>NC_063238.1:26177835-26498027 GCF_020740725.1 Corvus hawaiiensis
TTTCTCCCTCTTCTCAGGTCTTAAGGGTGCAGAGCACTCAGGGTGTGTGTGCAAAATCCACTGGTGTTTTGGTATTTATTTATCTTATTTTGGTCTTCCCGAGCTGTCTGGAAGTGAATAATGTAAGAACAACACTTGCATCCTTAGTTAAGTTGCTGCTAATTTGTAGTAGAGGCAGCACTGCTGTAATTCTTACCAGGAATCCCAGACATATCCTTCTCTCAATAGGCAGATGTCTACTCTTGCCTATAATAATATATGAACCCTAGAAGAGATTATACCATAATCATACTAAATATTTATGTTTTCTTTTGTTTCCACAGTACCCTTTGTGCTAAAATAGACTGTAGATTACATTAGCTGTGTCACTGGGTTTGAGTTGGTTTTGGTGTAGTTTTTTTCTTTTCCTGTGTTGTGCTAAAAATCTCTAAGCTGTTGTTAGTAAGGCACTATTTTCTGAGTGGAGAAAATAAATACCACTTGACAGTTCACAACTGCTTTTAAACAGAAGAAGCCATTACTGCAGCCAGAGTGACTCTGACATAGTGTGCCTGACCTTCGCACGCCAAGTGTGGGTCCAGCTGTCGTGGCTCTTTCTGTCGGTGATGGCTGGGGTCTAGCAACAGCAACAGGAGTGTGAAACCCTTGTATTCAGGAGGCTCATATATCTTCTGCCTTTGTGGTGTTTAAATGGTTGCTAGGGAAGACAAAGAAAGGCCTGTTTGGAGAGTAAGGGGGTTAGAGACAAACTGGTTGCCAGTCCATTCTGCATGTGAATAGCACAACACTGCAGCAGCAGTAGCACGGATGGGAGATATGTTTATTTTTAGCTATGTTACAGTGGTTTCCAATTTGTTTATCTTGAATGTAAGCTGCAGGCTTCTATGTCCACATGGGCCCTCAGAATGCGTGTAAGAAAGAAAATGTACATTAGGAGCAGAACTCGAGTTGTTTTCAGCAAGAGGCTTTTAGAGGTTTTTTTTAGCCTAGAGAAACTTACTTCCATGCACTGATTATATATTTGCTTGAATCTTTTCATTGTTAGCCCTAATAGGATCATCCCTGTTTGGTATGATGACAGTCATCACCTTAGTAAATCCTTCCAATTTACGCTGCTGCTGTGAGCAGTTTTCTGTTGTACTGTGGAATAAATCTAATGTATCAAGTGCATTGGAAATTCAGTAAGAAACAGCTATTTCATGTTTCTTCCATCTGTTGTGCTCAAACCTGTAACTACATGGGAAGAATGTGGAAAGTAAAAATTATAGGTCCTATAAGTCCTGGAAAAAACATTAGCAAAATACTACTGCATGCGAAGCGTGCATGGATATTTCTGAAACTGCTACCACTGTGGTTACTTCTCGTCAGGGAAAGTTCATTTTTTTCTCAAGAGTCCAATACAAGAAAAGAATATATGCAAACTTGAAATGAGTGGTGGATAGGAATCTACTTCAAATACATTTGCAACTAGATCTCCTACTTGTTTGGACTAGTTGGATTTCTATGATGTGCAAGACAAGGTGCTGAGCAATACTTTGCTCTAGAAGTCAGCTGCTGAACCTGCACTGTTGGGCTTGGGTTTCTTTTTTTTTCCCCACTTCTTGTCCCTGCTTCTTTATGTTGGCCAAGGACACTATGTCCAGATTTTATCCATGAATTTTCAGATTTGGGTTAAGTCTAACATCTTTCCATCCCATTATAATTAAACTGTTTTTATGCACCATGCCACATGGTAGGCAGTAACAGAAGGCTGTAACCAGCAAGAATCTGGGTTTTTTTTTCTCTTGGGAAGACCCTTTGAACACAAAATACTTGTGAGAGATACATGGTAACCAGCCCAGCACAGCATTGCAGTTCTCTGGGGATATGTTGGTTGGGCAAGTCAGTGATCTCCATCTGAAATGTGGGGTTTTGTAGGAGTAGTGATGCTGCATGAGTACAATAAAATGCCTGAAATAACCAGTGTCAGAAAAATGAGAGAGGAGGGCAGCAGCTGACGTTAGTTTCATGTACCTCAGTCTGACAGATTCATGTAGCACAGACATATGGTCTGGATATAGATCCCAAGATGCAAGAGTCTACATCCACTCTTTGATGGTGAAATATGAAAATACAGCCTGCGTTTCTAGATCATCGTTCTTAACTGTTGCCTAGGCCACATGGAAGTTGTCAGAACAGCTACAGCCTTTTAACTGAAAGCCTCAGAAGGAAGTTCTATATATGTTTGTTTCTAAATTAATATCATCTAAGAGGAGATCAAGAATCTGCCATGGTGCATGCAAATAAAGAGGTGCTTATGTTGATGCCCAGCCACGCAAGTGCCGACACAGATCTATGATTTTGAAGTTGAACTTTCTGAACAATGACAAGTTCATTTTGCCATGTGTTTCTGCTCTGTGCTGGAACAGATCCAAACCCCTCGTATCAACGTCACAAATGAAATTGTGTGAAAGTGTGTTTTCAGATTAGAAAGATTTAACTTTTTTTATTTGGCATCTTCTTTCGGAAGTAACAAAAATGGACCACAAGTGACAAAAATGTGCCATACAGAAACCTTTCCACTGAAATTGATACATCCCTGCAAAACAGGGTACTCCTGATGCAACAGCATAATTCTGTGGGGTGGAAAAAAAAAACCAAAACAACAAAAACCACCCAAAACATTTTGTCAAGTTTTGACAAGATCTAGTCTCTTTTCAGAGAAGTTTCAGAGTGAACGGATTAATTTAAACTATTTGGTTCTCTTTTTTTCTCTTAATAGAAAAAAGAAAAAAAAGACAACAATTTTTTCCCTAAAGATATATTTTTAAAATATATTGTAGCCCCCAGCCTTCTAACACAAGCATCCATCTAGCACTGCCTGCTAGGTAATATAAAAAATTACTGGCCTGGAACCAAATGTCTCATTGAAAACTAACATGAAAAGAAGTGTCATTCAGACTTAAAAAGTGTTAGCTAGAAAAGCTAAATGCTTCTCTATGTGCCTTTATAATTTGCCTTTTTCTAATGTGTCAATAGATGCTAACAAAGTCTGTCTCCTCCCATTCCTCAGACTACAGACCTATGTACGAAAGAATAAATTGACAACATTGTGCTTAGTCCAAATGCGTGGTAGAAAGGGATACACAACACTTGGGACAGGTGCTAGTGCTTGGTGATGTTTCTGAGGATCAGATGCATTGGCATGTGCAGTCTGTTGCATATATCAGTCAAAATTCTGTCCCTGCAAACATTAATTCTGTACTCACAGGAGCACTATGTGGTGCACATAGGTCCAATAGGTTAGAGCTTGTCAGCTAAAAATACACTGCTGCTTTAATAACGTAGTGTTCACACTGCTCGTTTGAAAGTACCAGGTGATATATGAATGAAAAATTTTATTTAGTACATTGATCAGCTTATTTAAAACGTGATCTCAAGGTCTCTCATGAGACTTCACCTGGAGTACTTGCATCCAGCTCTGGGGCACCCAGCACAGGATTGATTCCTGCTCCCCTTGGCAGGGGGAGCTGAAACTTGGTGATCTTTAAGGTCTTTTCCAACCTAACCCATTCTACGATTCTATGATGCTACGATGCTATGATTATATGATTCTTGTCAAGGTCCCTCTCCAACTTTCTTGTAGGCTCCTTTCAGGAACTGGAAGGCTGCAATTAGGTGCCTCTCAAAACCTTCCCTTTCCCAGGCTGAAAAATTCCAATTGTCTCAGCCTTTCTTCATAGTAGAGGTTCCCCATCCCTCTAATCTTCTTGGTGGCCTCCTCCGGACTCACTTCAACAGGTCAATGTGCTTCCTGTGCTGGGGACCCTACAGGATTCCAGGTGGGTTCTCACCAGAGCAGAGTAGACGGGCAGAATCCCCTCCCTTGCCCTGCTGCCCATGCTGCTTTTGATGCAGCCCAGGCATTTGGCTTTCTGGGCAGCAAGTGCACATTGCTGGGTTGTGTCCAGCCTCTCACCCACCAGCACCCCCAGATCCTTCTTGGCAGGGTTGCTCTTGATCATTCCCCAGCCTGTGTTGATACCAAGGGTGACCCCAACACCAGCACTTGGTCTTGATGAACCTCATGAGATTCCCATGGGCCACTTCTTGATCTTGTCCAGGTCCCTCTGGATGGATCCCATCCTTCAGGTGTGTCACTCACAGGTGCGTCAGCTTGGTGTCTTCTGCAAATTTGCTGAGGGTACACTCGATCCCTTTGTCTGTCATTAATAGAGATATTAAATAGCACTGGTCCCACTACTGACTCCTGAAAGACACTGTTTGTTGCTGATATCCATCAGGTCTCTGAGTCATTGACCACTACCCTCTGGATGTAAGTGTCCAACCAATTCCTTATCCATCCAACAGTCCACCCATCTGTCATAGGTTAGCAAGCATAGTCCCGGAAGGGACGTCCTTGCTAAGGGGTGCTTACAGTTTCCTCTGGGAACTGACAGAACCTATCAGCTGGCCAGTTTGAATATGGACAATTCTCTGAGCCACTTAAAGTTGTGATCACCTCTGTGATCCACATTTAAGAATAGGCAAACTCCCCCTCCAAGCTCTCTCTCGTTTCCGGCGCTGGGACAGGTGGCTGCAGGGCCCGAGCAGGGCCCAGTGGGCCCGGCCAGGCCCTGCCTGGGCCAGGCCGGGCCGGGCCACGGCCATCCTGGAGCCATGGACCTGTTCCAGCTGTGGAACCCCCCCCACTGCCTTGCCGTGGGCAGCCGGAGCGGCTCGGCTCTCCCCCCTCTCCACTGCGATAAGAAACATTCAACATTCCAGCTGCAAAGCTGCAAGGCCGAGGTGAGATTAACCCTTTTACTGCTGTGAAGAGCTGAAAACCTGAGGGAAGAGAGAGAGGAGATGCTTAAAGCTGAAATTCTGTTGTGAAGCTATGATATATCAGAGTATCCTGTTGTAATTTCATGAAGATATGGGGGGTGGAGTGTTCAACTCGTAAGCAAAAGCACCTGCGTTGAGATAGGCAGATGCTGACGCAGCTGTAATTTCATGAGAAGTTTGGACAGGGAGAGATGGAAGCGATGAGGACTTTTGCTCCAAACGGGAAAGGAGAAAACCTCAGTCCCTAGAGATGCTCCCAGAGATAGTCCTAAAGATGAAGATGATGAAGACCCTTTGCTCCCAGGGAAGGAGAAGGGCCTCTGTTTTTGTTTCTGAACGGCTCAACCTTAAAATTGTACCCCAAAAAACTTCAAGAGTGGACCCTTGAAAGCAGTTGCGGGAAAAGCTGCAAGTCGGGGGGAAAGGACTCACATGCGAGCAGAGAGACTCCTCTTCCTAAATGGACTGAACAATATTTGGAAGTGGGCGGCTGTCTCGTTGTGATAATGTTTTCATAGCATGAGCAAGAAGAGACTTCTCTTTCTAAATGGACTGAACAAGGTTATTATGGAAGTGGTAAACAGACTGAACATCTCAAGGGTTGTCTTTTTACATTGTCAGTGGGAGAAGGGAGGAAGGTGGGGGGAGGAGGAGAGTTCTGAAGGTGGTATAATTTTTTTTCTTCTTTTAGGTCTGTTAATAAACTTCTTTATATTCTTTCAAGTTTGGTGCCTGTTTTGCATTTCTCCTAATTCTTATCTCACAACAGATAAACAGTAATGAGTATTTTGGACCAAACCACTACACCATCAAATCCTTCTCTCTACAGTTTAAAGAGCAGGATGTTGAGAGGGACCCTGTCAAAGGCTTTGCAGAAGTCCAGGAAAATGATGTCTGTAGCCCTTCTCTTGTCCACTGATGCAGTCACTCCATGCAGTCAGTGGAAGGTCACTGGATAGGTCAGTCAAGGCTTGCCCTGGTGAAGCTGTGCTGGCTGTCTCGAATCACCTCCCTGTCCTCCATGTGCCTTAGAATAACTTCTAGAAGGATCTGTTCTGTGATCTTCCCAGGCACAGAGGTGAGGCTGACAGGTCAGTAGTTCCCAGAGTCTACCTTTCTACGCTTTTAAGAGATGGGTACAATATTTCCTTTTTTCCAGTCACTTGGGACTTCACTTGACCGCCATGACTTTTTGAAGATCATGGAGAGTGTTTTGGCAACGACATCAGTCAATTCCCTCAGGACTCTAGAATGCATCTCATCAGGTCCCAGACTTACCTATCCATGTTCAGGTGATCATGAACCTGATCTTCACTTGCAGTAGGCAGTAGCTCAGCCTTCTCCTCAACCACTGTTACCAGTTTGCCAGCATTGTTTATCAGGAGAGATACACATTCTTTGACCTTCCTTTTCTGGTTAACATACCTGCATTTGCTTCTTTCCCTTTAGTTTGACCAGCAGTTCCCTACTCAGCCATGCCGGTCTCTTGCCCTCCTTGCCCAGTTTCTTGCTCCTGGAGATGGCTAGATGGAAGATTTCCTTAAAGATCTGCCAGCTCTGTTCCTCTCCCTTGTCCCTGAGGGCAGTCTCCTAGGGGATCCTGTTTACTGTCTACTTGAAGAGCTGGAAGTTTGCTTTCCTGAAGGGGACCTAACTTTACTGCAGTGTAAAGTGTTCAAGGCCAGGTTGTGTGGGGGGGTTGAACTAGGTAATTTCCAATGTCCCTCCCAATCTAAACCTTTCTATCATTCTAAGTCGTGGACAGACTCCAGCAAGCTGACTTGCTGTTAACAAAAGCAAACAAGCAAAAACGTGAACACTCTACACGTGAAATTAAAATTTATTTTGGCATTCAGGACTAAACCCAACCCAGCGTGACATCCGGCATACTTTGACAGGTGATGTGACACGTCTGTGGGGCACAGACAGACCCGCACGCTGGGTCCTTCGGCTGATCCTGCCCGCTGTGTCGGTGTTGCCGATGGCTCCGTGCCCGCCAGCAGCGCCCCCGGGCCCGCTGAAACCCCTCCGTTCTCCGCCCGGGCCGGGGCCGAGGGCGAGGCCGAGGGCGAGGCCGAGGGCAGGGCCGGGGCCGGGGCAGGGGCCGTGGTCGTGGCCGGGGGCGGGGGCAGGGGCAGGGGCGGGGGCAGGGAAGGGGCAGGGGCAGGGGCAGGGGCCGTGGTCGTGGCCGGGGGCAGGGGCAGGGGCAGGGAAGGGGCAGGGGCGGGGGCAGAGGCAGGGAAGGGGCAGGGGCAGGGGTGGGGGCAGAGGCAGGGAGGGGCAGGGGCAGGGGCAGGGGCGGGGGCAGAGGCAGGGAAGGGGCAGGGGCAGGGGCAGGGGCGGGGGCAGAGGCAGGGAAGGGGCAGGGCTGGCACCGCTGCGTCCGCCCCGCCTTGGCCCGACAGCGAACGGAGCTGCGAGCCCAGCGGTGTTCGTGTGCCGGGGCTATCATAGAGCCGCCCTCCATCCCCCTGCCGTGCCCTCCCGGCTGTACAGAATGCTGTAAGAGCCGCTCGTCGCTGTGCTTCTGATGCCTTAGGTTTTAACTTGCATATTTTTCAAATTCTGTACTGCTTAGTGTGTAACTCTGAAGTTTCTTGTAGCCTGTTTACTTCTGCTCTCTCATGCTGTGTAAACATAACAAAGCCTCTCCAGGCCTGCTCTCCAAGGACACTCAGACCATCCTAGGCCCAAAAAGTATAAACCAAAGAGCATCTAAGGGGGGCAAGCTGAGGAGAATTACATCATTAAACTGAAGCTTTAATGGGAGAATTAACCCTTATATTCAAATGAACCAAACTTACAAAAGTGTGAAAAACTCGTGGCCTGTTGTCCATCTTGGGGTCCATCTTGGCAATAGCCTCTGGCCCCCAGGGGGTACCTTTGAAAGCCTTTCAAATGAATACCTACTTTTATTCCCTTACTCCTGTCTAGTCTCTGTTTCTCGGAGGCCTCTTAAGGCATCACTTCAACACCCCCCGCCCCACCTTCCGCAGGGATGCGGTGGGTGCACCAGTGGCTCTCCCCCGGCTCTCCCACGGCAGCGGGCGATGGAATCCTGCAGGGCTGGGATCCTTGCACAAGGTTATGGGATCCTGTGCAGTGAAACAGCACTTAAAATAAATAGTTCCTCTAGGTAGCAGTGTGACTTGTTCCATAGGTGCTTCCCGATCCACAGGCTAGGCTGAGCCAAGCCCAGCCCTCGCTGCTGTCCGTGGCTACCGCGTTCCTGGCTTTGGGTTGTAAAGGATGTCCCGCTCTGCTCCAGCTCCGAGTGGCTCCTGTAGTGCCACGGAGGATGGTAGCAGCACAGACAAGAGACTGACTTCTTGACTTTTTACATCTTTGGATGTGACTGGATTGTCTACAAATTTGCATAAGTGCTGGGAAGGCGTGGGACAAAAAACTCTGCTTTGAAATTGGAAAAAATGAGTTTGTATTTTTGAATATGTACCATGGATATCAAAAAGGAATGTTTAATTATCATAGACCTCTTGAAAAGAAATAATATTTCCATAGGTTGCAATTAATCGAGCATATGTGTAATTTTGTGAAAATTTTACTTGTTCTCTTTTCTTAGAGAGCAAATATGTTTGGGTTTTTTTTGAAAATGTTCTGAATATGAAGTTGATTGACTTTTTATGGAAGTTGAATCAGACTATTACATATGCCCAGTGAGGTGGTAGATGCCCTATCCCTGGAAACATTCAGGGTTAGGTCGGACAGGGCTCTGAGCAACCTGATCTAGTTGAAGATGTCTTGCTCACTACAGGGATATTGACTAGATGACAAGTCAAGGTCCCTTGCAACCCAGACCAAACTCCTAGCTTGTATGGAAAACCATCTGTACCTGCAGTATACTTTGAGAGCCCAGTGAAAGATGAATATCCTGGAAGGACTATCAGATGCTTTTACTTGGGACTTGCAGAAGACAACTCCTATGAAACTGCAATATTGTTAATAAACCTCACAAAGTGATAGCAGTTATGTTTTCAACCATACAAATCCACGTGGTGTGATACTACAGCCCTCGCATCTCTGCTCTCTGAGGAGTCTGGGTTTTCGTAACCATGATCCAAGATGTGTTTGCTCATTCCTCTTTGGATGGAAAGTAGAGTGTTAGTAATGCAAAAATGTTTCCCTTTCTCCTCCTGAGGCACTGCTTTCCCCCTTCCTCCCTCTGAATCCCCACTTTGTGTTACAGACACCTTGTAGGGCTTTGCTGCTCTCTGAAAAATGCAAAAGAAGCTGTAAGGCTGGGTGAGCCAGGCCCATCTTTGTGACTTCTGTTTCACAGACCTCTCTGGAGATCTTTGGATGCATCTAAAGTTACTTGAAAGTAACTTAGAGGAGATGTAAATTAACATGATTTTACAATTTTTCCTTAAAAGTTGTAAATAAGATCCAAACAAAACAGGCTTTTATGTGTCTTAAACCAACCACTGTGTATTGAGTGTCAGTTGAAGTTGTGGGATGGCCTCTCTGAGGACCCACTGCAAGGCATAGCTGAGCCCATTGCCCAACGTGGTGGTGCCTCTAGGATTAAATATTTAAGAAAGGGGAGAAAAAAATGGAGGACATGGAAGAGTCAGAAGTGAAGCTGAGCCTGGGAAGGAAGAGGGTTGGTGAGGGTGGTTTTAGTTTTGTTTTTTATTTTTCACCATCCTACTTAGTTATTAATTTGTAATAAAATTAAATTAATTTCCTCAGGTTGAGTCTGTTTTGCCTGTGATGGTAACTGGTGAGTGATCTCCCTGTTCTTATCTTGACCCATGAACATTTCCCTCTTCTTTTCTCCCTCTGTCTTGCTGAGGACGGGGAATGAGAGCAGTTGGGTTGGCACTTGACAGACAGCCAAGGCCCCCCACACACAAACATCAGGTGCCATTAAAGAGACCAGATTTTAAAACAAAACAAAAAAAAAAAATGGAGTGGATCTCTGAGATTTAAAAGTCAAAAAAAAAAAAAAAAAAAAAGCATGTCTAGCTTTTGTACCACTTTTGTACTCAACAGACCAGACTCAGCACTAATACTTTAACCTTGCTTGCAATGCAAGCATTGAACAATTTTAGGTTTTCAGAACAAAGAAAAAAACCTCAAAACCTCTGTGTTCTTCTTGGTGCTTATTCTGTTTATTTTGATAGTTCATATAGGGACAGCTTTAGAAACTTTTTTGTGACTTTGGCTCCTTGGTTATACTTACGATGCAATGTTTCATGGACCTTTGTTTAACTTGCCTCAAGAACTGATAAATACATCACTAAAACCTGGCACCATGTCCAGTGAAAACACAACTTGTTATGCCTGTGCATCAGAGCTAATCTCCGTATCAAGCAGTGAGAACTCACAGTCACTTTGGGCAAACAATTCCTGTGCCATTGGTTTGCCTTGATTAAGATATGTAATGAGACAGAGACCCTATTGTATTTTATTATTGTATTTTATTCCAGCTTTACATGAAGAGAAATTGTAAGAAATTTCTCAGTTACTAATATTGTATTGTTGCTTATTTTTTTTCCCCTGTCTATAGTGTGCAGAAATATTTTCCCTTAGAATCCTTGCAGGAACCTAAACAATAATTTGTAACTGGGATTAAATAAAATAAGTATCTGCTCTGGTTACTTAACTGAGCATTTAGAAGAAATTATGCTGTTCAGAAAATTGCATGTAGCATCAAGCCAGGATTTATTTCCACAAAATCCTATTACACTCAAGACGTCAAACTGGAAAAAAAATATCATCCATTGTCCTCCATTTGCTTTTTGGTTTTTGCTTTCCTGCATGTGATTCCTATACAATCAGTGGAGACATTAGGAAAACAGGCTTATATGCACGTCAGCATATAGATGCATGGAGCATAAGTGTGCACATTAGCTCTAGATTGCTAATTTTATTAAAGGAGTTCCTGCTTTGTTTCATTATGGATATTTTCTTTTCTTGTCTACCTTCCTCCACCCTAGAAGTTTTTACTCAATATTTTGTTCTGATAAAGGAAAATTCATGAACTGTATTACATTTGAAATCAAGAAGAATATAAATAACATTAGCTATTTCTTCAGATACAGATGTTTGATCTTCTCACAGTGCCTAATTTCAATTTTGTTGCCATTTGAGGACAGTTCTGCTTTATGAGCATTTCTAACAAAAGCAGCCTAATCCCCAGTGCACAGCTTCTGCTCAAATGAGCTCTCTGCCTGAATTCAGAGAACTGCTCAGTGTTTGGCACACAGAGTTGTATTCAGTCACATCACATTTTGCTGACAAATTTTCCCTTGACTCCCCTCTCATCACTAGAGAGATTAAATAACCCTCAAACAGGTGAAGTCAAGCTAATCAGTAGGCAAGTGCTGTGACTATCTCTTCATTTATAAATGTGATATTTAGGAACATCTTTTAGTAGTGGACAAGCCAGTGTTATGTTTACAGTGGGACTCAATGATCTTAAAGGTCTTTTCCAAACTAAATAATTCTATGATTCTATTTTCCAACATTTGTACAAATTCACAGAGATTGAAATATAAACTGATGTACTTCCTGGAATATAAAAATAAACATACATGGTGCAATAATTAAAACTAGTTATCTCAATAAGGCTGTGAATCCCCAAAGTAAAGACCTGCTGCTTGTACAGTGTAAAACAATATGGTATTTATAAGGAATGTGGGGCTTTCCAACATATGTTATCTCCAGGAATATGTTAGCTTTTACCCTTTTAAGATGCTAAGATGATGAAGGAAAGAAAATTACTTTAATAACAGCCTGACCCAAATTTTCCTAAGATTCCTGATGTGAAAGAAATTTTTCACCTGAACCTATTTCTAAACAGAAGTTAAGATTGTTTTCCCTAAATGGCTTAAATTTGTGTCTAATCCCCTAACAACCTTAATCAACAAATTTGTGATAAAAATCTATTTAAGGCTAATTACTTTGATATTATTGCTATTAATCCAGTGGCACAATTTTTAGCAAAATCTGTGCAAAATATCTTCATTCACATACCATCACATAAGAGCATGCAAACAATATGACAATGTTATGAAATTGTGTTGCAGGGAATAGGTGTCTGTTGTGTTGTTATACCTTTGGTACCTTTTACACCCAAGGCTCTTTAATGCTGCCTTGAAATTAATCAGAAGAGTCTGTGCTGCAGCAGCATTCTTGAAAGGATACCCAGCCTAGAAGGTGCCCACTGGGACCCTTCTACATCTGCTGACCCTCATTTCAGGGAGCTGTGCGTCCCCCAGGCCTCCTGTGCAAGAGCCTCTGAGCATTCATGCCTTTCTGCAGGCACTGTCCTGTGACTGCCCCTGGTAACCTCTAACTTGTGCTCTGGTTTGGGAGGAGTGAGAGGGAGTGCTGGCTGCAGCCCTGACCCCACAGAGATGCAGCCACTGCCTAACAGGGCCTTGCCATCCTCAGCCTTTTTCAAGGAGTGTGAGCTTGTTTATCTTGAACCTTTCCATGGTCATGTAATCCTTGGTGGCTGCTTTGGCCGGAGGGCTCCTGCTTGGTCAGAAGTGGCTGGTGCTGCTATCCCTGCACAACCCTGCTGAGCACTGCAGGTGATGCCCTTTTCTCCTGAGAGTGCTATCAATAGGCAGAAGAGCACAGGCAAAACCTCCCATGATGAAATTTCCCCTTCCCAGCAGATGGAGGCAGCTGTCATGCCTGATCTGGCGAGATGCTGTATTATGTATGTAAGAAAGAGTGGCGTGTCCTGCTCGTGTCAGTGACTGCTGCTATGGTATACAGTATAAGAGCACCAGGGAACACAGTGTGGTCATGCAAGTTAAGCTGTCTGGATATGCTTTGACAGACTTGAAGTGATTTGTACAGGGCTGTTACACATCTTACAGCTTCTTGGTAGCAGCAGCCTGAAGGGCCCTCTTTTCTTGTTTTCCTTGGGCTGTTCTGAGCAGGTCCCAGAGGCCACTACAAATGTTAGAAACTGGAAGAAATGTTAGGCTGGTGAAAAAATTAAATCTCAGCAACACTTGGGGAGATAGAGCAACAAGGCTGACCATGATGGGAAACTGATGGGCTCTCTGCTTCCAAGGTCTTCCTGACATATGTTGGAGCTTTATACTGTTGTACTTTCCTCAGCAACTAAACATGATTCATGCAAACTTGTCTGCAATAACAATTCCCTGATAGATTCTGTGCACACCTGAAATTCCTGCCCTTTAGAAATGAATGGGTTGTTATTTCAATTTACAGTGGTTTCAGTATTTTTCTTATTTATTCCTCTTTTAATCTGTTGGGGGTTTTTTTTGCTTGTACTTTTTGCTTACTTGTTGTAAAATGATGGCAACATGACTCTGTATTTCTTCTTTCCTCCTGTCCCACTCTCCCTCCAAAAAGCAAAAGATGAATGAATCTGAAGTTCCTAAGTCTCATAATATTAACAGAATTAAATTCTCAGTGTGACTGTAATTTTAGGCTGAAACAAAACGTTCAGACAAGTATTTGCAAAAAGATTTTTGGCATGACTGCAATTTTAGGCTGAAATTTAATTTTCAGACAAGTATTTGTGGAAAGATTTTCTGTTACTGAGTTGTTGATTCAAGTTTTATTTCTTTGCATTTGTGCTGTTAAAATGATAGGTCTGACCTCTTAATATCTTACATCTTCCAGACCTTTTACCTGGGGAGTTGGTGGTTCCCTTGCTGAGTTCATCTGGGCATCTTTAAGCTAATTAGTTCCCTCATAGCAGAGGTGTGTCAGGCAGTACTAGTGTCTTGCTCATTCCTGTTGGCTATTTACCTTTTCAGTTTTCTTTTTAGTGTCTTGAACAGGAGTATTTGAATTAAGTAATATCAAGCCAGAAAGTGGAAAACTGTGATGAAAGAAACAGGAACTTGGTCTAAATGGTCTAATATTACTTTGTCAAGTGGCCAAAGTCTGAGGCACCTCTCCTTTAAGACAGATGGTTTTGAAGGAAGATAGGATCTTTTTTTGCATGCAAGACATACTGTGTCCTGTTTTTTTCTCAAACTTCAGGATGATCTTTTAAAAGCTGATTCTATTGCTTCATATTAATTTGCATCTCTTTTCAAGATCTAAGGAGCTGACACTTCTCAAATGGTCAAGAGTGTAGCTTGACCCCAGAAATGCCTGCATTTGGGATTATTGTCCCTGCAGAAAAATGGAGCCTGTTGTAGAGTTTGAGGTCTTTTTTTTATGTTTGGAAAGATGGAGCAAAGTGTCCTTCCTTACACGTGAATAGAACTGTTTAACTCGCTTTTATCCAGAAGTGCTCAGTTTGTTTGAAAATTAATTTTGTAAGTTCATGTCTGGAACACATATTCCTTTTGGGTAGAGCAGTAGCAAAGTCTCGCAGGGAACCGACAGAGTTTGTTGGGGCCTGCAGTACAGATTTTAGTCTTTATTGGCAAACTTGACACTGTGACTTATGGCCATTTCTAGACTGTGTGCCTGTCTTCCCCTTCTGAGCCCTTCACTGTCCCAAATGAGGACCCTTCTCAGTGATGTGTCTTTGTCTCCTTCCCAAATAACTAAGATCTGGGTGAGGTCATTGCTATATGGCTCAGACTCCAGCTAGAGTGCTCTGTGAAGCTTCAAAGTTCTCCTTGGCTCACCTATTTAGATATAGTGGGAGGTTGCATGTTACGTTAGGTTTCAAAACAGGACAGATTCACCTTTCTTAGTGGTTGCAGAAGGGAAAGGTGGTGATGGAACCTGAGAGTTCACAAAAGATTTTGTAGTATGTTAATGGCGTGTCATATATCTCTTGGGAAATGAGCAATTTGGACACCTGTGTAGAAGGTCAAGGGAAAGCACTATTCTGTATCCTGGAAAGGGGAAATCATGTTCCATGGTGACAAAAATGGCTCTTTCAAGCACAAGATGTAAGCCTTTGGTCAGTCTTAGACTGTGTAAGTTGAGATGTAGTTTGTTAACCAGCAGACAGGTCTGCCCTATGTTTCTGCTTGAGCACTGCAGACAACTCCAGAATGCATAATTGTTACCAGTGCTGGAACTGGTATGATTTTTAACATGCAACTCAAAGTTAACATTTTTATTTCATATTATGCTTTCCCAAGGCAGCTTTGTGTTCAAAATACTTAATTCATTTGTATTTCTGTAATTCATCATGCTTATTTTGAATAAGGAATATCCTATATTTCCCTATATATGGAAAACCACATATGGAAGTATTATAACAAGTAAAGGAAAATTAACTGGTTTGTTTTTGTGGGGGGATTTTTGGTCTTTTTTTTAGTTCTTTCAAGTACATCAACAATTCAGCAAAGACACAAACCTGAATTCTAGCTGCACTGCCATTTTCAGCTGTCTGTATTTATGTGGAAAATTTCCAAGCAGTTTTGCACATTTGCTTTAGCACATGGTTACCAATGGGGATGGATGGTTGCTGTATATAGCAAAATTTTGGCATTAGTTAGGGTTTTTTTGTTTAATCAGGGTTTACCAGAAACAGACAGAGCAGGGAGGCAAAGCTGCTTAGAGTATGGCATGACCTCCATAGAAGGAGAGTGTTTGCAGGGACTCTTCGGCTCGAGCATATGTATATACACACACACATATAATGTCTGTAGAGCATCCATTAAATTTAGCTGTCAGTAGGTTTGAAATTGTTGCCAGGGACATGCAGGTTCCTTTAGGGATCCTTGGCAGAGTGACGATTTGCCACAGTAGTTGTAGTTATAATTAGAGCCTTATTATTGCATTAAAATTTTAATAATCAGCATAGGTTATTCTTTTCTACTATTTCTAGCAGTTAGTGCACCTTAGCTACTCTTAGCACAGCTTGTGGAGTATCCTTAACAATTATCACAGCTTTCAGTTAAACAGAATTTCTAGTAATTGGTGTAGCTTTCTCACTATCTAGAGTTTTTCATTACCTGGACCTGCTACAGTTTGGGTCAAATTCTTAATAATCTGTGTGTGATACAGTAACCACAGTCTAGGCTCAGACTTTACTGAAAACAACAGCAGTCACTAAGTCTCAGAGGAAGTGGCAACAGCAGGGATGCTCCAGACCCCAGGGGATCATGGGTTTTCCTGTCCCGCAGCAGTTCCAGTCTGTGTCCCACTTAGGACTTGCAGCTGCTGGATTTTATGGGCAATATCTCACGTGCTGGTACACTTCTCCATTCCCTGAAGGGTATCCCCACATCCTGGTGACAGTGCTTGGTGGGCAAATGGTCTTCTTGTACTGCTGACAGGAGGGTGATCTGTTCTATAATGGGGTCATCATATCCTGGTGACAACTGCAGTGTTGGAAAGGGGAAGAGAGAGGCGGGTGGGGTGTGATCAGCACGCTGACATATTGTGGTGTTTGTTTTAGAAAATGGTGTTGTTTCTGCTAACCATATTCCCAGTCTCAGGAACAGGGTACCAGACACAGAAACAGAGGAACTTATTTTTCACCCAGACCAAAGTAAATTGCCAGAGGTTCCTGCAGGGACCAAAAGCATAAGTAAGTTGAAAAAAGGGTCAAACACAGTGGTCCAGATATGATCTCTTTGATCTCTTCAGCAAGTTCTTAAGCTACCAATTTTCAGCAGGATAAATACAGAGGAATAGTATGTTTGCCATTTTTCTTATGGTCTCTCTGTAAGTTCCAGTTTTTGGCTACTCTTGGGAATAGCATTGATGAAGAGAAAAAGAGTTTCTTAGGCTGGTGTTGTGGTTCCTGTACTGTCACAGTTATGCTGGGTATTTAATTGAAAGCGAAACAATATTTAAACAAAAAAAAAAGAGAAAACTGAAAAAAAAATCCCCACTTGTTCTGCTACTGCAAACATCAACATACCTGCTTAGCTGAGCTGAGCCTGGCTGCCTCTTTCTAAGGCTCTGCATGCAATTAGGAGGGTCCATGTAATATTGATAAGCCTGTGCATTGATTGAGATGTGGAACACAGGATAGCTGCTTGGTCTCTTTGACACAATGATTTACAGTGACTTCCTGGTGGATAAGACAGGAATCTGCTGTTGGAGTTTTGACTGCTCAGCTCCACATGCTTGCTTAAAAATAGAAATGTAGTAGCTAATACCTACTTGCATGCTGTTGGATGTGTGGAATAACAAACTGCCAATTACAGTGCTATTCAACACTAATGCTTGGAAATACCAATTCTGTTGAAGATGTCAATGTATTTAAACATTTTGCAAGTGGACAGTGTAAATTGCACATTCCCCTCCCTCTCACAGCCAGTAAGGTGTATAACTGTGCTGTTATGAAATTTGCATGAAAATCAGGATTCTTGGTATTTGGGAACTGTGAGCATATGTGGGATATCCAAGAGCTTTTACCTGTAGTTGCTTTGTGTTTAGTTTGCAATCAAATAAGGCAGAGATATTTTAGAATGATTTGATATCATTTCAAGGAGATTTGCAGTAGCTGTCTGTAATATCTTTTACATCAGGATTGATAATTATTTATGTGGTTTCATAATTCTAGAAGTTACTTTTGTTCAGCATCTTGTTTCCTAAACATTTTAATGTGTTTTCTTTGAAAATTATATCCTGCAGAGAAAGTAGCAAACAGTGAAGCACGTGTAATGTGCTCTTGTAAGTGTTTGAAATTACCAGTGCTCACCATGTCGCCAGATATTGTGGGAATTGAAGAAATTGCTGTTTCTAAAGTTATTAAGGCCAGTTAGCCTCTGATTTAATGTGGAGAGAAGGAAAAGTGCTGGTACTGAAAAGTGTATTAAGATGTAAAATAGCATAGTGTGCTTCTGAAGGATTGTTTTCGTGGCATATTTTTGCTCTTCTTTTGAGGCACTGAAAATATTGCTGTTTTAAACTGATATCTCCTCTCCTTTATTTTTTTTTTTTAGTTAGAGCTTTTTCAAAATTACAGAAAAATTCTGGGTCTGAAGCGATATTTTTAAAATAACATTATTTCTAAAACAGAACTGCCAAAGATTTTGGTTGCACAACTACAGAAGAGAGCCAAGAGGAAAGTGCGATGGCTCTTAATCTTTTGATTTCCGGTAGGGCATTTTCCTTGTTGTGTCAGAGTGTCTAACCCAAGTAGTTCTCTGGGTCAGGCCACTTAAATGAACTCTGCTCAAGGCAGCTGAATGTCAGCAGGTTTTGCATCAGTCCCTGGGGGAGATAAAAGCTCAGAAATACTTAGTTGTTCAGTGTTGTTTTCTTTAGTGCTTTAAAGTCTGTATGCATATTATATGTAATGATATTTTTGTAGAATTTTGCTTAGTTTATGTATCTGAATAGCTTCTGTATTACTTTTGTTCATACACTTCAGATTACTAGAGTAAAAGAAGTTTTCAACACAAATATCATTCATTTTCAGTTCTTACTAGTGTGGTGAAAATTTACATTGGTAGGAGTTTTGCAGTGGTGGCTATGAAAATTTTCATTATTGTCTTCCACGTTTTTCTTTATTTTAACTACATTTAGTTAATTAATTTAACTGCAAAAAGAAGAGATAGAAAGCTAGAATCAGATAAAGCCATATATTTTTTCCCCATATTTTCCCTAATTTATAGTAAGAGATTGATTATTTTGAGTGTAGGAATTCATATGTTAGTGCCCAAATAAAATATTGGAAAATTCTGCTGTGTTTTGGCTGCATACCTTATTTGTGTACAATTTCAAGTGCCTTTTTAAAACAGAGGCAGGTTTTTATACTAATCACAAGCCTCTGCATTCATCCTGAAAAAATCTAAACACGTCTCTCAAAGGGATCACAATGCACCTTAAACATGAAATGTTAAGACTCAGTGTCTATGTAGACAGCCCGTACAGAAGTAGCACAGCAAATAAGTGAACTTGAAGACTCTGAGCTGTGAGGTAATGCAAGCCCAAATTATGTACAATGGTCCCTATTGCTGTGTCCTCCCTCATCCTGGCCTGTCTCTGTCGTCCAATATCAGTGGCACACACAAAGGCCATAGCTTCCCACTCTGCATCCAGTTATTTCTTTGTTTCTTCCCACCATTGCGATGAAGTGCTTAGATAACTCATTACAAGAACAGTAAAACTGTCCAAAGCCTGAGCCCCACCTAGTAACTGAGAAATGGACTGTGTGAACTCAACTGCCAGCCAAGCAGAAGGTGAAACAAAGCAGATGAAACAATTATTTAGGAGCTGGGCGCCTATTTTATCATTCTGGATCTATCCTTCTTGGACAAGGCTGACTTTAGCAAACACTTCACTGTGTGAAACAAGCACAGAACATTACAAGAAGGGAAACTACAGGTTGGAGACAAAGTTAAATTCCCAGCTGTATTAGGAGAGTGAGCACAATCTATTTTTTCAGTAAAAACTTTTAATGAGAAAATAATTAATTCTTATTCCATGTTCTCTGTGATATACAAAGCTCCCCAAAGCTCAGCATCTAAAGCAGGCACACATTTTCTAAAGCCACATCTGCTTCATGGTTGCCAGAATGTGCTGCAGGACTGGCTGCCTGCTGCTAGTGCCTCACAACTCTTTTTATAGCCAGTGTAGCCTTGAGATGGTGAGGAGCATGTTAGTGTGAGACAGTCTGTGAAAAGAGACAGAGACATATGCAAACTGATCTGCATGTCTATGCTTTGCACAGGCTGAAGAAATGCCTCAGCACACAAAACAAAGTATGAACTTCCAGCTCTGTGCAAGAAAGGTGGTGGTAAACTTGTTTTCTGAAGGAGCTATTGATGCCATGAAGATTTTTTGCCTTTTCTTTTATACCCCTGTTATACCTTTTTTACAACTTCTGTATTCTTAGTGCTTTTTGCCTACATTCTTGGACTTGTTTGTCAGGCTGAGAGACTAAACATTTCAGAAGCTTCGTAGCTAGGGATCAGTGTGCCCCAGAGCCCAAGGTCCTCTCCAGAACACGTTCTGTAAACTAAGATAGAACCATCCAGCAGAAGGCTCCTTGGAGAGGGGGGGGGCTCACTCGAGCCTCTCATTGGGGAATTTTTGATAAATATGCTAATTAGTAAAACCTATAATATTATATCAGATCTTTTGGGGGGGGCATTTTTGCGGGCTGCATTTCAATGCATTTGACCTGGACATAGTGCACCTAAGGATCCTTAAAATAAATACCAAGGTAAAATCCCTTTTCCCCTTCTAACCGTGTTTGACTCTTGATTTTAAGACCAGGAAAAGGCATCACTATAACTAAGAGTTACCTGAGTGTCCTGGAGGGGGAAGGAAGGAAACATCTTGTGATCCTGAAAGATTTGAAGGTTGAATTGACAAAAGGGGAGGAGTGCTCAACTGCTTTACCTCTTGGCATATCCATAGATTTTTTTCTGTGATCTGTATTAATTTAGGTTGTCTCTGTCATGTATCTGTGCCATCATCAGTGATATGGCTCAAGAGATGGCCTGCAAAGCAGTGTATTCTCTGTCCTGAACTCTGTGTGAATGCAGTCTTCAAGAGGAATCTTTGCAAATCCCACATCCCAACATCACGGGCCTGTGACGTGGAAAAAATTCTTGCCATCCTGTCTGTTGAGTGTCTGTCATATCATGCAGTCACCACAAAAAAATATTGCCTGTATATTAAAAACCTGGCTGAGCAGGGGTGGTTGTAGCCAGGTCCTGCTTATCCACCAGCCTCATGAGGAGCAGCTGGGGAAACTGAGGTTGTTTAGCCTGGAGAAAAGGAGGGGCAGGAGAGACCTTATCACTCTTTACAACTACCTGAAAGGAGGGTGTAGGCAGGTGGTGGGGGGGGTCAGTCTCTTCTCCCAAGTAACAAGTGATAGGACAAAAGGAAATGGTCTCAAGCTGCTCTAGGGGAGTTTGGCTATTGGAAAAATTTCTTCACAGAAACAGTTGCCAAGTAGTGGAGCAGGCTGCCCAGGGAACTGCTTGGAGTCACCATCTCTGGAGTTATTTTTAAAAGACATATAAATGTGGCACTTAGGGACGTGATTAAGTGGTGGACTTGGCAGTGCTGGGGTACCAGACAGTGGGACTCAATGACCAACTAAAATGGTTCTGTGATTCTGTGATCAGCTATGCAGGGGCCTGCTGCTCAGATCTGCTCCTGGTGCTCTTCTGCAGCTTGCACAGAGCCCACAGCCGAGCCCAAGCTTGGCTGGACCTGTGTAGTCTGGACATTAGGCAGGAACTGGCTCAAGCAAAGCCTTTACCCATATTGCATTTTTGGTTTAAATCTGTCTTGGTTGTCAGTTGTAAGTGTAAGGTGGGGATATTTCTTCCTTGCCTTACAACCAGTACTGGTGATGAGGCTCTCTAAAAGGCAGATTAGTGTTGATTTTTATAAAATCTGATGAATATTGTATTGATAAAGTACTAAGCAACAGAGATGTGTGTATTAGTTGCACCATGTCTGGGACAGAGCATGAACCCCCTCTGTGTGTTAACAGTAAAAAGACAATGTAAATGGACTTCTTGCATGGAAAGAAAAATACCTGTCATAATTTACAAGGAACCTAAAGTGAGAATGGGTGGAGGCCCTGACAGCTGACCTAATTAGAGAAGGCCTGACTATAATGAGGCATGTTCCAGCAAATTACTAGTTTGTCCAACCTAAAAGAAGCTCATCTTATGGCTGAGTGAAAAGGAGAAATACTCTTCTTTAATACTGCTCAAAGAACAGTTCCAGAAAATACAGCTATAAGCAAAGAATTTAATAGCAGTATCAATATTATGTTCATATTAATGCTACACATAAGGTAGAAGTAGGTGTCAATAGAAATGCAAAGTCTGATAAATATAAAGGGTACTAAATGTAAAATACTGCAAGCCCTGGTTTATATTTTCATTTTTAAGTTAGGTTTTCATTTTAGACCAGATTTTATTTTGGATTAAATTTTGTCAGCTCTCCAGATTCATCCTCATTTTTGTTAGTAGTGGCTGGATGGAATTGTCCCTCTTCTATTACAGGTGCAAAAATCTTCCTGCAATTTTCTTTTGTGTTTATCTTTCTAAGATTGCTTTTTTCAGTTAGCCATCATCTGACTTAAGCTCATTTCAGCATATACAAATCCTTCACTTTTGGCAGCTGTCAATAATACTGACAGACTGGTGTCCATTTATTAAAATGGACGCTTAATTTGAAATTCCTTGATTTCAGATGTCAATAGACTTGCGGACTAAACAGTTCCATTTGAAAGAGTATTAGTTTGAGAAATTTTGGGATAAGAAGACTTGCTGTCAGATTCTAGGTTTGCAGCATTTTTGAACATGTGGTTTTGATCATCTTTTAAAGATTAAACTTTTAAAATACCAAACCAAATGGTACATTAATACATTTTTAGACTAATATATTTTACTAAAGAAGAACAAGAAGTGCAATAAAACAGCATATTCCACTGTTTACAGTGATGACATCATAATGTGATCAAGGAAAAATATATGGCCAATATTTGAGGTCAGGATCATAAAGGAAAATATTTAATGAAATTGTCAGTAATATAACCATCTCATGCTCAAACACAATAACAGAAGATTGTAAACTTTTAGAATATTAACTGCACTCATCTTGCTTTAGTAATGAAATACTCTTGACAAAAAAAAGAAATCTGAAACCCCTGAAGAAATCCTGACTCTGGATTGTGCTATGCAATGAGCAAACACTGCCATCACAATATAGTTGTTTTAAAAGGTAGGTATATTGGTTGTCATGCAGCTCTTTGGTGTATCTGGAATTCAGAGAAAGGCTAAGTGATTTCTGTGTGTAATTCTCCATGACAGTGAATTAGAGAAAATTCTTAACCCTTTCTCTTGGTCCTAAATATGATCAGTGTTGTGGGAGTTCATGCCTCTGCTTCCTTCTCCGCTGGTGTGGTATTTAGGAAAACCAATCAATCTGGCAAAGTTTTACTTCAGTCGTGGGGCAGTCAATCCAAGTGCAAGCAAAAGGAGGCACTCAGCTCTTTGTACAGTGGGCACTATGTAATGACCAGCTATCAACTGCCGGCTAGATTGGTGTCCAGCCAGGAAGCCTGGCAATTAGAAAATTGTTTCCTTATGAGGCAAAGTTGTTCAAAATGTTGCTCTTCCCTCTGCTGAAAGATATGGGTGTTTGTGATCTGTTTCAGTGGAAAGGAAGATAAATTAGTTTAACACAGTTTATGAGAGCACTGTGGTGAATTATCATTCTCTGCAGCAGAGGCGCAACTCCTTTAAATCATTGCTTCTGCTTGATAGGTGAACATTTGACCGTATCCTTATGCATGACATAGATTGCTATTCTGAGAACTTGCTCTGTAGACCTTCTGTAAATTTAAGCAAATGCATGAATTCTTGGTTTCTTTGGGGTGGAGAGAATCAGAATCTCATTTGCGGTTGCCCATCCTCCAAGGCTGTTTAGTGCTTCTTAAACCAGTGGGCTTACTGAGTTCAGTGCCCCAAATTCTAACTCATATAGTGTGTATCCCTGTAGAAGATTTGCTCAAATTAAAGTAGTTTAAGTATTCATATGACCCAGCTTTTTAGACTAATTAAAGAGAAAGTAAATTAAAATATATAATCAGATCTTTGCATGAAGTACTGGAAGAAAGCTTTGCAAAAATTCCCCTGAGAAGAAAAAGTCAAGAAAGGTTTTGCATAGTGCTTTCCAGTCTCTCTAATCTCGAGAAAAAGTTCTTTTACTTATAGTGACAAAATTGTGCAAATTGTAACTAATTATCCTCTGATTAGTTTGTCTTTACTTAGCTTTTATGACGGGTAGGGAAGAGGAGATTTATCATGGGGTGTACTATGCATTTTCTTTGCTTTGCCTCCTTTTCTAGGGGATAGGAAAAGATGTGGAGTGAGACCTTACAGTGGGTAAAAAGAAAAAGCACTTCCACGTGGCATAAAAAGTTATTTCTCTGTCTGTCTCACCTTCTGTGGGTTGTTGGGACTGTCGTGAGTACAGAGCAACAGAGTTCACAAGTAGCTGGCAGTGGATGGTATGACACAACTTTCTTCTTCTGCCCCTGGTATCCAAGCAAGTTAAATAGATAAAGAAAAGCCATTCGTGATAATAATTTTATAATATATAATAATATGTTCATAATATTTACCAGTGTATGTGGTAGGTAAATTGTGCTACTTTAATTATACGAACAGAAATAAGAAACAACTCTCTTTTGGGTTATTTGAGCATTATTACATCAATCCTACAGTCCTAGCAGCCACAGTTGTATGTCTTTGCTGTAAAATGTCAGTGCTGAGGTGCCATTTTTGAGGCTGTAATGTCAAGACAAGCCATGTCATGTTTTCTATGTGTTTAAACACTGCACACTGTTCTAAAACTCTCTGCTTTATATTTAAAAGATCTTTGTTAGCTAGAGGTGTACACTGATAAAATGATGAAGGGAAAAGCCAAGTCACTTTGATTTTAGTGCTCAACTAGCTGTTCTCAGAAATTAATACATTAGCTATCACTTCACCGCACCTTCAAAGAACTGTACTTAAACCTTCCCGACATTTTTTCCAAACATCTTCCATAACTGCACATAACTTACAAACATCTAAACAAGTATGAGTCATCCTGTTTTTAAACCCAGTGACTCTTCTGCACTGAATAAATAGTGCAAGCCAAGAGAGGAAATCTCTCTTCAAAGAGAAGCTGAAAATGTTTTTAGATTTATGCTGTCATCCTCTACGTCAGCAAAGCCAAGCTTGCGTAAGCGTGCGCTCTAGATGCATTTTGTGTTCTCTGGTGTTTGCAGCACACGCATGTGTAAACCAGTTGTTGTAACAAAGATGTGCATTCCTTGAATAAGCAGGGATGGACTGAGCTCATTGTTTGATGTGGCCCTTAGGAAGGAGCTGGTGACTTTGCTGCACTCCCCGCTGGGACTTGTGGTAGAGCTGATCTCTTGGCAGAGGAAAGGTAAGGAGGATGGTGCCGCTGGTGGAAAGAAGCCAAAATTTTGCAGATCTGCCTGATCCTGGCTGATGTAGCATATCACTGAGCTCTCTGGACACGTTTGTCACTGTGTGTGTTTGTGTTGCTGCAGTTGAGGTTGGTCAGTGCTGTGGAACTTGCATGGTGTCCTTTTTCTACCTGGAAGAAGCATTGATGCCAGTTGTTCTTGAAGTTACAACTCTGCATGTACAGCGTGCATTCATATCAGCTGCTCTTCAGTTTTGAAGTCACTGACAATAGGCGAGGAAACAAACTTCCAGAGCCTATTGCTGAACAGGGTGAGAAATGGAGTTCAGATTGTTGTTTTTAAACATACTGCTCAGTCCAGCCATGCTGAAAGGATTTTTCTAAATGTTTGGTACCTTTTTATTAGCCAAGCCAGGCCAAGGTTTGAGCCACTGATTTTGAGCAACAAAGAACCAAGAACATGCTGTAATGTGTGTTGTAGCCTGCCAGCATATCTCTGATCCTCCGAACCTCTCTGTTAGCTTCAAAGCTCTTGGAAGACCTTGCCTGAGTTGTCTGGTTGGATATGCAGTGCCAAGTGGTGGTAGATCTGCCTCTACCTCTGGTTCCTCTCCTGCAGCTGCTGTGGGATGCTCCAGCCTTTGGGAAACTGTGTAGAAAGTTGTGCACTGTTGAAGCACACTTTGGGTGTAGGGATTCGCTGCATCTAAAACCATCCTGACTGATATCCAAAATGTGTTCCAGGTTTATGTTCTGCAGTAATTTTGGTTGGAGATTAATTGTTAGATTTAGTTGTGTATGGGAAAGTTAAGGAGCTGGTATGTTCTTAAGACTTTTTTTATGGGAGAAACTATTTGCAAATTCATAAGAACATAAATCACCCAACCATTGAAATCCTCTGGACTTTGCTTTATTGCTAGATAAAGTAGCTCTAGTTCAGTACGTGAACTTCTCCACTGCTGTTTTCAGACAGTACTCTGGAGTGTTGTCACAGTTGCTTTCAGGCCTCTGGTAACTCACGTCAAATACTGTCAGAGTACAGCCTGACTGTATCAGATTTACTGGAAGATTAGGTTATTGCAGTAGAAGTGTCCCACAACTATTCTTTGTTTTATTTTCAATAAATATCATGAAGAGTTTCAAAATCCCTTGATCTTCTCCAATACAAGTCGTTTATGCAACTGTGTACAGCAGGAGCTCAGATGGGCTTTGAACTCCACAAGAATCCAGTGAAATAAACTTCTGAAAGAAATACCCTGGGGAACCTGGAGGTCTGTGGCCAATCCACCCTAGGATGTGCAGAGACTTAGGTAACTGCAGCTTTGTGGGGCTTTTCCCTCCTCTTCTAGCTGAAACTAGAAGCTTCAAGATGAAATTGGAATAGGGATGGGGAAAAAGAAGACCTGGCTGGGAAAACTACTTGTTTTACAAGCAGTTTCTCAAACTTTACAATTTTCCTAACCAGATCTTGAGAAACAGATGGCCAAAGCCATCGACTACATTTGTATAGAGTTCTTTTTCTGCTATTAATATGTATTAAACAACGTAAGTAGAAAGATAAAACTAAGAAATAGCACTTTATAGGAATGTTTTAATGATGGAATAAAAAAATATGTAACAAATTTTATCAGTATAAATCTAAGAAGTTTAAAAGCTTTTAGAAACCTTATTTTCAGAATAAAAATCTGATCCTTTTCCTGTTAGATGTCAATACAGTAACCAATTCTAGATTCATTGATCCTTTCAGAGAAATTCACTACTTCGGACATAAGGAAATGGTAGCAGATTAATAGCATCTTTTTTTTTTTTAAATATTCTTGGAGTGTATTGGGTGCTGAAATTTGGACTTTTTTTTTTTTTTTAAGAAGTGTGGCCACTCCAATTTTTCACCCACAGTTTCTTTAAATACTGGCGTTCTACTTATTGTTCTCATTTAAGTATTTTTATTAGTTATAATAAGGTCTTTGTATTGCATTGTTTTTGCAATGTAAATAAGTAAATATTAGAAAGGTAAATACTTTACATTGTTTAGAATGCAGCATGTATTTTAAAACTACCCTCCACATTTTCTATTTACAAAAGCCTTTTCCCAAATACTTTAAATCCTTGATCTGTTTCTTACACTTATCAGTTGTATCTAGTGTCCCTGCCAAGGTTTTGCCAGAGTGGGACTTTGGGATGGCCTCTGTGAGAAGCAGCTGGGGCTGCCCTGTGCTCAGCACAGCAGATCCCAGCCAGCCCTGCACGGGACCCACACCGGGACTCAGCTGGGCCCATCAGCCACCCTGGTGGCACCTCTGTGGAATCAACCTGGATAAGGGGCACTGATGCAGAGAGAAGGAAGGCAGAGAAACCACAGCCAGAGCAGAAGGAGGTGCTCCACAGCAGAGGAACCGTGGCACATAGATGAGCCCATGCTGGAGCAAGTGCTCTCCCAAAGGGACCATGGCCCATGGAAGGCCCTTGCTGGAGCAGAAGAAACAAATGAGAAGGAAGGAGCAATGGAAAAGAAGCGTGGGAAGAAGAGAGTGACTGAGAAAAACTGCTATGGACTGACCCTTCATCCTCTGGCCATCACCTAAGGGGCTGAGTATAACCCACAATGATAACACAATGAGTTGAGACCAGGAAAGGACAAGGAAAGTGGTCTGGAATAATGTAGTAGACAAGAGAGAGAGGGTTTTTTTTTTTCCTCTTTTGTTTCTTTCCCAATATATCACTCATTAATTAAGTATTTATACTTAATGACAGTAAATTAGATGTCCCCTAAGTGAGGCTGTTTTGCCTGCAGTAGTACTTGGTTAGTGATTTCCCTGTCTTTATTTCTATCCATAGGTTTTCTCATTCTTGTTGGGAATGGAGTGAGCAGCTAGGTGGATGTTTGGCTGCCAGGTGGGATCGACCACCACAGCAAACTACATCTTTAAAGTTCTTCACACTTGTTTTCCCAGTATTTGTTACTCTCTGCTATTACAGAAAGTCAATTATCATTTGATTTTTCCACAGTGATCTTCTTTACACCTTCTAGAAACCCTGTAACATCTGCAATTAAGATGCATTTCCTTGATAATTTTTTTTTTTTACTGTTTCCAAGTATGTTAAACATAATCAAAATAATTTACTGGTGCAGCATACCAGCATGTGCCCCACCATAGCTAGTATTTCAGACATTTAGGGAATGAGAGACACCCACCCTAAATCCTTTGTTTCCAGTGATGCTCCATTTGAAATCAACTTGCTCTCTTTTGCCCTTAAAGAGAGGAAAAAGTGACACTGACTGAAAAGGGAAATACCTAACTCAATTGCCACAGAATTAGATTTGTGCTGGCATTGCATGATTTTTTTTTTTTTTAAATATAACTTCTATCTTGACAAGGAATAGGCATAGACATGAGCCATTTTTTTCTGTTGAAAAGCAAAACTATGATAATCATTTTTTACAGTGATTACATTTTGACCTCAAGTGACTTCTTTCTGCAGAGACAATTTGTCACCTTTAATTGCCAACAGTGTCTGTACAGGTAGCCACTTTGACTTGCACAGAATTTATTTAAAGTTTGGGTGTAAGTTTGATCCTTGCTCACAGTTAGACCTGTCTATGGTACATGAATTGTGACAAGAGATCTAAAAAGATTTTGAAGCAGGGATGTTATTTTTCAAAGATTAATTTCTCCTTGTGAAATGCATTAAGTTTAGGGTTCCTTCAGCCTCTCTTGCTCATCCCAGCAGATTCTTGTCAGGCCATGGGACCCAGGCTCAAGACCACAGAAAAAACTTAGGAATTACAGAAAGCGGGAAAGAGTTTTTCAGATTAAATAGTACTCTAGTATGGAATATTGCCATTTGATGGATTCCCAGGAATGAAATAACAAGGAAACCAAGATATTACTCTTACTTTTCTCTCACAGTAGCCATATGTTTCAAGTTACTGTTAAGCTTGTATGATAGCTTCTGGAAGAATCCAGATGTGTTGTGGAGAATGGGAAATGCTGTTGGTGCAAAAGCAGCTAAATCTTGAAATTGAAAAATACCAGAAAAGGTCTGTTTCTTTGACATTTTTATTGAGAGGAGTATTTGAATTTAACTCTCAAGATAAGAATGCTAGAGAGTTAATAGAAACTGATAAAATTAAGATTCTCATTTTTTTTTTTCTATCCAGTATCTTTAAAAAATAGAAGATGAAGAGCTTTTTTCAGTTTTGAGAATATGCCCCACCCATCGTGTGTCGACTTTATTATGAATGGCTTCCTTTGTGTGCCTGTTTGGAAATAGAAAATAGATTGTATTTTAATGCAGTCCACTTGCTTACTTCATATTAGATGCAGGAAGGTATATCTGTATATATTCAGTATTTTAGTCTTTAAAATGTTCAGAGTTCTCAGAGTTCCTTAAGGGAGGGAAAGGAGCTATAGAACAGTTTCCACTGAAGTCAAAATTACTGTGGCTTTGCTAAAATAGGATGCTTTGTCCTAGACTAATCACTTTACTGCAGTATTTGTTGTGTTTTCATTAGAACTGATGAAAATAATGCATATAGCACAAGCAAATCTCACACTTATTATTGTTTAAGAAAATGGGAAGTATTTGTTGTTAACTTCTAAAAAATAAGAAATTTAGGGTTTTCCAATAACTTCTGTTACTCCACTGTCAAACTGTCTGTGAATGCAGTCTTTTCCACTGGCTGTTTGGGAGGGCTGGGTAACAGTTGTTGAACATGTGCCTTCCTGGCACTTGTGTGCCCAGGTGGCCAAGAAGGCCAATGACATCCTGGCCCATTTCACAGATAGTGTGGCCAGCAGGAGCAGGGCAGGGATTGTCCCTCTGTACTGGGCACTGGTGAGGCTGCACCTCAAGTGCTGTGTTCAGTATTGGGTCACTTGCTTAAAAAAAAGACATGGGAGTGCTAGAGCATGTCCAGGGAAGGGCAAGGGAGCTGGGGAATGGTCTGGAGCATAAGTCTGAGGAGGAGCAGCTGAGGGATCTGGGGTTGTTTAGCCTGAATGAAAGGAGGCTGGGGGGGGGGAACTTTATTGATCTCTACAACTCTCTGTAAGGAGGTTGTAGCCAGGTGAGTGTTGGTCTCTTCTCCCAAGTTACAAGCAGTAAGATGAGCCTCAAACCAGGGGAGTTTAGATTGGATATTAGGAAAAACTTCATTATTGGAAAAGTTGTCAAACCTTTGTAGAGGCTGCCCAGGGAAGAGGTGGAGTCAGCATCCCTGGAGGCATTTGAAAGACACGTAGATGTGGCAAAATAAAGCAGCCCTACAGTAGTGTAATTAAGCCAATTAGACTGCAGACAAAGATGTTCTTTGCTCTTCTGTTATGTTTTCTTAAATCTTTTCCAACAGAGATGTTTCTGTGAAGAGCCACTTCTCCCTCCACTCCTGAATACAGCTGACATTTTAAGTTTCTGCTTGGGTGCCACACTAACAGGCTGCCAGGTCCAGTTCTACTTTGTGTTACTGGTTCGTTTGGAATGGAGAAAATTGGGAGGCGAGCTGTCAAAATATGCCATGAAGAGAAGGGCTTTGCCATAGTAATGCAACAGAATGAGAAGAAAAACACCTTTGTCTACATATATTATAAATTCTACTCCTTTCTTTCAGCTGGGCCTTTTCCAATTACTTTTTTTTAACTGTTTCGGTTCTGACATTATTGATACCCCACTTTCTCTGTGAAAGTGCATTCCCATGAGATTCTTCTAGATTGTCACATAGAAAAGACATGTGACAATTCCTGTAATGTCAGTATGAGCCCTCTGTGCAGCCAATGCGGGCAGGATTCATCCATGTCCACATGATGTTCTCTGACTGCTGATTATGCAACATTATGATGACAGGGCATAAAAATGTTCCTGCAGAGAGAACAGAGGTTCACAAAAAATTTCATCAGTTGAGATTTTTTTTCTAAAGCATCCCTAAAATAGTGTTAGGACACTGTAAAACTAAAGAACCGGCAAACTTTTTTTTGGCCATCTACTGAAAAAGGAAAATAGAAAGGAAAATAATGCAAAATAAATGAGACATAAGAATGGGAAGAACAAAGACAGAAGTTATGAAGAAATAAGACATAGGGATATGTAGGAGAAATAAAACAGAGACTAAGGAAAGTGATAATGTGCAGATGCCAAAACATTTTATTCTACTGAGGACCAGTACAATATTTGTGATCATGTAAAACTTGTGAAAAATATCAAGAGCAACTTTAAAGTGAAGAAACATTGAAAAAAGTTAGAGGAAAACACAACTGAAAATATAAGATAGAAAAGATTAATTTCACATAACCGTACATGCAAGTGCATGTAGCTTCTGCTTGTGCTTGCAATGGAGGGTGGAAGCCTAATGTTCCCTTGATGCAAAGTATTAACTGTTCTGAGAATTTACAGAACCTATCAGATAATCAGCTACCTGACCTGGGAGAGTGCACAGGAGGACAGAGTGGACCAGTCATCCCACAGGAAAACCAAAGTTTGCCCACTGCATATGGACATGTCCTTACTATGCCAATGTTAGGTTTAAGTGTAGAATTGTGAAATCTTTAGAGTTCTTCCAAATGTTTAGGGATGCAATATACCTGCCATAGAATGGTCATATCACCCTCCACATATTACAAGGTGGTGAATAAATTTAAAAAAACCCTCAGTTATTTAGATTTTTACTCAGCTAATACTTAATTTTATCCCTCAATTTGCAAAGGCCGATATTTTATTACTTGTCTTTGTTTGCTTCTCTGCTATGGAAGATTTGTGAGCAGCCTGTATTTGGAGTTATAGACAGTTCTTTTAGCAAGATTTAATGACAGAGTGACAAAACTTTTATTTTAATTTTTCATTCCTAGCTATGGCCAAGCGTTATTTCTCTGGCATAGCTCTACCAGGTACCAAGAAATGAGCCTGATTCTCATTCTCTTCTCCAAGCAATTTGGTGAATAAATAAAGGGATGTTAACCAGGGCTTGGAGAGGGCTTAAAATCTTGAAGTCCATGAATTTGCCTGCAGTTATGTATCAGTCTCATATTCCTGGCAGAATGGAGCGGTGAGGTTGCAATGGACATTTCTGTCTGGCTGCAAGTCTAGGCTTGAACAGAACAGGTCATGGCAGCAGGGAAAATGTGCCACAATCTCTGCTGGCACCTGCTGTTTTTTTGTGTGCCTACAGAAATGCAAGCCTCAGCTCCAGCCTCATGAGTGCAGTGCTGCATCAGGAAAATGGTTCTGCTTCTTTTTACCCTGGTACAAGAATTTGGCCTTAATGCAGGTTGTGTCAAAATAGATTGTGTCCTGAACTGAGTGACACTGGTCATCATATTGTCATCCTTAACTTGCACCAAAGGAGTCCCTAGTGAGTTCACAAGCACATTTCTGTGCATTTTTTTGCTGCAGCAGGCCCTTAGTTTCTGGATTTTCCTAGCCCCTTTCTTTTTGCTGCAAGTCAGCATTTCTTAAAGAGCTTGCTTTAGATGGGAGATTGCTGCTATAGCTTAGGACTAATTCTTTTACCATCATCTTTAGAAAAAAGAAATAAAATGTTGATATTAAAAATAGTGATGCTTTGTTTTCATTCTTTTATTTTTCCTTTGCTTTAAGGGTTTGAAAAATATATCAGCAGAGGTACATCACAGTGTATACTTAGGCCTTATCCACTGCCAGATGAGCTTTTCTAATCTAGGATACCTGTCCTGAAAGAGGATGCACATGTACTGAAGATCCAAAGAGAGAAACTATTTATAAATGACAGATGTATGTCCACCATCATAGGTAGAAGGAATGTATATGTTTTTATGGTATCTCTGTCCATTCAAAGGAGTGAAAGGCCAGAGCTACTGGCTAGAGGAGTTGCATGGTATTTACTCTCTTCCCAGAGGCTTTTGAGGATGCAGTGTTAGCAGGTATCACACTGTAGGTTCTTCCTCTCTGTGTCCGTTGAGTGGACAGGCTCAAGGCTTGGGTATGCCAAGATGTCATTCAGTTCTGGGTGGTTTCCAGGACATGAAGCTTTAGAGGACACTTTAAGAAGTTGGTGGTGTTCTGGGAAGCTGTGGGTCAAATATGAATCTGTGAACATGGGAAGAGAGAAGGTTAAAGAACAGTGGCAGGAATTACAAGCTTGGGGAAAGTGCCTGTGCAGAGATGCTGGGACTTTCTCAGTACCAGTGATTTAGTATTAAATAGACTTGTCACAACCCAGCTTTGCTTCAAATATGGCTTGCTGGGGGGTGTGGTCGTCCAAGGAAAGCTCAGGAAATGTTTGCCTATGTACCACATTGCCAGCCTCTATCTCTGTATCCTGGACTCACAGCTCAATTTAATTAGGCAGACCACACATTCCATGTCAATGAGTTCTTATTTAATATCAGAAATTTATGGCAAAACCCCAAATTGGTTGGGGCCATTAGGCTTCAGTCAGACAAAGACAGTGGGTTTTGTAATTGTGGGTGTCACTTTCCAGAACTGCTCAGTGTCCCAGTTAGCTGCCTCCACCTTGCGTGGCTGGTGGCTTCTGTTCTGTCTTTAGTTTTTTTGTTTGTGTTTGATGGTGAATATGACCATGGAAGATGAGCAGCAGTGAAAGATGTCATAGATGTGCAGTGCAGGGAGGTTTGGCACAGGAGCCCTCCTGCGTTTCTGACTGGCTTATTACTAATTTTCAGTTTATTATTGATTTTCCACTCACAGGTGGAGTTGTTAGCAACTTTCTGGTAAAGATGGAGGCAAAGGCATTTACTGTCTGAACAAAACCAGACTCAAATCCATGAGTTTGGAGGTTAATACTGAATTAACATTTTGGATGCTGAAATTAAACTCTTCATTCAATGCAAAAAAAAAAAAATATTACTTGGCTTTGGTTCTGAGCAAATGCACTAATTTCAATAGGTGTTTCTGGCTGTTCAGTGCTTTTGAACACAGGATGTTCCTCTAAATAGGAATAGTGCAATTCATGGCCTGAAATAGTAATTCCATTCTACCGCTCAGCATCTGATTGCATTGCCTTTCAGAGCAGAGAAAACTGCTGAAGAGAAAGATTTGTGCTGCAGAGAACAGGACAGGGAGACAACTTGTACTTTTTCAGTGGGCTGAATCTAAATGTTCCTCTTGAATGCACAGGAAATCTGTCAATGTAAATAATGAGAAAGAAATATGGTACTTCATTTTTTTCTACTGAAGTTGGAAAATACCAACCGAGCCAATACACTTGATGAAGCTTTGTCTTCCAAAGCAGTGTAGGTACATATGCACACTCATTTTCCTGAAAGGTTGATGCTAAAAGTGTTGCTATGACAAAATTAACTGTAGCATCCATGCCGTGAATATCACAGTAGATAGTTTTTTCTCTTATTTACTTATTTGTGCTTCTTAGCCTTTAAAATGCTATCTAGTTTCCTAGCACGCAAGTTCTTGAAGCTGAAAGACCTGGAACTGAGCACACTGCATGTTTCAAAGAAAGGTGTTCCACCCACTTGGTGGTGATGTGGAGGATTAGTGGCAAGCATGGAGAGGTAAACGTGTAGCTTTTCAGCTGGGAGGATTCTGACCAGTGATGCAGTGAGTTCCCCTGTGGGAGGCTGAGTTTAGGCACTGCCTAAATTACCTGTTTTCTGGTGTGTCTGCATTCATCAGTAGATTTTACAGAGAATGGGCATTTTTCTGCTCCACATTTCTAGACATGAATTTATGCCCAAGTGTGTTCTTTCATTTATGGCCATGTGCCTTAGTGCTCATACCTCTCTGTGCCTTTTATATTATGAAGGAAGAAGAGAAATTGCAGTGGAACCGTTCTGCTAGAGAGCGTAGCATGCAATGTAGGGTTGGGTTTGCAAGCAGTACTGTACATAGAGCTTCTCAGAAAACACCAATCTGAAAATATTGCAGCATGAGTGGTCTGATCTTTTCTTCTTTTTTATTTTTTTAATAGCTAGTTCTTATTTGGGCATCTTTTTAAGTCCTTTATGTAATACAGAGAAGGATGTTAGTAAACCACTTAATTTAAGAAGTGAGCCTTTCTAATGACATGCTTCTGTTTCATAAATTTCAAGATGAAGAAATTTGATCTGACCATTTACAAGGTGGAAGTAAGGAAGAACAATGGACAGGGCCTGTGTCAGTTATGAGGCTGTCCATGTATTCTCCTTGAAAGGACGAAAGGAAGAAGGAAACCATTGCAGAAAAACAAAACTGCATTAATAATGTTTTATAATAGCATAGATGTTAACACCATGGGCTACATAATGTGATTTGGTTTGTTTTGAAGGTGATCTTAATGATCAGTGCTCTTTCAGTAAAGGCAAGTGGTGAAACCTGAGGTCATTGCTGATATCAGTTCCTGAATTTGCATTCAACCTTTTAAAAGTGTTGAAATACAATATATGTCCCTTAGATGCCATTTCTAGAAGGAAAATTTAGACTAGGAGTCAGCATGTTCCCAACTGAAACCTTTATTTCAAGATGCAACTAAGAGGCCAAAACGATTAAAATAATGGCTGTTATGATTTTACTGTATATTTTACTGTTATGGTCTTTGGAACATTAATTTTATTACAGGAGCTGGGAATCAGATAGAAAAATAAATGCCTTTTTATTTTTTTTATGAAGCTTTGTTTTAAAAGACATGTCACAAGGGCGTCTCACTCTTACATGATGTTATATGTAACATGTTTAGGTGTTGTCAATGATGCATCATTTTATGGGGAAAATAACTAAGTTAGCTCTTACTTTTATATTCATTCTTCCTGTAAATGACAGCTAAATGGGAATAAATTGCCTATCTGTTTCCAATTGTTACTTTTAACCAGCTGCTTTCTGAACTTCAGCGATGCTTGCTGACAGCCCTGGTATTGCTTTGCTTCCCTGCTCTATTTATAGTTGATGTCAATGCAAGAAGTTGTTTAAATCTCAAACTGATTTTCTTCTGCGAAATTAGGGATATATTTGCTACAGTGGGGATTCTGTAACACGATGTATCAAACAAGGAGGACGTTGGGAATGAAATATATATGGACAGATTCTTGGTAGATGTTTCAGAGAGATGTTTATTTCTCCAGCCGCATGGCCAGAGCTCTGCCAAGGAACTGAGGCAATCCCGGGACCCGAGGGTCCTTGCCTGCGCAGGGGAACACAAAACAACCAATGGGGAACGAGGCTGACCTGGGGCAGGGAAACCCCGTGTCTGTCCCCTCAGGGCCCCTCTCCCAGGGCCACATGGCAGGGGGAAGGGACCCCGACATATATTCCTCCTTTCAGAGATGACCTTCAGTGTTTCTATCCTTCCTATGATCAGAAAAACAGACATATTGCAGTTCCCCAACTTCTAACAGGATTAAAACCCTTTTGTTCTCTAAAACTGCACAGTGTACAGTTTTATTGGGGTTTTCATGGGGTTTATTAGGCAGAAACCTTTTGCAAGGTTTCTTTTAAACTGCAGTTTCACAAGCCTGTTATCCCTGATAAAATTTTGTAGTTTGCTATCTTCTCACATCTCATGTGTCAGGATGGCTCTAAGAACTAGCTAGTACACTCAACAACTGCTGGTGAAAATGAAGAGCATGAAAAATAAAATGTGACTTGCAGAAAAGCTGGAGAATTCCTATTTATGTGATTGCCCTGGATGAGTCACTGAAGTAGAAGTGAGATTGCTTGTGATGAGGGAAGGTAACTGCCTCCAAGGGTTTTCATTTCAGTCTGTCCCTGATATATTTGGTGGGAGGGACAGGAGATGGGATGAGAAGTATGGAAAAGCAGTTAATTAAGACTTTCCTTTTCCACGGAGTGTCTAGGGGTAAAAAACCTTGATGTGGCTCCTTGATAAGCCTAACAGTTTTGATGAAGGGCTTCGTCAGTGATAACATGGCCTCTTTGACAGTCTTGAGTCACAGGATAAAGGGAATAGAGACTTCCACCTGGAGAAGGAAATGTTCAACCTTCTCTTTTATTAATTTCACAGACAAATTTAATTTTAAATCATGGCACTGATTAAGCAGTCTCCTGAGTGAAGCAGTTGTGAAGGCACCAATAACTCTGGAGAGACAAGAGATAAACTCTTATTATGACAGACAGGCCCTGACCTGAGAAAAGCTGACGTCAGTGTCATGGCAAGTGGTTGCTGAGAAAGCCACTTAGAAGATAAATTGCTTTTGCCAAATGTTCCTGTTATTAGAGGAATGCCATGGAGAAATGATTTTTGAATGCTGCTGTCATTTCTTAATGCAGGTCTTGTTTTGCTGAAAATAGGAATACTTGAAAACAGCTTTTCTTTTAAGTATATGGTATCTGAAGTGCCCACGGTTTCTGAAGCAGGCCTTTTTGCTTTAAGACTGCTGGCAGCATCCTGACAAAGGTGCTTCCATCTTCATGCTTTGGTATTAAGGCTCTCTCATTTTCTCATAAGCAGGCTAATGGGTAAAACGATTCCAGTTGGCTTATAAAGACACATGCACATTATAACATTAACAGGGGGGATACCTTTTGTTTTAAAGCCATTTGTGAGGAAAAAAAACAACAGGAACAAAAAAGCCCACAAACAGGCCATGATCATGCAAGATGCTACATGCAGGTGGGTGTCTGTGTTTACCTCTTTGGGGCTCTGGAGAGCCTGGGGTATGCCTGTGCTGAGGGGCTTGTATTGCCTCTCAAGAGAAGAAATAAGAAAGTCAGGAAAGAAAGAGGAGAGAGGAGGAACTGAGGCTGCAAAAGACATGGAACACTCAGAATGGGCCTTCGGAGTGGGAAAGCAGTGTGCTGGAGCAAGAGGGAGAGAACTTGAAATGACAACGCAGGGATGACCCATCTCTTCTGGCCACACCTTTTGTGACAGAGCCATGCCTTCCTGAGTGAAGGCCTCTGTCAGGGGGTGATCATTTCAAACTGCTTCCCAAATAAAGGCCTAAGAAACAGGAAGTGATTTCTTGTCAGAGTGTTGTGTACAGCTAGTTTAAATAGATTTTGAGCTATTATTTGTATTCCTGATTGAAATGCACAGGTTACTGCATCTGCAGTAGTTTCCTGACATTTTTACTCTTGGGAGCTTTCCAAAATCTGATTGCTTGTATTATTCTTCCATCCATCTTTAAAAAAAAAAAAAAGATAAAAAGAAAAAAAAACCTCCTGCAGAGAGGAGTCCATGTAAATACAGTTATTGAAGTGGCTTAGCTCAGTTCTATGAATTTTCTTATCTGTATTTTTCTTATGTGTTGCTTTAGTCCTGAAATCATGGAGGAAGTGGAGTAATATGAATGGAGAAGTATTAGAAAAAAACAAGGAGGTTAAGATGGGGGGATCTTCAGAGTAGTGCTGTTTGCTTGATGGAAGCATGAGCAGGAATCAGAAGAGAGCTAAGCACGGAGCAGGAGCCTTGCTGTGGTTTTACTGGGTCATCCAGAAGAAAGACAGCACTTACTCTCAGCTGAGCCTACACATCCTGAATCATGGGCCATTTGTATGGATGTGAAGATACAGAGATGTAAAACTCTGTAGTGAGTTAATGTTGTCTTTGTTTGGAAACTTTTTAGATGTTTAGTGACAGGATGAAGTGAAAAAGGCAGTAAAAGGCAGGAATATTGTTCTTGCAATTTTGCAGTTTCTGACAAAACCTGGAAACAGCAACTTGAATTTTTAGCTTTGTCGCCCCCAGTGAAAGACAGTTTTATCAATGACTCTTTCTGAGTAGTGATGAGTGACTAAATAATCTGTTCTTCTGTGTGAGTGGTGAACTGAAGCACTGATGAATAAACGAATGTCAACTGTAGGAAGGTAGTGATAAAGTGCTTCCTGTCAGTCTCTTTTCAGAAGCCTTAAGATGCAAATGGAGGAATGAGTCTCAAAGAACATTCAATCCAGCTCCACTAATGATGAGTGAACAAAATGAGAGGGGAAAGACAAATGTTCTTTGGACCAACATGGCTGTCTACAAATCTAGCCTCAAATATTTACTGCCAGTAAAAAGTTTAAAATCTTAATGTTTGACTGATGAGCTCATTCACAGTACAGTTGAGAACTTCATCTTAAAGCTTTGAAAGTGCCTTCCCTGAAAACCTGGGAAGTGTTCTTTGTGGAAGAAGCAGCCCCTCAGGCTTATGAGGGGTTGTGTGATACATATTGAATGCATGCATGCAAAAGTGTGCTTTGGCATAAAATTGATTTGTGTCATCTCATTCCCTGCAGTCATTCCAAAAGACACTGAATTTGCTTTGTAATGACTTGAAGATCTCAATTATACATTTAATTGGTACTTGGAAGGCAGTTTGGCAGAAAGGTACAGTGAATGTATGGGCACTTTAAAATGCAAAGGCATTTGGGATAAAAAGAAGGAAATAAAGAAAGAAATCATATCAGATGATACTGGGAGCTATTTGGGAATTCTGCTTTTGGGCTTTTGGTTGGATCTTTCCTTGGTATTGTAACTATAGACCTTGATTAGGAAGTTCTCAAGCCCTTTTTTTTTTTCCTAATTAATCTCTGCTAGGAGCTGAATTTTACAGAATTCTGTACTGGTGCTGTAGTATATTTAAGAGATTAGAGTTACAGTGAAGAAAACCCACAGCAGCACTGATTTGCTGCAGTAGAATATTCTCTTACAGCCCTGCTGCATTTTTCCAGTCATTAAAATTCTGCTGCTTTTGTTTGACTGGGGGAAAATCCTGAAATGGCTGAAAAAATGCAGTGAACATTTCTTTATCGTTATGCTTCTAAAAGATACTCAATATAATTCTGGGGGTAAAAAGTGTTCTTGTGAAAGCAAGTTTAGCAGATGCCAGGTTCAGCTGGCAGCTGTCCTGATCATGAAAATTTTATTGGTAAAATAAACTGCCCTTTGTTTCCTGTAGGAAACATTGTGCAGGTAGGGCAGGTTTGTGTTTTGCCAGCTTGCTGTGCTCAAGAGTCAGCCTTGATTTTATAACAGACCAGCTGATTAAAATGCTTGTAGTTTGCTGATGCTGATGATCAAGCAAGAGTTTTAACTCCTGGCATTCTCCTCAGTGCAAGGTTTTCCTTCACTGGGTATGGGCAGTGGTGCCTTTTGTCTCTGTGTGCTTGAGCAGCTCTCACCTTTGCTCCCAGGACTAAGTGCAGATGTAGTTCTGTGCCTAAAAATGTGCAGACCTTGGTCTGGTGGGCATCTTCAGTAGCTGCTTTCTGAATGAGCAGGAACATGACTCTAATTTGGCGTTCATTCAGTGAATTCTCTCTTCATGTGCTTTGGGCGTATTTTGAATGGGCTCCTTTTCATACATTATACCCTTTTTACAAAAAATGTCTTCTTTTGCTTTCCTTCTCTAGAAGTTCACTCCACTTGTAAAGAATGAATCAAATTTAAATTACCATATTTTTTTTTTCCTGGTGACCTATGTTTGAATGAATAAAAAGTGAGAGTGATCACTGTGAATATTTAAAAAATCAATTTCTGTGGATTGTAGAGATTCTTTTATGGTTCCTGAGCCAATATCATTGTCTCTTTTGTTTTTTCTTGCTAAGACAACTGGAAAATAAATGAGGTCTGTTGACTTTTCCTAATCTGCCTCCCATCAAAGATAGCTTTAAATCCTTTTGATGGGGCCATTTTCCCTTAGAAAAGTGCAGACTGATCCAAGTAGGGCTGTGTTGCATTTCCAGGATGAAAAAGCATGTGCTTTCCCGGAAAAGTATGCAAGGATTGTTTGGCTTTCTTATGCCAGTTAAGCTCCACGTTCTAAATTGCTGCTATATTACCTATTTACTATTTAGCATTAGTGGAATCAAAAAGGTGTCATCAAAATAATTTGTCTTTTTGCTTCCTTGTAACAGTATCTTCAAATGATCTGTGATTATTCTGTTCCTTCTCTGTTCTGCCTGTCCTTCCAGTTCCCTCCCACACTCCCTTTTTCTATGAAGTTTTATTGCTCTTTTTTATTTCAAAGTATACATATATACAGATATATTATGGGATGGAAATTTTGGTTCCTGAAGAGTGTTTTTTTTCTTTTCACATCTTGCAATTGATTTTCACAGAGTGGGATTTAAAATGTCACTGTACCTATCAGCTTTTCACCAAGTTATATAACTTCTTGATTTCTCAGCACTCTGTAAAGATGAAATGCAGTAGCTGCAGCACAGATGAAGATGTCAGTTCTCATCTGTAGGGCAGCGGGGTGGTTCGGACGGTCGGGACGGACGGAGACGAGAGATCTCTATAGGTCAGATCTTGGAACATGCGGTTTATTGCAAAGGGCGTGGGTATAGGGGCACTGCTTAGAGCTGCAGCTGGCAGCTCTGAGCAGGCCCAAGAGAGCACGAGAGTAAGCGGGTAAGAGAGAGAGAGAGCGAGAGGAATGAGAGTGAAGAAGAAGTGTGTGTGAAGAGAGAGTAAGAGTGTGTAAGAGTAAGAAAGTGAGTAAGAGTGTAAGAGTGTGCGAAGAGTAAGAGAGGAAGTGAGAGTGGAGAGTGTGTAAGAGTGGAATGGTGAAGTCTTGGTTACAATACAATAAATCATCTTCTGTACTGAATATTCTAATTGTCACTAACCAATCTAATACAAGATACAAATCCTATAGCATTTACATACAGCCTATAAGAGTTCTTATATTACCATAGAGTGTTACATCTTAACTTCTAAAAACTACTCTTTGGACCCACTCTGCTGAGCTAGTAGGGTCTGCTCTGACCCTTGGACCTGCCTGCAAGCAGAGGGTATTGTTCAATCAAGAGGGGATTACCTTCAGTCGGCCATACCATTGTTTTCCAGTTGTTCAGTAACTAAGATTTGGTATTTCAAAAGTGGCTTTCATTTCGATGTCGCCTGTAGTTTTCATATTCCCAAAATCTTTTGTCAGGCAATCATATTTATAAGGCTTTCCTGTTTCATCTTCCCCAACACTCATCCGTAACATACTGTATCTACCCTTTCTCCACTTGTATGTTACATGTCCTCTTATTTTATAGAAGCAAAGGACTAATTTCAACCATATTAACATTAAAAGCTTTATATTCTCAGAATATATGTACTTTATTGATTTACTGAATTCCAAGCCATTTTTTTCCCCTGCAGTATATACTGCTGAATAAATGTAATGGAAGGTCAAGGAACTCTGTATTTTGTTCACATAAATTATGAGTACAACAATGTTCTAAATATATATCTTCTGGGCACCCAATTATCTTGGAAAAGCTGTGGGACTGGATCAGCAGGAGGTCACTGTAATGATCAGTACTAAGAAAGACACTGGACTGGATTTCTGTCTGATTTTAGGTATCTCCAGATGAATCTTTGTGGTTGCTTTAAAATATTTCTATAAAAATGCAAACCGGGCACTAATCTTACAGCCAGACCAAGTTTGTTTATTCTGGAGTTAGTTTACCAAAACCGTGCATTTTTCTGGAGGGAATTATTATTTTAGACAAAATTTGGGAAACATAAGAATTTCCCAATCCAAAGCTTGACTACTTCTGGGTTTTGACTTTGTTGGAAAGTTGGGGGTTTTGTGCCTAAACTATTCTGAAAGTGGAAATCTTGACTGTATGAAACACTGGGGCTTTGGAGGTCTGTGCTGAAGCAGCTAGGCTTGAGTGTTTATGCTGCCAGGGTTTCAAGGAGAGGACCCTGCCTCGTACATGCAGCTGGAGCAGAGCCATCCATCCAGTACAGCAGGCAGGAGCAGGATATGCTCAGTGAGGGCAGGTACCAAACAGTGCCTCTATCCAGTCTGGATGGGCCAGAGAGTGAGGAATTCTACTGCCTTTTCCCTTTTCTATTCCTCTGAGTTTTGTGTAAAGGCTTACACAGGTTTTAATAGGTGTGTTCTACCACTCATGTGGTAAAAAGTTACCCACAAATTTACTGGGATCTGAACTATATATGTCTATATATATACAGAGGGCTATAGAACAGCATGAAGAAAATGGATTTTAATCTCTTATTTTTATTTTCTGTTGTTTTATGTTCCTAAGTTCTTCCTATTTCTCATATTTTTCACATGTGAGGTGAAAGAGGTTTTACCTTTCTGTGCCTAAGAGCAATTAGCAAGGCTTAGCCATAATATTTTGATTTCCTAATAGTTCGTTTTCATAGAAGAGTAACCAAGGAAAAAAACACACTGTGAGATTAGTTAAACACATCTTGAAATACTGCCAATACCTCCTGAAAAGGGAATGCGATTTACTGATTCTCACTTAGCATTTAGATGAAAAGCATCTGATTTATCTAACAGGACTTCTAAAATCTTGACAGTTCTATTGCGTGCATCAAAATGCAGCTTCCATGTTTTAGCTTGTATGCTGTTTCCTTACAAATTCTGATCAGGTGGTTGTTTAACAGTTCTGCTTTGGAGCTGAGCTCTAGTTAGGAAGCTAAATACACAAATGTTTCCAAACTCACTTGCCTCATTTAACATGCTGTGGCCTCATTTGTATTCTGGGCTCTGGTTTTGATCTTTGCAACTGTTTAAATCCCTCCTTGGCTTCTTTTTTTCATACGGTGAGACACTAACTCCTCGTTTCCTGTACTTGCTCTGTTCAGCTAACCATTGAGGCTTATGTTTGATCATGGAGATCTTAACCTGGCAAAGTCAGCCAGGCACCATCCTTGAGGTGGTCTTTATTCTGGACTAGGGGGAAAAAAAAGCCTCACTGTGCTTTGATAAACCTCAGTATAGTGCTTTTTGATTGGATTCTTCTTTTATTAATGTCATTTACTATACCTATAGATTGCCAGTGTCTGGCAGTGGGTGTAGCTGCAGTGCTTATCCTGCTCTCTGGGCTTATTGATTTAAAAAATATAATAAAAAGCCCTGCAGGGCAGCTGTGTTATGCAATCTCTTGTTTCTATGCTTGTCCAACTCTATTTTGTATCACTGTGAGCAGAAAAAAAATGGGAAAAGATTGTTGCTTGTCACAGGCATAAATCTAAATGGTGGTTCAAGGGAAAGGTCATCCATGTCTGCTGGTGAGGACATGTCTTTGCTTCAGCATGAAACTGAATTATGGTTTTAGGCTGTCTTCTTGAATGTCAGTATGTGCTGCCTGTGAGTCCCACCTGCAAAGGGAAAAGGCAGGAGCGGTGGTGTGGCCCTTCTCAGCACACATGAGCTGCAGCTGGGCAGCAGCTATTGCTGCCTCTACAGAAGCAGAGGTGGCTGCCTGGGAGTGCTGCTTGTCTTCCCCTCCCATCCTCTTCTTCCTTTCTCTGCCCCAGTGTCTCCCCCTTCTGCAGCTGAAAGGTTGAGAAGATCTCCAATCTGTGGATAAAGCTCGGTCAACTCATTTTAACCCGTTGCAATGTCATGGCAGGGTTTGTGAGAACTGCCCTTCTGGGTGTCTCCTCTCAACTTATTGCTGGGAGCTTGATCTTTCCTGCTTGATCCACTAAGATTGTAGGGGTAACTGTTTCTAAATGTCAAGCAGCTCCTCTGTAAGTTTCTGGGAAGGAAAGAATAAAAAACTCGTGCTTACTGCAATATGCAGACCCAGGTCCCAAAAATCCTCCCCATGCTCCTGACAGAGAGTGCTGCTACTGAAGACACAACAGCTCAAACACTGCTGACCCAAGGGAGTTCATTGAAGCACAGGAGCACAGATGCAAGATGTGTCCTGAAAAAAAGTAAGGGAAAAGCTGAGAGGGATCGTTTTGCTTTGGTGTTGCGCTGAAATGTTTTGCTTTCCAAGATCTGTGCCATAAGGCACGGATCTGAACAGGCTTGTATCATCCTGGGCACTTTCTTGCCTCTCAGGCATCAACTACTTCATGTTTATTAATGCAATTTCTTAAAAGGCTTCTAAAGGCTCTGCAACATAATCAGTGTTTTAATATTTAAGTGTTTTTATGGTGTAGTAGGTTGGTAGATAACTCCACAGAAGGATGCAAGCTGTTTGCTCTTGAACCTCAGCGTGTGCATGTTTCTACTGAGCCAGGTGGTCTTTGGCAAGCTGTGACCCGCCTCCACAGCTGGTTCAAGAAATAAGGTTCTGCCATAGTAGGATGCTGAAAAGAGCCCAGGTACCTTGACTCCTGCGAGTCAGATCTTTCTTTTTACTGTTGACCTTAAAATTGACAGCTAGAGATTTACGCCACACATGTAAAAAAAGGTTGGGTGGTATCTCTTGATAAGCCACGGGGTGCATCAATGGTCACCTCCTTCCCAGGATGGAGACAGCTAAACCACCTCAGTTCATGGTCTCAGCATCAGGCAGGGACCTAAGGATGCCATGGAATCAGTACCCCTGTCAGGAAGCTGGGAGAGACTCAGGAATACACAACTGGTTTATGAAGTGTGTTACTGAGCAGTAACACACTTCATCATGCTGCTCTCTATTTTAATTTAATCGACTGGCAACATTTGTCAGAAGAAAGTTCAGCTCCTGCAAAAATGCTGACAAATTTGATAACTGCAGTACATTATGTCAAGTTGGGTTTATTAAACACACAAATTAAAAATGAAGCCTTTGGTCTGTAGATAACAAAATGTACTTTATAACTTATAAAATAAAAGAGTACCTTCCTGTCTTAGGCAACATCCTTTCCTAATGTTAAACTATTACTATGTGGTATAGAAACAAGGTATAAATTTTTTTCAGGAAAGACTGAAAAATGTCTTCTGGTGCTTAAATATAAAAAAAAAATAGATTTTTTTAAATATACAAATTTTTAAATGTCTATATTTCCATATTTATATAAATCTGAATTATGTAAGTACTGGAGGACATATTTATTTTTTCTATGACAGCTGGAAGTGGAATGCTCACCCTGCCTTCTTGAAGTTCAGGCCAGAGTGACACCTGTGACACCCCCAGCAGCCCACAGCCCAATCACTGTGCACAGACATGGCCTCCCAGCAGGAGATCTGGTGGTGACAACATTTTCTGTAGTCTAGGAGGGCCTTATTTTCAGTAAATGGGAAAAATCCAAATGTATTGTGACACAGTGGAAATCTGCTAGCTATATCTTCAGTGGCTTCTGGCAGCCAGGGATATGCTCTGATCGTTGCACATGCGATGCAAGCATGTCTATGCTTGCTTGAGCCACTTCATTCTCTCTTGGGGATGATCATGCCCTGGTTCCCACTCCACTCTATGTCTCCTGTGGCTCCTGCTGCTTGGTGCAGCAGAGCTTCCCTTGGTCACAGTCCCTTCTGCAGCCAAGGGGGTGTATCATCATCATTGTGGGCTGTGCCTGGAGGCTGAAGACATAAAGAAATGTCTTTACAACCTTTACACTCTTGTGAACACAAAGTAAAAAGTTGTTGAAAATATTCCTCCTACTCCCACAAAACAAAGAAACAAAATAGTTGTGTGTGTTTTCCATTTGTTTATAAATAAGTAAGCACTATTTCACAGCCTATCTGTTCTGAAGTATGTTTCTCCTTTATATATAGACTCAGTACAACCTGTTATTAATCAGCTTATTAAGGGGCATTGCTTACTTCTTAGGATGACAAGAAATGAAAATATATATGCTCAAGATAGCATTTTCTCAATAGGTGCAATTAACTGACTTCCCTTTTTCTATTTGCGTCTGGTGGGACCTTACCAGGGCTCTGGATCTCCCTCTGCTGTGCAGCTGCTGTGTCTGAATGAACGGGGTATGGGCTGGCATCCCCACTCAGCCCTCTGGGCCATTCTGGGAGCTCTGGAGGAAATGCCAGTAGCTGCTTGGCCATGTTAAAGACCCTGAGTGGAAAGAGAAAGCTGGCTGTAGTTAGTCAGAGCTCAATGCTTGGAGCAGGAGGGTCTCCTGGCAGAAGGGTAGGAGGTTAATTTTGTCTTGTTTAAGTCTAAAATATTCCTGTATCTCTGAAGATCTTTATTTCCCATCTAGTATAGGCTAACCTGATTTATGAATAAGAAGAGCCAAAAGAACAAGAATTTTTTAAAACATTTTATTTTATTTTAAATAATTTTTTATTCCTTTAAACTGACCAGTACCCAGAAAAACTCCTTCAAGAAAACAGAGCTTGAATTAACATATTTTCAATGGAAGATGTGGTATATAGATCAAATTTTTAAAAAAGCCAACCAATATAAAGCTCATTTTATACCATCTATGTTTTCTGCACATTTCACTAAAATGCTAAAATGATACTTATTATTCAAAATATTTGAATTATGCATAAGTTGGAAGGCAAAAATTCAATTCTGCTTTGGCAATGATGATGAAAGATTTCTCATTTTGCCTAGTCTCTAACTTGCCTTTGACAAGTTAGGTGCTTCCACAGAGATCTATCTGATAGAATTATATCCTGCAGAACACTCTGAGAACCAGTTTATGCTCCTAGCAAGGAGAAATGCTGGATGTTTTAGCCTCCTCAAAGAGACTTTGCCCAAAGGGCACTTCAACCTCAGTTCGAGGGGAAATCTTGTGGTCCAAGGAGGAGGATGTTCCATTTGGAAAGAAGCATGAGCAGAGTTAGGATGATTTCTTGTGAGATTTATGCATCTCCTGCCCTGGACTGACTCCCCTTCTCAGCCCCGTGATCTGTTGGCAGGTCACAGAGCATGGTGTTTACACTCTCTGCAGCGTGTCTTAATGCTCTCTGGCTTAAGGACTCTCTGGCTTGCTGCACCTCTGGCCCCAGGGCTGGCGTTCCAGCTGCCAAGCAGCCCCGTGTGACAAGGCAGAGGCTGTCAGGAGACAGCGCAGGATGCCCAGCTGCAGGAGGAAGGCCACACCAAAAGATCCCCACTTACCTGGAGGCACTGCAGCCCCAGGGCTGTTGTATCTGCCTGGGCTCAGATGTTGCTGGCTGGATCTCATTCCTGGTGCTTTATTATCATTTCCCCTTTCACAAAATACCTTTATACCTCACTGAGTTTTCAGTGTTGAGATCACAATGTCTTATCCCATGTATATCTTGTGGAATAGAGATAATAATGATGTATAAATTAGTTTTATATTTCAAAAGAAGTCTTTAAGTTGTTTCAAGTTGTATGATTTACTGGGCAAGGCAGAAGAATGTGCAGATTTGCACTTCCATGTCTTATGATAAGCATATCCACAGCATGTTATTTGAACCTGAGCTGTGGTTGCCTGCTGTGCTGATGATTATTCATTGAGATGGTAGAACTAGAACACACTAATCTGTGGTACTGTAAGAGCATTGTAACATTCAACCTGCTATGCCATCTCTTTGAGAAGTTAAAAGGCCCTTTTGCTTCCAAATTTGACTACATAAATATATGCATGTTATGATTGCATATAGCACAGCAATCTCGGGAACATTAAGTGCCCGGGGATATTGCAGCTGACTTGTAAACAACTCAGAAAACAGTCAAGCATAGGGTTGGAATCAGAAATGTAAATGCAATTGCCTAAATTAAAGGCCATGGGTAAAACAGCTTTGTTGATGTATAAATTACTTGCAGTTAGCACAGGAAATAATTGATACTATGACAAAGTTAATTACATGGAAAAATATTATGAGATTGTATGGCTTCACTGTAAGCGAGGTATTCTGTATGTCTAAGGGTACCCCATGTAACTCCCAGACCACTGCCTACACTGGCCCTTGAAAACTCTGAATTCAGTGTATGGGAGAGAAGATGGTAATGTGGAATGTGGTTCTCCACAGTACAGGATGTGTGAAAATCTCACAGTAATTTTCAGGGGAGTAGGGTCTGGGTGCTGGTTGCATAGCCTATAATAAAGCAATTTCAGAAACTTCTAATCAGGTGAAGTAAAGACTTTCCTTAGAGATACAACCTTAAAATAGTCTGGACAGTTTGAATCCATCCTTATAAATAAAGCTGCAATAGATATAATCCTGCAGCATTAATGAGACAAATAAGAATGAAATAGAAATCATTATCACTTTTAAGCCATTATGAAAAATTTTTCTGTGATGAATATGACAGAGCTGGAAATTTCAAGACCCGTGAAAATTGTACTGAAGTAGATTTGCATAATGCACTGGAAGAGCTTTTGTGAAAATGGAACTAGTGGGAGTTATTTAAATAACAGTATAGCAGCTATTAACAAAATAGTGAGATTCAAAATAGTAATTTACTTTACACATCTCTTCTAAAACATGTCCAGAATCAAGATATCTGTCAGCAAATAGTACAGCATTGCAACCCACCCTCTCAAAATTCTGAAAGAACAGATCAAGGAATTCTCATCCTTGACAAAACACAAACCTTAGTAGCAGAGCATATTATTTCCACCACATAAAGCAGCTGTAAAGTATTATACAGCCATGGAGAAGCCATATGATCTTGAGCTGTTAATCCTTGCACAAGCTTAGGCAGGAAAAGAAGAATGAAGTGTGTATGCTATGACTATTTGAGTTGCATTTTGTGTTTAGCGTGATCGCTGCCATTTTCTTCTCCATCATCATCATCACCTCCCTCCCTACTCCTGCCATGCCTCATCCTCCTGGAATGTACATCTCCAGGCCCATGTGTGGTGTGGAGAGCACTTTGACTCCTTTGCCCGCGGACTCACTAACGCTTCTCTCCCAGGCAGTGAGAATGCCTTGTCACACTTGAACCACAAGTGGATTCTGGATTCTCCCGCTTGGAGTTCATGGATGTAACCTGGCAGCAACCAATCTATATGTCTTCTGTAAATGATCCTCCAAGGGTTTACCTGTAGCAGTGCTGTCATGCTCCCAGGAATAATCACAAGGTTTGTGTTCATTTTTGTAAGTCTTTATTCTGTGATGTGCCCTTGAAACCCAGGAAGCTCCAGCATTGCCTATAAATCTTGTTAAAAGGGTATGGGTTGCCTGTTCCACACAGCAAAAAAACCTAGTTTTCAATTATTTAGATACTATTCATCTTCTTCCTGAAGCCTGGTCAAAACTTCTGGTTGACATTGTGCTTTGTTATAGAGTGAGGGATGGTGGCAATTTTCCTGCATGTGCTGTGGCCCCTTCTATGAGGATGACTAGGAGGTGGAGAAGGGTGGTTTTGGTTTGCTTTCTGGTACTCTGATGCTTAACAATTGCTGTGTCTTTGCGTGGTAATTTTTGGTGTATAAAGGAAAAAAAAATGGGTGTTTTGTATGCTTACTCTACTTGCTCAAGTACATAATAAGAGTATAAAGCAAAATATGATGTTGAAATTCCTCTATTTTTTTTGTGCATAGCTCTCATGCCTGCAATGTTTTCTTTCCTGAAGCTGGGCTCAATGTTACATTGGTATTACATACCTGTCACTTTGAATTGCTTTTTGAGCTGTGTAGGTGTGAATTCATTCCTAATCTTTTCGTATCACCACCCATGTGAAGATCATCTTGTGTTTGCTCTGTGCCGTCAAATGATCTCATATGCTGCTTGCATTTTCTGAAAACTCTGCTGCATGACCAACACATTAAGTAATGCTCTGAAGGGCTTTTCTGCAGGTTTTTGCTTGTTTACTGTGAGACATTGATTTAGTGCTGTCCTATATTCTAGTTTGCTTTGTGGTGTTTGGTTTCTTTTCCTCTGCATTTCATAATGTCCAATTCAGATTTGAATTGCAAGTTTGTTGCACTCGGTTGCCTGCAGTACTTAGTAGTGGATAATTAGTGTTAATACAAAAGATGGAGCATGCACTGAGTGGCTCTTTCCCTGTGAAAAACCTCCACCTTCCAGCAATCCCTGGCTCAAGGAATTTGTTTCCTGAAGTACCTGCATGCTTCATAGCCTCTAATGGATGCTTTCTGCCTGACTTGTGTCTTTCTTTTTTGTATCAAGTGTTACTCCTGGGCTGTACGATTATTTCTGTCATGCAATTATATATATCAGTCAAAGAAGTACTTAGCTGTGTTTGCTCCAAACATGTTGTTTGCCTTCATTTGGTTCTTCTGAAGTTTCTGTCAGTGTAAAACCATTTGCCTCCCCCTTTCCAATTGCTGATGGCTGTAGAGATCCCTGGGCTGATTCCCCACTGCTAATTCCTTCCCACTGTCTGTTTCATCTTGCACCATGAGGAACCAACTCATCATCATCATCACAGGTGGTTTTCTCTGTACCAGTGTAATCCTGCTATCTTCCTTTTGGGAGGGGATGGGCAGAGCCATAACCAGGTCATACTCAAAAGCATTGAACAAAAGATTTTCTTGCAGCCCTCCATGGCATTGCCTCACACTTCAGGCACACAGAAGAAGCCTCAGGTGGTAAATGGAGCCTGACTGCAGACCAAAGCATTTTACTTGATCCCTCTGAATTGCCAAAGCAGCCAAAAAATGCCCCAGCCATGTGCAAATGCAGATTTCTGTGCTGGCTGGGGGAAATGACCAGTGTGTCCACAGGAGAATAAAACAACTATCTTGAGGGCTCTCTGTGCAGACATGAGGGAGTTAGGCTTTCTCCTGTGTTTAAGTTGTCAGACCTTTTCAGTGTTGTGTTTAAAACAGAAGTTTACCTGTTTTTTTCCAAAATCAGATAAATTCTGGCTGTGAACATCAGTTTGAATCACATTTCTTGCTACAAAAAAATCAAATTCACAACCAGCTCTTCTGAGCATTCAGAAATATTAAATGCATCTCTGAAGAGTAAACATCACTCTCAAATGAAAGGTTTTGCTTCTCCTATTAACTGTGTAGTAAAATCTCTGCAATAGTCACAAGGGGCACAGAGAGGGTTTTTTTGTATTTGGTAGAAAGAATGAGCTAGGCTTTCCTCCAAATCTTTGTTGCAGTAAGGGATTTTTACTTAGAAATTCACAAAGACTTAATTGTACAGATTGTCAGCTCCTGAGATGCTTCTTATGGTTGTTTGTTTCCACCATAAATGGTTTAAATGCTTCTTTCCTTTCTCCCTTTTGTTTCAGACTGGACTGCCAGCCATGATGGTTTTAGGTGCTTTCAAGATCTCTTTAGAAAGTAGTGCCTTATTTTTTTTCCATCCTGCTTTACAAAAATGCAGTTTGAAATCATAACATGAAAAAAAAATGCATGGATTTTGTTAGGAATGGAATAGGTTTCTGATAGTGAATGCCAGGAATGAAATCCTAATGCTCATAAATTCTCTAGCAGAGTTCCCAGGGAATTCACTAGCCCCAAGATTTCCTAAATCTATGGCCTACCAAACACCTGATGACATTTTCTTTTTGAGGGAACTGGTAAGGGACTGTTCAAAGTGAGCCATTCCTGGGAAATGCTTCTGGAGAGCTCTGGATGCCAGCTGGGCAGGAGAAAGTAAAAGCATCTGTCGGGTGGTTTCTAATATGCAGTAGAAAACCTTGGAGTTGTATAAAGAGGATAGATAGAGAAATAATGTGCAAGTTCAACAGCTAGTCAGTGTATCTACCTACAGGGATGTCACATAACACAGCTTGGAAATGTGCATTCCCTCCTGGATTAGCTGAGGGAGCAAATCCTCAGTGATTAGTGACCAGAGTGTGCTGAGAGGTGAGTTTGGGATTCGTGCCTCTGTTCAGCAGATTAGAGGTACCAAGGCTTCACAGAAGGTCTAGGACAGCTGGAATTATTGGGGTGAGCAGCACCTGTCCTAGGAAAATACAGTGAGATACAAATGGAGAGAATGGGAGTATAATGGCTTATTAGCAATAGTGCAATTGAACTACACAAACAGGTGCATCAAATGTGTGCTTGAGCAGGGTTGTGTCAAAGCAGGGTGCTGCTCAGCTGTGTTCCACGCAAACATGGCATCTCCAGACCCAGTCACCAGCGGCTGAGTAACACCAGCTTTGGCCCTCAGATGTGTTGTCTTGATTACTTGTCATCAATTGCTCCTTCAGCATTATTCCATGTTAGCTTCTCCTCTGAGCGAGCCACTTTTGCTAGGAATGTGCCTGTTTCTTCTGACATCCCAGTGAGAACACAACCATATTTCACAGAGGATGCCGGTAGCCAGAACAAAGCAGCAGTAACCAGCCCAGGTTTCCACACCTCCCAAAGTCCCAAAGGCTGCAGATTTTCTTTTTGTTGTTGTTGCATGGTTTTCTCTCCCCTAGAGTTCCTATGCCTTAAGGGTAGCTGCAGAAAGGAAATTTTTGCCCCTTCTACTTTAGATCTCAGTCAAATTAGGACTTTGTCCTTGCTGTCAGATAAGGATTTCCCAGCTCCACCAGTCTTTGAAGCTGTCTCTGTCCAGCTGTCAGCTGGGCAGCTGCAGCAGCAGCATTTTGTGTCACACCAGGCAATACTAAAAGGCATGTGTTGCCCATTGTTGAAAAGTTATGTGAAGGCTGCTACAAAATACATGGAATAAAAGATAAAAAAAATTTGCCACAGCATTTCTTATATCTTTTATTTATTTTTCTACAAGCAGACAGCCTGAAACAAAGCAAGAATGAGGAATGTGATCCCAAGGCATTTCATGTTCAGATTTCTTTCTGATGAAGAATAAATCATTTCAGCCCAACTGTGTAGCTGTAACAGGCATAAAAAACCCCACCAAAAAACCCCAAACCAAGTGCAACGCAAAGCTGGTAATAAAGCAGGGTGGTGAAGGGTCAGGCTTACAGAGAATTATTCATTCTCTTGCCTTCAAAATGCATGCAGAACTCAGACTTTCTTTCAAGACATGGTGGTCTAGTGAAGACACAGTTCAAAGACTGCAGTGTTTTTTCAAACTATTTGCTAGCCATATCAATATACAGTTCAGGTGGGCTGAAGGAAGATGCATTAGAGTAAGCTGCTTGTTTTTGTCAAGTCATTCCCATAAAATTGTGTCCTTGCTTGAACCTGTGTCCTACTCAGCTGACCCTGTTATTGCAGTCTGGATTAATTCAGACCCTGTATCTTTTTGTCTTTCCTGCCATCAAAAGCACTGTCACCACTGTCTCTCAAGAACAGTTTGACAATATTACATGCACTTGCTGGGCTGTCATGCTCCTGGTTTGTTAATTTTGGTGTTATTGCTTTGGAAGTCTTACTTTTAAATTATTCTCAATTGCAAGAATAGATAACTTTTTCGATATTAATTTGCTACAGGCATTTCAACCAAGACTTTTATTAATCATAAGTAGGCCATGTGAAAATTTTACTGCTCAGATGACAGGTATTATCCCTTTATTCCTATTCTAGAAGAATAGACAGTATGTTTGTAACAACAATCTGGTGTTCCCCACAGTGCAGCAAGCTATTTTATTAGCTACCTCCAGACAGCTTTATTAATTGGACTGTCCTTCAGACAGCCAATGGTGAAGAATATGTTCATAACACAGCTGAGAATATAAGTCATAACAGTATTTTTCAATTTGTAAAATTTATTTCAACTCACCTGCTGTCTTCCTTTGGGGCAGAACATGAACATGCATAATACGGGACATACGTAGACTTATTGATCTGGAGGCCTCAGGATTGTGGAGAGGTGCTAAACATTTTGTAGCTTCTTTGCCCACAGCTATTTTGCACAACACAGAAGCAATACCCTGCAATCACAGTGAAAGTTGTGGTCTGAGGGAGAGCATTACTTATTGAAAACTAGTGATTTTCTTCTCAAAAGTCATCCTTTAAATCTTCAAAGGTTTCTAGTGGTAAGGAATTATAAAGACTTTTTATATAACCTGAAAGACAGTAGATTCAACAATGTAGCAGAATAACATTATGATGGAACACCATTTCACTGTTAATGATTCAATGAAATATGAAATATTCCTGCCTTCATTTTAGGTAAATATATTTGACCAGCTGTAGGCTTAAAGCCAGAAGTGTTCAAAACAAGGTCTCAGTTTCAGGAGCATCATTTCCAGCAAAAGGCTTTTTTTTCTTCTCCCACAATGTTTATTCAGAGAGGATGCCCTGCCCATTCTTGGTTTTAATATGTATCAGTGCTCATAATGCTGTTAGTTTATCCCAAGCTGTCTCCACTGACTCCATATGTAGGTCCATTGACCAAGCTCCTCCAAGTAAAGACAGCTTTATCACAGTGACAAGTTCTTCCCGTATCTGTAGGGCTCTTTGAACAGCAAGAGCTAATGTAAGCAGCTGGTTTATGTGGAGCGGTAGTTGTTCATTGTTTCTCATAATGGCACTCTTGTAATTCATTAAAATTAGTTATTGGTGTTACTGTATGAGCACAGTGCAGAGTTAAACCAGAAACCGTCAAGGCTGGATGCTGCCTACCTCAGAAATTTAAATGAGTTCTGGAGTAATTAAGGACAAACCAAGAAATATAACTCCAAAGGTGCAGCATCTAACTCAGAACACACATAAACCAGAGTCTGCTGGAGGCTGGAAGGATATCCATTGATGGACTTACTGGAGACATTTGTCTAGATGATGCACTACACCCTTTCTTATGTGTAGGAGGGATAAATGTCCCTGTCAACCCAAACTGTTTGTGCAGAGTCATTGGAGCTGAGAACTGTTCCTTCAAATGCAAGGCACCCTGGACTAGTCTAGGAAAAGGTTCTAGTGAAAGTAGTCTTTCTTATTGAATGACATATAGAAGCTAATTTCTAACTGCCAGTTTTCTAACTTATAGTATTTTCCCTGGACTAAGCAATGCTCTGTATGAGTAAAGTCATTTTGCCCTCATAGTGTCATTCATAAAATTCTACACACACGTTGATACATTAATGTACCTTCCAGAGGTTGATCATGACCTGTGTATTTTCCAATCTACTTAGAGCAGTTGTTATTATTATGACAATATCTTAAACTAGCAGAATCTGTTCGTAGTGGAGTAGTCCATGCTGTTTAATTGCGACCAATACATGGAAAAAATGTTTGAAAAACAAGGAAGTGCTGAGTTAAGAGGGGGCTTACTTAGCATTAAATTGTTAGCCTAATAAAATTATCCTCTAGAATTGCCAAACTTTATCATTTTACTTCACTTGCTTCAAAATTTCAAAGTTGTTATGTTCCCTTCATCTCAAATCAATATCTCACTGCAATGTCATAAACCTCTTTTATTTCCAGGATCAAACCATGTAGTCAGCTATATACATTTATAAAGACCTAATCTGAGAAAAGTATTGACAAAATCCAATGTGTATGTAGTGAACTTCATTGTAACAGGTCATTTGTCTCTATTCAATAACTCTAGTAGCATAGTAACCTCTATTTTACATTGCTAGTGATAGTGGAGATACCAGAACTATGGTGAATCAGTGATGGGGGTGTACTCACCCCACTCCAAAGTAGGATTTGAGATTTAGTCAAGTCTTTCCTTCAGAACTTTGATAAAACATCTAGATCTGAGGAGGAATTGAGAGTGATAATGTCATTTGCCTTGGCTTTAAGATGTCTCTTTCAGAATATACTTGTGCACAAGCTGTGATGTTATGTCTGGATGTGTGTGCAACTAGAGTTGTAAAAAACTAGTTGGGTGATTGGGCTCAGAGAATAGTGGTTAATAATTCATATGGGGATGCCAGTAATGAGTTGAACATTGATTTCTTCTGCAGAACAGAGAATTTCTTTTCCTTTGTCCACTGCTTCTGCAGTGCAAAAATGGTACCTGGGGTTAGTGGGATTATTGAGAAACAATGTGTTGAAACTATTGCAGAATAAGAAATGAAGTTGTAGAGCTGCATCTGAATTCAGAAGGTCATACATCAATTCTTTTCTCTTGAGGCTTTCAGCAACTTTGTGCAAATTATTTAATTTCTTTGTACTCCCCTCATCTGCGATAACTTAAGCCAGGCAACTTAATGATAGGGTAATGGTAGGCAGCTTGCCTTGGAAATAGATTAGGGACTGATCCTTCAAGCAGCTCTGCAGGCTGATCTGAGGGCAATTTACCATTGGCAGCTACATGGGTGATGGAAGTGCTGTAACTGATTTAGCAGAACATGAAAGGGGAAATTAATGCAAGGCCTAATTTATCACTGCTGTTCTGTGTTCTGCTGTGACATGCATGAATTATTGTACAATGAACAGTAGAATATCACTGTTAGTCTACATATAATTGAGGTATGGAATGATGATTAGTAATACTTTACTGCCGAAAATTGCCTGTAGATTAAAGAAGAAGTCCCAGTCGGTGGATATCAGTGGGCCAGGATGCAACCTGGTGGCAGCTGAAGCTCAGACACCTCAGCCCAGCCAGCCCTTACCTGCCACTCAGACAGCGGCTTCCGAGGAGGAGCAGAACAACACCACAAACACCCAAAGGCGCAACCCGCGGAGGGGTGATCTGAAGAGATATTACACTATTGGTGAGTTTTCTTTCACAGGAAAAATCAAATGCACTTGTTACAAAAGCAGGGTCTTATTGTTTATTTGTGGTTTATTTCTTTTGCTTAATCACAGCTGGCTACTAAGTTTACAAATGCTCACAGCGAGCAGGAAGTTATCACATCTTTATGCTGATGTCAAATTACTCTAAAGAATTAACCTGCTTTATTTACCTGGATTCTTTCCCACTCCCCTTTTTTTTATTCCATAAAAAGAATTATTGAAGAAAGCATAAAAGCAATTTTGAAAGGAATGCTTTAGGAATAATGTAATTCTTACAGTTGATTGCATTGGAATTTTGGCAGAGATTGTTTAGAAGGCTCCTGGTTAGAAAGTATTTCCAGTTTGGAGAGGGAGGAGGCATAGTGGGTGGGAAGAACTATTTAGGGGGGCTTATTGATATCTTTCTCTGAATATTTTGGTTTCCTGAATCTTCATCTGGGATGTTAGCATCTCCATGAGTCTTAACAAACCATCTTAAGCACCCTGGAACATGCTTTGCAGTTTGCTTCCCCATAAATAGTTTTGAGATTGTGCCTGACTCCTTTTAGCCAGGTTGGAAGGGACCATAGTGGGTCATCTGGTCTGAGCTCCCTGCTCAAGCAGGCTCATCGAAGAGCACATGGCACAGGATTGTATCCAGATGGTTCTTGACTATCTCCAGTGAGGGAGACTCCACAACCTCTCTGGGCAGCCTGTTCCAGTGCACAGTCACCTGCACAGTAAAGAAGCTCTTCCTCATGGTCAGGTGGAACTTCCTGTGCATCAGTTTCTGACAATTGCCTCTTTTCCTATTGCTTGGCAATAGTTTGTGACCTGTTGAATTATTGCAGTATTGTGATCGTTTCTTCTGCTCCAAGGGAACTATTTGCATGTCTTTAACTTGTCTAAAAGGTAAAGAAAAATGTGTTTCCTTAGACATCTTTCATTGTGTTACGTCTAATCCCTTGAAGCTGATTGTCATTGTAAGCTATGTTGCTTTTAAAGAAGGAAACCTCATTAGCAATCGACTCATTTTAATAATGAAGTCTGTATTTTAAGTGGTGAATGATTGTATGTGTTTGCATTTTTTGATGCCCAAAAATTTTGCTCTGGTGTTTTTTTCTCCTCTTTTCTCCAAATGATCTTACAGGAATATCAAAGATAAGCCAAGATTACTTTATACGTGAAGCAGGATTTGGAATGGGGGTGGGTTTCCTAAGACTAATAATGAAAATAGAATTCCATCACACCATCAAAGTGAGTTCTTAATCTAATTCAGTATTAAAACATATTATTGGCAAACTGACCATAGTTGAATATTTTTCTGTGAGCACCCAAAACACAGCCTGCATATGGAAATACAGATTAAGGTTTGTGTTTATCTACTTGTCAAATTTGACTCACTGCAGTTTCTTTTTGGGAATCTTTACACAATCCTTATAATGTGAACCCAAATCTATATGTGCTTTGAGTGATCACGAGGTCTGAGCACTAGTTCCTCGGGATGTAACCTGTGTGCTGGAATAACTGAATGTTTTCCATACATTTGAATAATTCATTGGGATATTGTGCAGCACTTCATTTGACACACTTGTTGACTGGAAAAGGCCTCTGAAGGTTGTATAGTCTGGTGTCCTGTTTGAAGCGGGACCTCAGCCAACACCAGATAGAACAGCCAAGGCTTTGTCTTGCTGAGTTTTGACAGTCTCCAGGGGTAGATGCTCCACTGCCTCTCTGTTTATCGTGCTGGAACACAGACAGTGTGTCCATAGACAACAGCATTCATGGGCAACTTGCCCATAAACAGATGCTGACGTTAGTGAACAACAGTTGCAGAGCTTAGGGAAGTGTGAGGGGAACAGACCACAGAAAGTGGCCAAACTTGCAGGTTTTTTTCAAATATTGTCTTCCGTTATCCCTGTACAGAGTACTGAGCAAGTCCAGAGCCGTCTGGACTGACTCAGTATGGGAGATGTGTTGGTTTTCTGTTCTTATACATTCAGCCTTGTCTATGTGACTTGTCTAAACCACAAAGACTAAGTTGCTAGAGCCAGTATCACTGCATACTGCCTTATGTTTGACTTTTGCTGAGAGGCAAATTGAAGAGGCAAGAGTTTCCCTGTATCTTCTCAAATGTTTGGTGGCACACGTTCCTGATGGTTGTGAAAATGAATGGTTTAATCTTGGACAGCACAGTACTGATACCAGATGAACATGTTTACTGTACTGAGTTGTTCCAATATTGAGTCTATGGCTTTGATAACCCGAGAGAAGGATAATTATCTTCTTAGTGCATATGTTAATTTATGACCCATATCACCCTCTTGACTTAAAAGGAATTTTCTGTGACTTGTCTCAAAAATAATTTCTAGTAGTTAAATTCTAATCAAATAATTTGTTACTTTCTGAGGATGAATGTACTGACACACTTGTAACAGACCCATACTCTAAAATAAAGACCAGATTCCTGTGATATTTTGTGTATGATTGGCTGTTATATAGCATAAACAAGCACATTAGATCTGTTGCTGACTTAATACAATTACACAGAGGTTTACCTTGTTTTTCCCTTGTTTTCATGTTGTTCTACTAAAAGCAACCTGTGTTCAATATGTTAGAAAATTAATGCTCTCAGCTGACTTCTTTCTTTTATTTTAAAATTAGTATTCTGTTACATTAACCTCAGAACAAATTGGCAAATGACAGTGTTTATGGCAGTGATTAACTGAGCTCGAGCAAACAAGTGCCAAATATATTTTGTGTTACTCTCTTGTTCCTTAAGAATTTATTTTAAGTAATTGTCATGATGTGTAATTATAGGTATAGATATGACAACTGAGTTCAAATATGTAAAAAAGTATCACATCTATATTTAGACTTGTGCATATATACAGTTTGTGTTTTAAAATGGAGCTCTCAGCATCACATTGCCCGTTAAATTAAAATTCAGCTTCAAGGCCTAGCTGGATTTGTTAATTTCTCCTCATTTTATTAAATAGCCATGCAACTTACAATTATGTATAAAGAAAGTGTAACCAGTTTTACTTCATCAATTAATGGAAAATATTTTTAAAAAATCAAATTTATTTTAAACATATGTGGTTTTTTGATTTGGCTATGCAGGAAACACTTCAGAGATCTTTATATAAATCACACTCTGCTTTGCAGGTCCAGAGATGTGAGCATTTACTTTGCACACATATGCTTTGCGGAAGAAAGTGTAGCAGCTTGTGTATGCTTGCAGCTAATGTAAGAAGACACAAGCAATTGTCTAGGAGATTGTGTTCCTAAAGGCTCTCTAGCATCAGAATATTTTAAAATTTTTTTGTGCCACCTTATGTGTACACAGATTTACCCAGACCTTCCAAAAGTGATTGTGTAATAAGGAAGGAATATCTGGTAAATCCAAGAGATTTTAAAATTTCATCAGCACTGCTCCTACTTTAGACAGCTATAAACAAGTTACTTATTTTGCATTTCATCTTTCCCACAGACTACACTTCAGGTACTTTCCAAACTTAGTGAGTCTAGTTGCACTTTTTAAAACTGGGGGAAAAGTAGGTAAGAAAGAGAAGAACTGATAGGAATAGGCAATGGGGAACAAGTTGTGTGCTTGGTTGAAATGAAATAAAAAATGGAGAGTCAGTGAGGGGGAGAAATAGGTCTTCCATATGGCAGGCTCAGCAGGCAGGAAGGCTCCAGCACCTCCAGTGCTGAACTGGTGTGAAGAAATTGAGTGGGAACCTCTAGATTAATAAGATGAGTGTAGGAAAAACAGTCTGCATGGTGGGTTAGATGAAGTTTTTTGGAGAACTCTAGAAACAGCACCCAAGACGCTTAAAAATAAAAACCTAAAATTAGACTTTTTAGATGCTTCAGGCATTAAAAATTCAGGCCACTTATTTCTGAAGTGCTTCTTGTTGAGCAACTCCCTCAAAAGAGAAAAAGAAGGTGCCTGGGTCTTCAGCACTCTGAAAAGGGGGCTGGAATATTATACAATGGAGAGTGATGTGGGTAACCTGAATTCAAAGCAGTCAGGCTGTATCAGCTTAATGCCCTGTTCAACTACAGCAGCTACGGCTGTTCTTAGACGGCTGCATCACAGCTGTGTTGTTTGGAGGACCCAGCTGAAGGGTTGTAGGACTGTACTTCATGGTGTGATGCCTCAGGATACACTTTTAGCAATTTATCGAGGTGAATGAAGTAGTTAATGTTATGCTATGGAGACATGCATTTGAGGTGTATACTCAGCTGTGAAAGCCTGGTGTATAGTGCTTAGATACCTCTAAGAGGATATACCCAGTGGACTGTCTGCCTAATAACCCTGGCCTTGTAGGTGTAAAAGGCCTTCTTTTGTTCCATTTGCCATTAAAATAAAACTGCAGCACTGGTATAGAGTAAATACATGATTTAAAAATAAAATGGTTGCATAAAAATATTTTCCTGATCAGGCAAAAGAAATGATGAAAAAGGACAGTAGTTCATACTAGAAAATGTTATAGTACAGTGTTGGTGGGGAGATGAGGAATGCAGTATTTTTATTTTTTTTATTGTATCTTCTAATAAAAGCCTTAATGCAAATATTGCTGTTAAGGCTCTAGCTCATTTCATTTAGAAGACAACTTTCAACTGCCTGAGGAGACATCTTTTGTTGGTACAATCTCTGTCATTAGTGGAAGGTGTTGGTGCTACAACTACACACACTTAGTAGTTTAGACAGAATGCATGAGTATGTATATGTGTATGTAATATGCAGCATGAGGACACTTGGGAAATACTAACTGCCAAAGTTCCCTTCCCTACAGTGGCTCATTTTTAAAAAATTTATTTCATGTTCCACTTGTAAAAAAAAAAAGGAAAAAAAGAAACAATCTGTTTCGTCCTTCATACTCTCTTTCAAATGAAGTCAGTAGAATTCTTAACAGAGAAAATATTTTCTGCTAGCTTGACCTTGCCATATTAGTACTCTGAATTAACTAATACAAAATCAGTGTGGAAGAGAAATTAAGTTTTTGGGATAAGCAAATCTGAATAAATACATATTAATTGACTAATTTTTCAAAACAATTGTCCAGTAGCTAATGCCAAAGTGATAACTGGGAAAAGACTGATTTTCATGTGGGTTCCTAATCTTGTTTGTAAGAGACAGAGTTCCCGTGGGTCGTCACTTTAAATTTAGCTGGGATTAGTTTAGTCATAGAATCACAGAAAGGTTTGGGTTGAAAGGGATCTTAAAGTTCATTCCAAGCCCCTTGTCACAGGCAGAGACACCTTACGGTAGACCAGGTTTCTAAAAACCCCATCCAGCCTGGCCCTAAATACTTCCAGGGGTGGGGCATCCACACCTTCTCTGGGTAATCTGTGCCAATGCCTCACCACCCTCACAGTAAAGAATTCTTTCTAGTATCTAAACCAAGCCTCTTTTAGTTTAAAGCCTTGTCTTATCACTACATGCCCTCACCAAAAGTACCTCTCCATCTTTCTTGTAGGCTCCCTTCAGGTACTGAGACGTTGCTATAAGATTTCCCTGGAGCCTTGTCTTCTCCAGGCTGAACAGCTCTCCCAGCCTGTCTCCATAGGAGAGGTGCTCCAGCTCTGTGATCATTTTGGTGTCTCTCCTCTGGACTCACTCCAGCAGGTCCCAGAGCTGGAAGCAGTACTCGAGGAGGGGTCTCACAGAGTGGAGTGACAGAATCACCTCTTTTGACCTTGTGGCCACGCTGCTTGTGATGAAGCCCAGGATACATTTGGCTTTCTGGGCTGCGAGCGCACATTGCTGGGGTACGCTGAGCTCCTTGTCAATCAGCACCCCCAAGTCACTACTAATAGTTTAGTACTTCTAAATGTATTGTTGTAAAAAGAAGATGGATATTCCAAAGAATTAAATGCGTAGAAATATAAGTAATAACTGTTCACAAGAATTATTACTAAGCACATAGCAGTACAAAAGAGTGTTTATAAAGTGAGAGTATAATAGAGATGATTTTATGGGGAAACCTAACACACAGGGTTTTTTTCAAGTGATTAATAAATCCATTATTCCTGTTATGAAAGGGAGAACTAAATGAAAAGTGATCAGCTACTGTTTAGTAGATGTAATCATACCTAACCTTTGTGCTATATGCTTTTCAGTGAGTCTGTTTAAGCCATGATTATTACAATGATTTGGAAGCATAAATAAATATCATATTGTTTAGATATGCAGTAGATCAGTTTTCCTTGTTTGCATACATTCCAGTTTGATTCCATAAAAATAATACTTTACAATATATCAGAGCTGTCTGTTTAAAAGTGAATTCATACACATTTATTACTAACCTTATATGGTGTCACAGAATCTGCCAATACAGTTATTGTGTGGCACTAACATCAGTTCAAGTGGTGATTTCATATCTCAGAGATCTCTCACCCTGGTGGAGCTATTGTTTTTTTGGAGAGCTGATGTGAGAGAGCTAGTCGCATTAGAATGAATCTGCTATTGGACTCAAAACTGGAAAATGACACCATTGATCCACCTGAAAATATAAACTTATTTACAATCAAGCTGAGAGTTTTATGGAATTTACCTCATGGAACTACCCTCTATAGTCACTGTTTAAAAACAGAGTTAGGGGGTTGCCTTTTACCTTCTCCTCCAAAATAAGCATAGAACTTGTTTGAATGACAGACATTGTGGCTTGGGATCCTCTTGTTTTCAGTGTGCAAATCCCTTCCTGCTTTGCAAGATTTTATTTGGGATGCTCTAGAAAGATCTTTTTTTTTTAGAAGACATTATCTGATATTTGGTGTATTTACTGTAGAGAGGTTTTCCTGCAAAGGATACTTCACTTTCTTATCACAATGTTCTTATCATTTGGCCATTGAGCATATTTGCTTCTACTCTTCTGCATAATTGAATGTGGTTCTTTTTTGTAGTAACTCCCAAATTACTTTGTTTATTTGTTGCTGGTACTGGCAAAGCACATAACATACCTATGTATATTAGTTGTCAGATAAGTGGTGGAGTTTGGCACGGTAGGTGCTGTAAATTTTAACTGCATCTTCTCCCTTTTAGAGAAGGGCAGATGGGAGATGAAGCTGCCAACGCTGTCTCAGAGGATCCAGATGCTGTTCGGACACATTTGCAGAGTCTAACTTTGTCCCATTCACAGCACTTAAAATTTCTTTATTGAACACTCAGTACTTTTTGAGAAGCATCATTCTGACCGCCTTCTTCCAAGTATGATCTCAGAAACTTTTAGAGAAGGAGGCCATTTTCCTAGCACCTCATTACCTGTTTGTGAGTGATAAGGAAAGGGAAGTAATTTGTGGAATGTGTGGATAATAAGGAAAGTGTCTCTCATAGCAACAGTAACTAGGCAAAATTCTTACTCATTCAACCTTTCTGAAGATTTTTATTAGTGATTCAGATCACATAGCTACTCTGGATGAGCAAGCAAGCATTTATTCATGTCTTTGTTTTTCTCTTTTTTAGTATTTCAAACTTGGAGCCATTACAAGCCAGTTTTTAATGTTGTATCCTTCTTTTGTCCTTTACAGATACTCTGCATATCCTTTGAATATAAATGAGTCCTGAGCTGTAGTGACAGCATCCACCAGGAAAGTGATGCTCATTAATGTCCTTTCATCTCAGTATTTCCCTTTTCTTAGCATCTGGTTTTGGTTTTAAACATATAGAGTGCTATCATATCATCTGCTGAGTCATTTTGGGCAAGAAATATTTCAGGATTTTCTAATTTTCTTGCTTTACATCAGGATAAAGATGAAATCTTTTATAGTTCTATAGGCAAGCTACTCAGCTTGCAAGATCAGCTAATCGTGTGTGCTCTTGGGATACTAAAATTTGAATCTGTTGGGGAAGGAAAAAAAAAACTGATCTGACCCATAAGCTCTCAGCTGATAGAGTTTGCATCACCCTCAGTCTCTCTCTCACTGGAGGTCTTCTGTAGAAGAGAAAAATGACTGAAAACAAAAGACATGATTTCTAACATAATGCCTTGAGCACCAGTCTTTTGAGTCCTGGGAAATAGCAAAGTCTTCCTCCTAACAGTGCAAGAACAAGGAAGGAAAATATTGATTCAGTGCTGAAATAGCTGAGTGTTTAGTGATAGCAGAGGCAGATAAGACTGAGTCTCTTGCATCTGGAGACAGAGTTCTGGGAGAACAATTATTACTGGTAGTGGAAAAGGGCTCTGATCCATAGGAGTTCATGGGAACCAGTGGAATACATAGTAAGGATGCTGAAGGAGCTGCTGATGTCACTGTGAGGCTCTCATTGAGAGGTCATGAAGATCATGGGAGGCCCATGACATCTTGGAAAAGGCAAATGCTAGATGCCTTTTCAAAAAGGGCAAGAAGGATTTTCCAGGGCTGTTCCACAAGCTGTTCAGCTTCACTTCTAATGGTCATTGTCTTCCAGAGCACCCCTATATCCATGTTGGGGCACTATGGCCTAGGTGGTTGGACTACTTCATGGCTGGAAAAATGTCAAAAGGCAGCAGTCACCAAGATCATCAGGGGCCCTGTGAGAAAAGACTGGGGGAGCTGGAGAAGGGACATGTTGTGGGGCACCTTACAGCAGCCTGTTGCTATCTTCAAGGAGGCTGCCAATGATATCAGATAGATATCTGGTATCTGCTCTTTGCAGTGGTGCCAGGCAGAACGACGGCCGACAGCTGGCCCAGATTGAAACATTAGAGGTTTAGACTTGAAATAAGGAAAAACTTTTTTTTCCCCAGTGCATGAGGATGGTACAAAGAGGTTGTGCAGCCTCTATCTTTAGAGGTTTTTAAAACCCAACAGCTCCTTCTATAAGTAAGGGGAATGTTTGCACACCAAAGCGCCTGTTGTGATTATTCATATTTTATTCATTCTGAAATAAAGTGTAATGTTTTCAGACAGCTTGATAATTCTATACAGCTAAAAAAACCCCCACTAAAATTGATTACAAAAATTTAGGGGTTTTTTAGTTAAAAAAAAGTTTAAGGTAGCTGAATTTTTCTGATTCTCCACTCTTGGAAAAAAAAAAAGAATGTTTAAAATTTCTTAAAATATCATGGAAGATCTCTTGGCCCAAGGGGAGTGTAATATTTCTTTTTTAGGAATTGTTTCAGTTGTCTATGTATATATTTCATGAAAGCCATGATTTTGGGGCATTAATAAGAAACTCAACTTTACTGATGGTATCAAATGTCTTCATATGTTTTTTTACTTGTTCCCTTAAACTTTCTTTAAATCCATAAAAAACCCTGCAGAGATGAGGGGCGTGGGGGTGGAAAAAGATATTATGGAAAGGCTCAAACCACAAATACTGCAGGTAACCTCAGTTTGGAAAGTGACTTCCTGACCCTTAGAAGCTAACACTGAGATGGTGAATGAAGCCAGTGAGTTTCCTTCCATACAGCATATATGTGAACATGAAATCTTAAGATCAAAATCTGATGTTATTTATTGTGGAATAACTACACTGAAAGAGAAGTCAGTCTGGAACAAAGTGACAGAGTGACCAAATCCAGCTGTGCAGTCACGCTGATCCTGAGAGGCACGACCTGCCTGGGTCTCCACCACCAGGTGGCCGGTGCTGATGGGGTGGGACCGTCTCCCTCCTCTGCAAGGAGCTTGTTCTCCTGCGAGTGTGGCAATGAGCTAATGAGCTAATTCAAGCCAATTATACTGTGCCAGAATAGACCTTACCCACTGCTTAATATTTCTGGGTCCTTAACATGAGGGGCTACCAAATATCTCGCAGCATGCATTGGGCTTCAAACAAGCTGTCATTTTATTTCTTTTTTTAAACAAAATTTTACCCTTTCCTGCATTCGTGTATTCTGATTATTTATTATATTATTTTGCTAGATATTGCTAGATAAATATTGTTAGATCAATACATTGCTAGATAAAGAAGAGTGAGATGCAATTTTCAGGAGACAGAGATTCTGAGTTAGGATCATCTCCAGGACAGCTTCCCATGAAGGCCCTTTTGGATTTTAACAAACCGGCTTGTTGTTACACTTTTTTCCCTCAAAAACATGATGGGAACTGAGTGTTGTCACTAAACCCTGATTTTTATCTTGAATCAGGAAAAACAGTTGGATTTTATCATGGAGTTACTGTACTGTTGAGCATTCCACAATTACAGAACATTAGCATGCACATAGCAGTATGCAAAGACTTTACAAGCATAAAATATTCATCATGTACAAAAAATTCTTTTTATAAATTTAAATACTAATTGGCCATATATGTTCATGAAAACTAAATAGTGGCAGCAGCCTGCTATGTTTCCAATGAATCTCATTAATTAATATGCTTGAGAGATTCTTTTATTCTTTTAATTTTTAGAATGACAGTCTCTTTCCTCTGCCAGAGGAAATGTGGCAAGCATGATCTGCTCTAAGAGTTGTTGACTTGCAGTTTCTCTGGCACTTTTGCCATTCATTTGTTTAGGAACCTGTGTGACCACTTGGGTATGGAATTAGGTGCTTTTATCATCTATCTACGGTTTGAATTATATTTTTCCCTTTTCACTTGTATGTAAAACAGTGCTGAGGTTGGCTCTTTGATAGTTTGTCAAGTTTCTGATGTTCTTGCTCTGAATAAATCTCAGAGAAAATAGCTCCTCCTTATAGTCATTTTTTAAAACATAAATGTACTAGGAAATAAAATAATGGTTTGAGAAATTTGCTTAAATTCAGTCTACAAACTAAATGACAAGTTCTGTTTAAAAACCAGAAACTCCCATTTTAATAAAACATGAGGCACTGATTGGTCACAGGTCAAGACTTCTCAACACAGCTGCTAATGTTAGCATCAGTTAGGTACTGAAATCTGCTGGGATCTTGGAGAGATACCATCGCCAGTGTGAACCCTGAGAAAATGCTGAATGACACTACTGCTGACTCACAGCTAACAAAAATTTATCTAGTGGTTTGGCCCAATCTCAGCTCCAGTAGAAAAAGATAAATTCCTGTGGGATTGCAACTACGTAACGCACAGTTGAGTTGATTTTGTTATTTTTAGTTAGAGTAGAGCAGCTTTCTCATGTTTTCTGACACTGATCTAAATCTGCACTGATTTCTTGTGATTTTTTTAATCAATATAAAATGCATACATTTCAGACCTGTCAGATAGAAGAAGATAATATCCCAAATGAAAAATATAAAACTTATTTCTTATTCAATATTTTCTGGAAAAGAAACCAAGCCAAACAGTTTGGCCTTCTTTAAGTATCACATTTCTCTGCTAGTGTTACTGGTGGGATTATAACTCATCACAAGTGAAAAGTATGACAGTAAAGATAGATAATTTGAGAAGCAAAGGTCTCACCTTGAACTCTACAGCAGGCTCTTCCAAGAAAGGAGAGTTTATTTTTCCCTGACAAGGTGGTTCTGAAGGATTGCCTGTTTAAATGAGAACATGTCAAGGTGGAATAGTGTAGTCTTAGGAATACCATGCCATTGTTGTATGTGATTGTAAATAACCTCCCAGAAAACACTTTCTCCAATAAGCCCCCTTAATCCAGCTTTAGGTGGATTGGGTTCAACTCAGTGTCTCAGTATTCATTGAATGAGGTTCCTGCATTTGATGGTTTAAAAGCCCCATCTCCTTCACTGTTTTACTACCATATACACCATCAAATTGACTTTCTTATTTCATCTATCAGAGACAGTTATGCCTGACAGACAGTCATAACTTCATTTTCTCATGGATAGTTTGCCAATTGCTTCTTCAGAGCAATAAATGTTTTTCTCTACTCTGCTAAGAACAAGATGCTGCGCGTTCTTTTGAATGATTTAATTTTTGTATTTTTCAAGGGGGGGAGTGTGCTAAATGACAGTTAGAGACAACTTGAAAAAAGGATATTTAATTTTATTTTTAAACATAAATAGTGAAACTGTCTTACATTGAGAGGGAACAAAAATTCCTTATTACAACTTCAGTCTATATTACTTAGCAAGGAAAGGCTGAAAGATGACTTCATGTGGTCGAAATAAATATGTCTGAGGGATCTGTAACTCATCTGAATAAACCATGGGTTATTAAACTCTGCTTGGGTAAAGAAAGAGGTGCCTGATCTGGGTAAAGGCATTGGAGACAAGGAGTGGCAACACCTCAGATGTGAAGAATAGAGTGTCAGTGAAACACCAATACAGGAAGAGAGCAGCACAAGGATAAGTCTGCAAATAAATGAGAGTGGAGCCCAGGCAATGAAGAGGAGTGGAGCTATCAAAAGTATTCACTTGAGAAAAGCACAAGTAGTGATACAGAACATCAGAAAAGCCCTGTGTCATACCATAATCCAATGTTCTGTTAATAAAATCAGCCTTCTCAGATTCTTGTTTGCTGACAACATTCCTATCAATCACATTTGGTATTAAGATTTTATTTTTAATTTTAAAAAACAGGGAGAGAATCTCTAGGTAATGTACCTTACTAGGAAAAATAGAGAAATTTCATTTCTAATCTACTGATAAGTACTTTGCTTCAGTTATAGTTTTGTAAAGGGGAAAAGGTGGGAACATTTAGCATGTTTTAGGTACCCACTGCCTTGTAGACTTATACTTGTCCCTTTCCTACTGTCAGGATGACTTACGTGTGAATAGGATGCGAAAATAGAGGGGAAAAAGCTAAATATAATTTGATTTTTAGTTGTCAGAGACTTCAGTGGGATCATGTTTTTCTAACCAATACACATAATATGTATGAATGCAAAATTATGTATAGTGGTATCAAATCTCATACACTGAAGAGGTATCTGTTGCTTATTAGCATAACTGGTGTTTCAGTTTTGAATGTTCATCAGCTGCCTGTAAATTAGTATACTATCTATGTATTCTGGAAGATAGGAGATGCAGGTTCGGTGGGTTTCATTTGGGCTTTTTTAGCACAATGTATAGATTATTCTATCTTTGTTAAAGGAAGCAGTTAAAAATATTATTTCTACAGACTGGACAGATTGTAAATACTTGCAGTTATTCTTACTTTCTGGGGGTTGTATTACATGATCTTCATATTTATCTGTTCAGTGAAACAAGTTCCCTTAAAACCATCTGCAATAATGCAACTGCTTTCTTCTGGTATTTGTCCCACTGAAACTTCCCAGGTCTTCAGTTCTCTTGCTTGTGCGTTGCTTATGGTAGAAGTATCAGAAATATGAAACTTATGTGCAAATTGCTATTATTTATTTATACCACCACCAGCCTTGAGATGTAGTTTAGATATGTGTTCTTCCCAAATGCCAAGCCAACAAATGCCTGCTTTGAGAGGGCAGCTGTGTTTTTAAGTCCAAAACAAAACCCAGTGTCTAGATCAATTGGGTCCCTTCATCCCAAAGCTTCCTGGGAGGTCCTGTGTAGCCCCAGGGTAAATGCAGCACCATGTGCACTCCCAGAGTCGAGTGCTGAAAACAGAGATGTAGCAGGCTGTATAACAGTGCTACCAGGTGATAGCATAAAATGTAGGGTTTGCTGCTACAGGAATTTGGTTCAACAATTATTTGCAGATCAGCTCTGTTGTAAAGCATCGTTTTCCTCCCAAGGCTAGTGTTTGTAAATCTTCAGACATTAACTAACATGTTTCTGTTATAAGTTCCATCATAAACATAGTGTCTATGTCAGGAGGCTTTTATTGATTTTTTTTTTTTTTTTGGTGGGGGAGGGAGTAGGAGGAGAGGAACAGATTGCTTTTGGGGTTCTTTGCAATTTTTGTGGGTATTGGGGAGGCATGTTTTGGTTATGGCAGAAGGATCCATCTCTTTGAACTTGTCTACTTCTAATATAGCACAGATGAGAGAAGAATCAGGACAATGTTCTAACAAATATCAGTCTAATGTTATTTTTGTGCCACCCCAAGGCATGTGGGATAATTGTTTTAATTGTTACTATGCCAGTGTGAATCTAAGTTATTCATGGGATGATAGAATGTTCAGGGTGAAAGGGACCTTAAAAATCATCCAGTCCCAACCCTCACCTCCCACTACTAAGGTTGCTCAAGACCTTATCCAACCCTGACATTGTCAGGGATGAGGCATCCACAGCCTCCCTGGGCAACCTGTTCCAGTACCTCACCACCCTCACAAGAAAATAATTTTTTCCTAATATCTAAACTTCCCCTCTTTCAATTTGTGCCTGTTCCTCCTTGTCCTATCACTACAGTTCCTGTTGAAGAGTCTCTCTCCAGCTCCCCTGTAGGCCCCCTTCAGATACTGGAAGATGCTGTGAGGTCTCCACACAACCTTCTCTTTTCCGAGGTAAACAGCCCCAGAATTCTCAGCCTGTCATCTTCTGGACTTGCTCCGACTGTTCCATGTCCTTCTTGTGTTGGGAGCACTCCAGGTGGGGTGTCACAAAAGGAGAGTAGGGGGGCAGAATCACCTCCTTTGACCTGCTGCCATGCTTCTTTTGATGCAGCCCAGGATTTCGTTGGCTTTCTGGGCTGTGAGGCCACACTGCCGCCTCACGTGGAGGTTTCCATCAACCATCACCCCCACATCTTTCTCCACAGGGCTGCTCTCAGTCACTTCTCTGCCCAGTCTGTGGGCATGCCTGGGATTGGGATTGCCATGACCCTGGTGTAGGACCTTGCACTTCACTTTGTTGAACTCATGAGGTTTGCACAGCCTCACCTCTCAAGCCTGTCCAGGTCCCTCTGGACAGCATCACTTCTCTCCAGTGTGCTGACCACACCACACAGCCTGGTGTCACCAGCAGACTTGCTGAGGGTGCACTCAATCCCGCTCTTCATGCTGTCCACAAAGACATTGAACAGTTCAGCATCAATTAAAGCTATTTGAAGGCAAATTTGATTTATGTATGACATCTGTGATGATCCTGCTGGAGCTATTTATGTAGAAAAGTATCTAGGAATGTGATTCCATCCTAGTGGGGAAATACATATTAATAAAATAAGGTATTTGCAACTCTGAGGAGTCTTGCAGCCAACTAGTGTCAGTTGTTTGTTAACACTGTAGATGTATTAGCACAATAAACCTGTTGTCATGCAGTCTACCATCATAGCAAGAGAAAATTGAATAAACAGAGTCCCTTGCAGTATATTCAGGAAGCACTGATCAAAGTAATACAGAATGATTAAGGATTTTAAATAATTTATTCTTTAGCTGTATTCGTGTTTGTTAGTAAAAAACAGGGTCTTCAGTTAAAGCATAATTGGATTTCATTGCTTGAAGCAAGCTGCCCCCAAAGCATATTCCATTCAGGGAAATGCTGTAAGTTGCTAAGTTAATGTATGGTTGGGGAACCAAGGCTTTCAGTTTAATACTTGTGTTTCCTCTACCAGAGCTTGTTGTTTCCTGGGGTGTAAGGATATATAAGAAACAGAGAACAAGTCTTCCCACTCTTGGAAGTTACATTTCTTGTTCCGGTGAGGGAGGGAAGATGATCTTTGCATCTCTCTTTTTGTTCTTTCATTCTTTCTTTCTTTTTGTTCTTTCTTTTTGTTCTTTCTTTCTTTCTTTCTTTCTTTTTCTTTCTTTCTTTCTTTTTCTTTCTCTCTTTCTTTTTCTTTCTTTCTTTCTTTTTCTTTTTCTTTCTTTCTGTCTTTCTTTCTTTTTAAATTCGCAGCAAACATTATAATTAATGCAGAGTTAGGGTTTCTTTCTGTAAGCTTCTATAAACACTCTAATTTGTGCTACATGTCTTGAAGTTTATGAGAGCCCTTACCTTACATGCCATTCTGATATTTTCTGTGATTTTGGAGTGAATCCTTCTTCACTTGAAGAAGCGGGATTGTATAAAAGATAAAGATATTATAAAACTTACTACTTCTCTCAGTAAACAAAACTTGATAGAAGGATACTTTGTAGACAGCTGTAATATTTGCTGGTGGGTAGAGGGTTTAAATGTACTTTTTTCTTGTTGTATCTAAGTGACTTTTAAAGAGAATGGTCTGTTTAGCCTGTAATCCCACAAACAGTTGTAATCCTGCTGCCATCAATACTACAGGAGCAGGTTCAGCTCAAACTATTCAATTCAGATGATTTCTGTTCATCGTGTTATGTTTCATCTTGGGTTTTGTTTCACTGACGCAGGCAGGATCGAGCAACTTGCCACCACCTTTCTCAGCAGAACCCCACCAAAAAGGCTGTTGAAATCAAAGAAAAGAATTAATTTCTTAAGAAATCAAGAGTCTTTCTTCCAGTTCATTAATGCTCTAAATTTTGTATTGAAATATATACAATTCCCATTCAGGTGAACTGAACTACTCCCATGGAATTCAAATTCAGTCACTGTAACCATGGGCTAAATTAAATGGGTAGCTCTCCTCTGTTGTATGAATGCTGATCCCCTTTGGTTTTGTATGCTGATAGTACAAGCAGGTAAATTAGTTTCTTTGCAAGGCAGATAATTTGCTTTGCCGTCTTATAACATTCCTTGTTCCTGATCCCAGCTCATATTTCTGGTTACTGCCTGTGAACAACTCTACAAATATGTGAGGGCAGGCTGTCCTAACTGGACAAGTAAAATTTCCTGGTAAAGGGTAGTGCAGGCGGACGATAGTTTGCACTAACTGGAAATCCTAGCAGAAGTCATTGGAGTTGGAAGAAACCTCAACAGATCCGGGGGTTGCAGACATGCTCTGATACAGACCACATTAGTCTCTTCATAATAAATTATGTATGAAGCCAGTGAAGTTATTAGTGTTTCTTAATGGCTAGTGATTTAAGTTTTCAAATGCAGCAGATATTTATATGCTGCTGTCATTCAGGGGGAGGAGAGGTTGGTGCATTGCTCATCCCACAGGGAAATTAGCTGTTACCCAGTTAACCACTTCAAAGCATCAATGCCTACAAATCTGATTATCAAATTAAATCAAATGCCTTCCATTTAGCCCTATAGAATTTATGAATTCAGATAATATAAAAACAACAAGCTTCACAAAACTTGGGGACAGAGGAAAAAATGTGTGAATTTTTATGTACAATATAAATATAGTCTTCTCTACTATGTTCAGAAGTGAGTCCTAGATGAAGGTATAAATCTGCACAAGCTGTCAGTGTTCATTAGTAGGACTAAAATATCCTACTAAGTTTACTCTGAGTCTGCTTCATCAAAGCTTTAAGCAGAATCTGGCCCATCATTTCTGCACAGTGCTATTCAGGAGGCTGTAGGGAGTAAGGGAGAAATTGGCTTCACCTGCATAAAGGTGGTGTGTTAGGAATTACTGTGATTCAAATGCAAGTATGGAATTATGTTGCAGCAGGAACAGTCTGGCAGCTTCTTACCTTCCCGGCAGGATGTGTGTGTGCATACTGCACTGCCCAAGCAGAGGGGTCTGTGGGAGAAAAGTTGGTTGGTTGTTCTGTTCTTGTCACAACAGACCTACACCAAAAGTAGAACTGTAAATTAGCCCCACTGAGTTCACAGCTTCAGTCCAAGAACTGGAATTCCTTTTGCAACTTGAATAATTTGCTAACTTAATTGGAAATGTTTAATTCGGCTTTCTCCAGCTATTTACCACTGTGGTGCCCAAATGGTCCACATCTGTTTTTCTACCCAACAAATTATGATGATATTTAATAAACAGGTGCTTTTTAGTAATTGTTTACTTTGTGTGTTGTTTTTTCTTTGAAACAGCTGAACAACACTCTGGAAAGAATCCAGCCAAACTGCTTTGCAGGGTTGAAGCTAACTAGGAAAGGAGCTGTTTGTGTTGTTAGCAGAACTAAAATGTGGCCTTCTTGGAGACCATTGACCTCTTTTCAAACAAAAACATGCAGTGAGAGCACCATGTGGGAATTTCTAATAACTTTGTGAATAAGGATCTGATCACTGAAGTAAAACTTCTTGAGGCACAAAAGGGAGTGGAAATTATGTTCTGGTTGGTGCATAAAGTAATCAGCAGCAGCGAAGGAAATAAACCTCTTTGGTCCAGGTCTGTCTTGCACACAGTTGCACAGCTGTTGAGGTTTCACAACTGTCCACCCAAACCCTCTGTACACATCTGTCCTGTGCCTATGTGTAATCAAATCTAAGAGTTTTTAACTTCTGCTGTGACATTAATGTGGCAGCAAAATACTTTTTTCAAGATATAAGTGTTGTTCTTCTGTTACAGCTACTGCTTTAGACTGTCAGTATGAAAGCACAACTTGTGAGACATGATCTCTGTGTGTATTGTGTAAATAAATGATGTGATCTTCATAGCAGTGATAACAGTTTGTGTTCATATTTATCTAGACAAGAGACATAAATGTGAAAAAGTGGCTCATTCAAAAAATCAGAAATACTTCCCTCTGTTCTGTTCTCGAACCTTAGAAGATTTTGATTGAGAACAAAAACTTACCTCCAAATATTTTACTAATGAGCACATAACAAATTAACCACTTCCCTCATCATGTCAAGTTTTTCAAATGTTGGATACTTACTAAAATTTGATAGTGAGGACATGCCAACATTGTTAAAGCACATTATTTATTTTTTGAGTTAAAAATTTTGACTGATTCAAGGTAATTACAAGATTATTAAGCAGTGACAGTATCTATAATGAACACATGTACAGAGCTGTGTCTCTTGTGCTCCCACATCAGTGTCTCATTTAGCAGTTTACGAGTAATACAAAGTGGTCAAACTCTTAATTACTCTGACAGCTGGGAGCCCCATTAGTGAACCTCTAGTACTTGGTGCATTATAAACAGGACCAGAGACCTTCACAGTTCCTTCTTTAGTCTCTCAGATTTCTAGTCTGAGAGGCTGCTGAGGAAGGCATGGAGATAAACAGCACAGAGGAAAGGGCAATTGTGCTCATGGTGGACTTGAGCTGGCTCTGTGGGAGCAAGAACCAGCTCAGGAGACTGGTCTGAAGACACCTGTAGTCCTGCCTGTAGATACCTGGGTTTGTGTACAAAGTGATAAACTGAGCCAAGTGGATCCAGCATAGATGTTAAGGTGTAAATGTATCTTGTACAGAACTGTGTCTCTTGTGCTCCCACATCAGCCTTTGTCTCTCTGCACAAAGCTTTGCTGTAGGAGATGAATTTACAAAACCTGCCTGCCTGTGAGGCAAGTGGAAAACACAGCTCTTTTTTTTTTTTTTTGTAGCAAGCTGAATAAGATCTTTAGTTGGTCTATGAGCCATTAGACAAGCTTTAACTGATGTTTTTGATGTCCTGAAATTGTAGATATTAATGATTTCCTACAGTTTGTTTATTATTTATCCAATGTTTTTCTACTTCACGGAAGAGTGTTTAAAGAATTTGCTGTTAGCGTTTTATGTTTGATACAGCAGTTTATGTTTTATATGACATGATCTTATTGGTGCAGCCATAGGAATATATATGGAAAATGTTCCAAATCTGTCATTCTTTATGAAAAGACAAACAGCAACTACCTTACAATCTCATATATTGTAACCATGCATGCTCTTGATAAAAACTCTTTTCTTTCTAAATATTTAAACTGCAGGACCTATGTAATTTTTTTTTTTTCTTTTTTTTTTTTGTGTAAAAATAACTCAGTGTTATGATATTTTGAATTTACTGAAGTACTTCTTCTTGAGAGATCAAATGCTTTTCAGTGATTCTGTAGAGAATATAAGCAGCTTCCCAACTGAACACTGAATGTTACATTTTTAAATAAAATTTAAAAAAAAATATATATGTATATTTAAAGTGATAGGAAAAGTAATGTTACACTTATTTGAGCTAATATTCTGCAATTATGCTAGTAAGAACTCATTGAATTAACAGGAGGCTATCAAGCTTTTCCACTCCAGTCACTAGCCCAGAACAAATTTGGGCTGGTGGTGCTGGGTAGGATCCGTGCCTCTGAAATGAACTGGTGATATGGGAATGGTTTCTACTGTTCAAGTGTGTCATAAAAGACTATACCAATTATTAGTAATGGGCTGCTATAGTAGCAGCCATGGCACCGAGACTGAAAGGTGGAGAAACATAAAGTAAACTTTAGTCTCTCACCCGTGAAGTGGACTCTCCAGAGCAGCGTTTAACTTAATTGGTAGGAGGGCACTGAGAATGTGCTCAGGCTGCTGCAGTGTGGTCTGTCTGTCATGTTAATAAAGCAGGGTCTCAGTCTGCAGTGCTCCAGTCTAATATACCACCATTGCCTTTACATTCCATCGCAAGTCATGGAGAACAGGTACAAAACCAGCTGCATGTGGCACAAGGAAGCATTTTGTTTACTCATGCCAGCAAACCTACAGCTCAATCTGAAGGTTGCCTAACCTGTGCTTGTACCTTGGAGGGGTATCAGGCACAATGATGCCAGCCCGAACTTGTGCCATATAAGTACCTTGAAAACCTTTGTGCCTTTTTATTTCCTTTTCCTAAATATTCGGTTATTGCATGGTTAAAGACAAAGCAGCTATGGGTTTATGACTGTATGGTACGTTAATTTAGAAGACGTGCATCGTTTAGAATGTCCGTAGGGATTCAGGGACAAACTGTTTCCACCTTCACACTGGTTATATGAGAGGAAAGGTTGCTTTTTTGACCCAGAACCATCCTGCTTGGATGAACCTGGAACAAGACCCATCCAGGCTTGTACAGAGCACGCTGCTGTCACCCATGGAGCAGAGGGAGCAAGCTCTGCCTCAAAGCCCTTAGAGCAGTCACTCCCAAAGGATGGGGCATGTGCATGTCCCCTCCACAAAGTGTCTTCTCAGCACCCACCGTATTTTGCTGTAGCTTTATTCTGCCCTCAGGGCACACAGCTGGGCCTTCAGGGTTCAGATATACATTTAAATGGCTACAAGATCTGCAGATGGAACAGACTGGAAATTTATGATACAAATTGAGTAGAAATGAGGCGAGGAGGGATCTGCAATTACTAAGCATACAAAAAGAGATGAATAATACAAGGATGATTTAAAATATAAGAAAATGTTAGTTAGGTATGTCTTTGCAGAAACCACAAAGATTCTAAGTTCCTGTGATAGTGCACAGAACTTTGTCATGCTGTCTGAAAACATTTTTAACCTTTAAAAGTAGCACACAAATATCTCAGGGTTTTGTTTGGTGGGGGATGTTTTTGGTTGGTTGGTCGGTTTGATTTGTTGGGTTTTTTTGGTTTGGGTTGTTTTTTTTTTTTTGTGAGTGACTCCTTGCTGGATATTTTAGTCCTACTTTTCTCTTTTAGTTTTGTGTTCCAAATGAGATCATTCCTTTTAGCCTATGGAGTTCATGTAGGACAGGCAATTGCCGTAGTGAACTGTGGAAACAACTTGCGTGGTGACTGATTCTTCCTGGAATAGCATTTTAAAGGGCACAATGTGCTCAGCAGGCTTATTTCTTGACATATGATGTGGATAACTTTCTCAGACATAGATCAGGCACAAATCCTACTATTTGACATGGCACAGCCCCCAAATAGCATTAAAGTCATGCCTGCAAATACAGTGGAGTCAATTTGCTAACAAAAATTGCTAAGGACATCTATCAACTAGATTGAATTAATCAGATCATTGCCAGAGTAGCAGAGAATATAATTGTTCCTTGATGAGAGTTCTGGGCCTCCAGTTACACAACCAAAATGGCACTTTTCCACAAAGATGTCTTCAGATGGCATTTGCACGCCTACATCCTTAGCACTGCCTGGTTTCACTCATTTCTTAGCAGGGCTGTATGAATTGTGTGTCAAGCACAGATTTGGCAGTTCCAGTATGTTTTCAGGAGAGTTTATAAATACAGTGTTGTGCCTAAAATACAATGTTGTGACAGAACTTTTCTTTTGCTAAGTAAGTTTGTTTTACCATGTTAATCATTCAATTTTATATGAGATGTTAACTGTACAATAATTCTGAAGAAGAAGTCATACTACAGTGTATTTTAAATTAACCTATGCCTTAGGCTTCTAGAAATATAGTAAGTAACTTGTCATTATCTTTTGTATTTTAATATCTGTATACAATAGTAGTATTTAGTAGTATTTAAAATAGTAGTATTTAAAAATATAACTTTAGTTACTGGTGATAATTATATGAATTTAGAATATCATAGTTTCACTATGTAGAACTAGAAGTTGGGGGTGTTAATTTTTGACAGAGGAAAAACATATTAGAGAAAATCAGGAAAAAACATGAATTCATTTGAGTTCTTTTTTTTGTGTTAGGTTGTTGTGTGGGTTTTTTTGTTGTTCATTGATACGTCTTCTCTTGCATTCATAGACTAGGTTGATTTTGAGCTTTCAGAGGACTGGTGAGTATTTTAGTACTACATGTTAAAGTAAGTGTAGGATTTTCTTTAGGAAATTGGCAAAAGTAACAGGCTCTGAAAGAACAAGGAAAAAAAAAATAACTTGACCCCCAAAAAATCCATGCAGCCGGTTTGGTCTCTCTGGGAAAGCGGCTGTTTGAGAATTTGTCTCCAACTGCCTGCTTTTATCTCCCGGGGACTGGGAGGGGGAAGAGAGACCTGTGACAATTGGATAAGGGAAGATCTGCATGTGACCTATGATGCAAAGGCATGAGAGCTGCACTGAATGGAGCTGCTTAGGTTGCACCCGGACTTGTCAAGGACAGCCTGGCTCTCTCCGAGCTTTTTTGCATCTCTTTACTTTTCAGTGCTCCCGTTTCTGGAAGACTATATTAGCTTGAAGAGAGATGCACTCGGCTGTCTCTGACCTAGCTGAGAGAGGGCTGACGAAGCTATGCATGCTGAGAAAATTGGTGCAAAACAGTGAATCTGGGAGGCCTAGTAGAGCAAAGAAAATCCCATTGGATTTAACACTGCAGAGCCATTTGTATGCCCATGTTACTCAGTACGTAGTGTGCTTGTGAGCTGCCTTGGTTGTGCAGGATGGTTGCCCCGGGTAACTCAAGTGGTCAGGTTATCCACAGATCCTGGAAGCAACAAAAGCAGCATTGCCCTTGAGTTAATGAGCTGTGCTGGCTCGTCTGTAAATTTTTTTCAGGCAATTTCAGATACAGTGGAAGCTAATGGATATGCTGACTTCTATTCTTCCTGGATAAATGGAGAACGAATTAAAGATTTTTTTTTTTTTTTTTCCAAATAAGATAGATGGGGATATTAAAAGTATCACCTTACTTAGGTTTTATCTTGTGCAGGATTGCCCTAGGCAGTAGCTTCTATTGTCTCGTTATCTCAGTCCACTGAAGTGTTCAGCTGCGGCTTTCCCGGCTTTCCCGCAGCCTGAATGAGGGCTGTTAGCACACCCACTCAGTTTACGAACTGCCATTGCCTAGAGACAAGATCTCATGTTGTCTAGAGCTCGAAGCCTTGATTGATGGCAGTCATCGACACCAACTCTTGTTAAGATATCTTCTTGTCCACACGGTCCATCCAGACCAGCGGGTTCAACATCTTTTCAGTTAATCTGTGTGATCCTGCATCCCTGTCACCCCTGGGCTCGGGAGAGAGCTGAACTGATTCCTGAGCAATACTGAGTTTGTGGCTCCTTTTGACTGTAATCCGGGACTTCCCCTACAATGTAAGTGTCACTCATTCAGGCTCTGTCCTCTCCCTGGTACCAGGATGCTTTGAAGTCAAGCCATGTCATGCTTCAGATGAATTGGTGTCCACAGGAGTGGAATTCATTGAGACATTCTGCATTGCTTCTTTGAAGTATTTTATACATAAAATAAAGGGTTTCCCATTTATATAGTTGAAGTACATGGAGTAAAAATTATTGCAGCAACATTGAGGGCTTCCCATTTATGTAAAGTTCATGGATTAAGAATAATTGTACTACCATTGCCTGGATGTCCCATGTGCCAGGACTAGGTGAATGCAACACTAATATTGTGACATCTATTTCCACAAAAAAATTGTTTAGAATTGAATGCTATTCCTTAATAAGGAGAGTTGCTTATTACTTATTTAAGGATGGAAGTGTTATGTGTTACCTTTTCTGTTCTTAGCTTGTTTTCTACATGATTACAAAAGGTTAATTACAACCATACCTTCATTTCTACAGTGTAATGAAAGCTTATCTTAGCCTTCCTGAGCTTAGGGGTATAGCTTGTAATATTAGTAGGTGGGGCTGAGGTGTCATAAGGAGTATGGAAAAAATCCCCAATTTTTGAGAGAGTCATAAACAAAACTAATGACAGGAGGAGCAAAGAAAAAAAGGTGGAAGAGATAAATAGGAAAGAGAGTAGACCTTATACTCCAGGGGGAAAGAATGACTGAGATAAAATGAAGCTACGTAACTTACTGTTAAAACAGGGTTATATATATTCCTTATATTTTTTGGTATCCTTAACCAAATAAGAACATAAACGTTTGGGATTTGTTTGTGTAAATACACAATGTCATGCTTTAAAAGTCCTATCTGTAAGGTCAAAATTATAAAGACACTTCCTTAATTAAATATGCAGATTGTACCAGAGTTTACAGGAATCCATGATGCATCTGAAGGTGTTGAGGAGTTGGCCAGTTGTAAGGCCTCTCTGTCTCTTTGAAAGGTCATGCAGATCAGAAGATTCCTGGGGACTGGAAATAAACAAATGCATACCCATCCAGAGAAAGGCTCTAGACCAGTCAGGCTCACCTCAGTGGGAGTAGCAGCTACATGCAGACCCACAAATGCTAAGGCATGGCTGGGTACACTCAGCATGTGGCTACCAAGGGCAAACAGTGTCTGAGAAACTGAGTAACTGAATGCATCCTCTGGCAAGATGACTGGATCAATGAATGAAGGGAAAGCAGTGGATGTTTTGGAGTGATTTCCAGAGGCTACTCCTGATCTGAATTAGACTAGAGAAGACTCTCTAGAGATTGGGGGGGGGCGGGGGGGGAAGAGATGGAGGAGGGGGGGCGAGGTTGAGGATAAAATGCTAAGCTAGTAAACAGAAATAGAATCGACCAGGTCATTCCAGGCAGCTGGAGCTGTGCAAATGGGATATATGCAGTGTTTAAGTGTTGGCCGGTGAGTCCACTGACATTTCTTACATGTTAATTTAGGCTGAGTCTAAAGTGTACAAGATATAATTTGAACACTAAATCTTTGGAGTTCTTCCTACCTAATCAAATAAGAATCAGAAATACATATGGAAGAGAATGTTTTGGTCTATTCATAATGCATGTAGTCTAGACAACTGGTGTTATAAAAGGAGTATTTTCCTGCCTTCTTTTTTCTTAACAGAAGAAATACTTTCTGCCTATAAACAAGGGAAACAGGGTAACACCTGTGTAATCCATGCAACTGATACCACGTCTGTAAGTGGTATTGGAGTGTAAGTAGGAAACAGATGTTGCCGTTCAACACAGGGCTAAATATGAGTGTAGACTTCTAACTGAGTACACATACAGGGTATGCAGTCTTCAAGGGGGAAGCAGACTTGTATTTCTTTTATAGACTTTTACATTTTAAAATATGCCAGAAATGCTCTATTACTTTCTCGGGTCAACTTTGCCATTATTCAGGTGAGAGATGCAAGCAATATGTATTACCAGAGACTTCAGACCAGATTTAGGGCGATTTTAGGCACACAAACACCTCATTTTAGGCCTCTGCAGAGGAATGAATATTTTCTGTTCTCTTCAAAGCTTCAGGTTGAAATCCTGAACCCAATAAAATGGATAGAAAATTCTGTTGATTTCAGGAAAATAGGATTTCAACTTTAGAGTTTCATCTTGTGCCTATCAAAGCGAATGAGTAATGCCATTGATTAGGGTGAGATCAAGAATGAGTCACAAACCTTTGTAGTCACTAATGGTAAAATATTGATGATATCCTTTTAGGACCGTCTAGGATCTTTTCACATGAGCTTCAAAGAAGTAATGATAAATGTCTAGATAAATAACCTTGGTAACATCTGAAGAGAACAGTTTTCTGCCTTCATGAAAGTCTATGGCAGATAACACAGATGTATTACTAAGCAGAATGTATATTTTGGGGGGCTGTTTGTTGGGTTCTTTAGTTGTTTCTTCTTTTTTTTTTTTTTTTTTAATGAGGCAGCAGCTGTTTACTAAAGACTAATTAGAAGAAATTTGTCAGCATTTGTGGATTTGTTCCTTTCATGATTCAGGAGATAAGCCTGCTTTGTTCCTTCTCTTTTCCTCTCCCTCTTTAATGAAGTGTTTCTTAATAACTACTAATTGAAATCTTCTGCACCCGTATCTGACAACAGTCAGTTTGGGACAGAAAGCCCTTCTTACGCAATCTGTTTCTGTCACGATGCATCTCGCAAGCAGGTTGACCAAAAGAGTATGTTAGATTCAAAGTGTGCCTTTGCACATTAATGCACCTGTGTGTGCCAGGTCAGGCTGGGATGGAGGGGCAGTGCCTGACACCCTGGAGGCTCTTGATGCTGAGCCCTGGATGTTTGTAACCTCTGGAGATCTCCTGCACTGCTGTGTCTTCAGGGGTTTGGAATTCCCAGCTCCAGAAGCCGAGACTCTGCTGACCTGAGACCTTTCCCTAAGGTGCAGAAAGGTCTTTACATGACCATACAATTGGTCAATTAACTTGCAATTAACTCACTGTATTTACTATGATGCTGGAATATTGTATTTCTGCAAGGAGAAATGAACATAGAATTTGCAGGAAAAATAAAAAGGGAAGGACTGAGTCTTGTTTACTTGTCCAACTCACATGAGCCAAGTCTGGGTTTGCTTATAGCTAGTGTGACTTACCCTTAGGTGGTCAAAGAGAAATAACATATTTGATATGGAAAAAAGATCTCTAGCCTTGATTTCATGATCTGTACTAGTACCTGGATTTGGAGCGTTTACTTGTTATAGATCTTATTTTTTATTATTCCTGATAATAAATTCCAGGATTAAGTCTGGTAGTTTGACAGAAATTTAGTTCAATTAAGCAACTGGGCTTTCAGTGTGTTTATTATACTCAGATGCTGATCACCTTGAAATTTTAATACAACCAGCAGAGAGTGCATACCTGTGACAACCATTTACATGATGCACAAAATGTTTTCCTCCATATTTTGTGCTGGAAGACCTGATGTGCTGCCAGTGCGGGGAGAACACAGGGATTTTTCCCCTGAGGTCATTGTTCAGGTGAAAGGTGAGAGGAGTCTGCCTTTCACTTAGTACTTCAAGCCAAACCGGTTTCCCTGCAACCGCATGGAAATCAGCAGGAAGGGAGCTGAGTGTCTGATATGGGGCTACCCCTGCTGCCTCCCAGATGGTGCCTCCCTTGGAACAGCTTCTTGGCTAGAAAGAGCTTCTATTGATTATTTTCCATCAATTATGTCTTTCATATAAAAAAGGCAGAAAATGGGAAATTACTTCTTTTTAATTGTGGAACTTTGTTTTTATGATTAGTACTATTAGAGAGCTGGCATAATGCAGATTTCAGTATTTTCATTGGTTGCAGCAACAAAATAAAACTCTCTTTTTCTTCCTGCATAATGCAAGACTGATTTTCAGGGTAAATGAAATGGATTTACATAAAGTTGGAAGTTTTATTAACAGTGAACAAGTTATTGTGTAGTACTGATCTCCTCAGACTCCACAGAGTAGATACTTCTACAGGAAATCATCTGTAGATATAGTTGGCAATAGGCAGAGTCCCAGCAGGTAGCATATGTATCTTCTCAATTTCTCAAGAAATGTAGACATGTCAAAAGACTAGCTCAAAATCTTTTCTAAACTTCTGCCTCACTGTTACCTCTAGTTGTTTGGTAGATTCTTTTTCTTCAGTGGCTTCAGCCATAGATCTCTTGACCCATTCCTCACTTCACATGTGTATTGAAATGCCCATATTTTCAATCTCAGCTGTCTTCCTTTGGGGACCTAGTGGTGGGGCAGCTCCAGGAGATTTGGATGAGGATATTCACAGCCTTGCTGGTGGCTCTGCATGCAGTCAACTCTCCACTCAGTCACTGTTTCTTGCTGTGAGCATTCCCCATTTGAGCCTTTTGCTTCCTCATAGGTACAACCTGAAATACCAGATGACAGATGTCCGTGTTGCGGCTCTCCTGAGGCAACAGGCACTCAGAACAGGGTACCACCAGCAGGGATTCTGCTTATGGAATGCTGGTTGCCATCTACTGTAGCTGTTCCATGTTATGAGACGCCAATACTGGCAGATTTCTGCCCATGTAGATGACACCAGCTATTTTTATGATGAGTTTTTCCATTATCGTTTTGTATTTGTTAATAATTCATGTTTGCATAATTTAGTTAGGCTGTTTTGATTTCTCACTCATCCTAAATTGTTAGTACAGCAGTAGTACTGACATGCACTGCAGTTAAACCCTGAAGGCACATGAATGCTGAATAAGAATATGATTTTCCTTTCACATTTCCAGGTTTTTAACTCTGCCCCCTCATAGCATGCTTCTTTCTCTTATGTCCTGCCAGGTTATTCCTGATGCTGCTTCCTGACTTGTCTGGTGATTTTTAGTGTACTGCTTTGCTGTTCTTCATCAGAGACATTGTTATTTTAGGAGAATCATGCTCCACATTAGTAGTTTAGAATGTATTGGAGAGACACATGTTTATGTGTATGCATTTATATTTTTAACTCTTACCTTCAAAATCCATGCAGAAAAAACCCTGAAAAATAGTGTTTTGTGAAAGGCACAGAGAATTAATCATCAGAAGTTACCACATTTTTCACTCTGGAAATAAACAGGTACATGAAGGCAAAATAACTTATCAGAAAAAAGATGTGGATCATCATTATGAGGTGCCTTCAGGTAAGATAGGTTCTGATCAAAAAAGGGAGGCACACTTAAGGATTTAATAAGATTCTTTGCAAAGAGACCTCGACAAATCAGAGGCCTGCACAATCACCAACCACCTGAAGTTCAACAAGGGACAGTGCTGGATTCTGCACCTGGGATGCAGCAACCCAGCACAGACAGACTGGGGAATGAGATGCTGCAAAGTAGTGACATGGAAAGGGACCTGGAGGTCCTGGTCAATGGCAAGTTGAACATGAGTCAGCAGTGCCCTGGCAGCCAGGACGGCCAAGCGTGTCCTGGGGGGCATCAGGCACAGCATCGCCAGCCGGGCAAGGGAGGGATTGTCCTGCTCTGCTCTGCACTGGGGCGGCCTCACCTCGGGTGCTGGGGACAGTTCTGGGTGCCACAATATAAGAAAGGTGTTAAACTATTAGAGAGAGTCTGAAGGAGGGCAACAAAGATGGTGAAGGGCCTTGAGGGGAAGCCGTACGAGGAGTGGCTGAGGTCACTTGGTCTGTTCAGCCTTGAGGAGAGACCTCATTGCAGACTGCAGCTTCCTCGTGAGGGGAAGAGGAGGGGCAGACACTGATCTCTTCTTTGTGGTGATTCATGACAGGATCTGAGGGAATGGACTGAAGCTGTGTCAGGGGAGGTTTAGGTTGGATATCAGGAAAAGGTTCTTCACCCAGAGGGTGTTTGGGCACTGGAACAGCTCCCCAGGGAGGTGGTCACAGCACCAAGCCTGACAGAGTTCAAGAAGTGTTTGGTCTCAGGCACATGGTGTGACTCTTGGGGCTGTTCTGTGCAGGACTAACAGTTGGACTCGATGATCCTTGTGGGTCCCTTCCAATTCAGGATATTCTATGAATCTGTGATTTCATGATTCTATATCATTCTTCCAAATTTCTGTATGACTTCATCTTTTCCAACCTCTACTCTTTGCTTCTGGTATAAGCTGGTAAATCCTAGTTAGGAATGAGTGTGTTCTGGTGTTGTCTGCTTGCCTCCAGAAGGCAAAGTAAGTCATGCAAAATCAAGGCACATGCATATGGCAAAAATTAGTTCAGATCAGCTGTGTGAGAGTCTGAGCATAATTCAATACACAAATTTGGTCAGTATACAAGTAAGTCACTCTGCAAGTAGTATTGACACACCTGTGCTCTAGTGAGCAAGGCACAGGTCAGAACTAGAGCATTCATGCTGTGTCCCGCTCCTCCCCTCATCCCCTCCAAGGGCTTCTTCATCTCAGCTGCCTTGTACCCATTCCCTTCAACGTGTATCCCAGTGCCCCCAGCTGGTGGCTGGTCCCTTCCCTATGTCCAGGAGAAGGATGGGCCAGCTGGCGGGTGACTCATCAGGAGGCACCTCGTGCTTCAGTCTCAGCTCTTCATGCCTTGCCTGCAGCTGCCGAGCTGCTGCTGGCAGTGCAGCTGTGGGTACAAAGGAAACTGCTGCACTGAAAAGGCTCATGGCTCACAGAAATAACAGGTTTGCTACATCATGCTGGGCTCAGAGGAATGACCTTCTTGTTTCTAAAGGAAGAAAGAAGCAGGACAACACAATATTTTGTGGTAGTTTTACACTGTACAATGTAAGGATTTTTTTTTTTAAGATAATTTGATTTAACTTAAAAAGGAGAACTGTGTGAGAAACTTCAGAGATTTGCATGTCATTTATCATTCATTGTAATGGATGGAGTGTAATGTAAGTGGGCAGGAGAAACGCACATTTCTCTTCTGTAAAATTGCAAGGTAGTGGCTGTCTTTAAAATCAAGGGCCTTTCTGGCTGACAGAAGATAATGTTACATGTCTCATTAAAAAGTTGAACTATGCTTTATAGCTATTTTCAAATATTAAAGTCAATTTTAGTGTTCTACCTGAACATACTTTATCCTTAAAAAATTGGGAAATCATTCAATAGGGCTTGCAAAAGCAGATTGCAGCTTCCCCTGCCAAGGAGTCAGCTGACAACAATTTTAATGGTCTGTTAATAAAGATCAAGCAACACTGTGATGGATTTATTATCACACAGCTTTTTGATTGCTAGAGAAAACAGGACATCAGTTTACTACTGATAACTCAATTCTCATTTTCTTTTTATTTTTCATCTGGCCCAGCATTTGTTGCATTTCAAAGATACAAAATGAATTCTTTAGCAATAACTCTGTGTATATGGAGAAGAAAATTTATTTTTACCTTGGTTCTCATAGAAAGGAACACTAACTTTGCTGTAAAGTGAAATAGTTTATGAATTCCAAAACATATATTCCTTCATGTGATTTTAAAAATGGATATGAAAGTTCTAATTCCTAGAAATATAAAACCCCAATAATTTAAATTTCTCATGTCAGAAAAATGCCTTTTATTTTTCTTTGAAATGTACAGTTAGGTAAATGTCTCACTAACTTCAACTGGGATAATACAAAGCCAACTCCATTATTCTGGTTGCAGATCTGTGTATGTGCATTCACAACCTTATGTAGAAATGTTCTGGTGAATTTATTTAGGTTGTATGATTAAATAAAATGTGGAACTTTGACCTTGCTGTGAAAATGAAAAGCTATTTTCTGATTAGTAGTTCTCAGAAGTTTGTCAAAACTGTGGAGAAGGAATCAGTGCTGATTAATGAACTTGTATTTGATTCACTTATGTGTCTGGTGCAGGATGGTGTGGGCAGGACATGTTCTGCCTGTGGCTAGAGCAACCAGACCTATTGCATGATGCTTGTGGAAATTACTCAGCTGTGAGGAGAGGGAATGAATATAATACATTATTTTGTGTGCATAATTTGCCATCTTTCCTCATTCATGGCATTGTGATGGTGCAGACCACGATGCTGCTTTAGCTTCAGCCCCATGGCCCATATGCTTGGAGTTCACTGCAGACTGATGTGCTGGGATATTAAAACCCCACTGACTGTAGAAGCTTTTCTGAAATGTGAACTCCATCAAAGGAGTATTCAAAGGAGCATTTTTTGTAAATTCACTTTCCTTGAAGAGGTTGACTTTTATGGTTTCAGTTCCATAGGCACCTATATTTGGGGAGAATAGGCTCCTTTGTACAGGGCATGCAAACAGGAAATACATGTTTGTAATGACTTCGTTTCTTAGTTTTTCAAACCTCTTGTTATTTCCTACATGTATCAGACATGAAAACCAGATGACAAGAATGAAATTAGGAATAGCAAAACATGAATAAATATAGTATGTACCTGCAAAAGAAGTCCATTTAAATGTGCTAGATTAATTAGATCTGATATAATCGTCAATCAATACTTTCAAACCCCAAAGCATATGATGTTTGCTGGAACACAGAGCAGAGCTGCAAAGTAAGACTATTCTCTCTTTTTTTGGAACTTATTTTTTAATTGACTTTGCTGGATATACCCTACCTTTCTAGATGATGCTTTGTCTAAGATTAACCACATCTATGTACATTAATGTGCCACAATTTAGTATGAACAGTGGAAATACACATCGAGAAAACCAAAGTTCCTATAAATCTCTCATTCAACTAACCAGTCTCTTGTTCAGGCCATGTATTCTGAAGACCTGTTGAGATCTCTTTCCAAGTACCTTGAGCCCACTTGGTGAATCTTGCAGTAAAGGAAACATTTTCTTGTTTTCAAGCCCACTTTATATGTGATTTCCTGTTTTGTATGTGATTCATCACCAATATCAAGATCAGCTTCTTGTCCTCTACAAAACACCCACCTTTCCCCCAAAGAAACTGCATGCTTCTGGCAACAATATTTGCTCCTGTGAGTAGCAATGGAGCCATGCAAAGAAAACCATACTCTGTATTTTTCCATCAGCCTCCAAATGAAGATTGAAAGGATGGGACAAAAAGCAGTAAGAGGAGCTCTTTAATGGACAGTTCAGAGGCCCCTGGCCCCAGCCTTGCCAAGTGTGTATGTCCAGTGAACAGCCTCTGTCCCAGCTCTAACCCAGGCTCTGCTAGGGCTGGCTTTTTTGATTATTTTGAGATAGTCCAGTGCTAACTGAGGAAACCGTCATTTGTCTGTGCTGCATACAGTGAGAAACTACCTGAGCCAAAACTGACTCAAGGTGAAAAGTTCAGGCTATTTCATTTTTTTCCCAAGAACCCTCCTACACATGAAGGTTTGTGAGCCCTGAGGGAGCACAGGGTGGGTTGTGGTACTTTGTGGGGTCACTACATGGGAGTGACCTAAGGCACTCCCATGCCAATTTTTTATCCTAAGGTGCCAGTGAGTATCCAATGCAGAGTGCTGCAGAGAATCAGTAGTCCTGAGGTCTTAGTGACCCTCTTATCCCTGTTAAAACTTTCTTCTAGCACTTCCAAGTGCACTCAAGCTTTTGCATTATGTGAATGCCCAGGATCTGGGCATGTGGGTGAAGATGTAGCCATGAAAGAGGTCAGAATGGGAAAGCTGGGGATAACTTGGAGACAAACAAAACAGCAAAAGACAGTTTACAAAGCTAGACAAAATGCAGACAGATACTCATAAATTAAATAATGTCATTGAGGTAGTTTTTTGATGTTGTTTGTTTTGTTTTGGCTTCTTTGCTTGAAGAATACTGGAGGAACAGAAAGGATCAGAGCAGTAGCTACTGTGCTTTAGCTGTTCCCAGATGGTGGCTGGCATTTTAGGGACATTCTCAACTGGCATACTTCAGGGTAGTGATGTGATTACTGTGGACTGGAGCTTTGAGGAACCAGCCTTAGAACAGCAGAGATTCAACTGACTGTAGATGTGATTTAGAATTAAACCCTATTTTTGCAATGTGTCCAACCACACTTAATTTCTATAAAAGTAATTATGATAACTGTAGGTTGCTTTGGGACTGCACTGAACTGTTTTGGGAACAATTCTGGTATTTCAGAGGTTTATACAGAAATTTTATTTGCTATATAAACCCGTGCAGCTATGAATTAAAAAAAGAAAGAAAAAGTGAGAAGTGGAAATAATTATTTCCAGAATACTATATATTACAAAAGATTAGCAAAACAGTTTAGTGCTCAAAAAATTTATTATTATAATTAGAAACAATCTGCTATAGGGAAAAAAAGATTAAAATATGAATACATATGAATGTAAAATGTCACCATAAATTATTGTAATTTTCAGTTATAAGTGATACCTGAAATGTGAAAGAAGATCTTAACAAAGCATTGAAGGATTATTTGAATTTTTTTATTACAAGCAGCAATGCAAGTAACATTTCTCTTAAATTTTTTTCCTCCTTTGCTATAAGGAAATGTTTATTTTGTTCCCTAAACAACTTTTATGTACTTCATATGTTTCATTATTTAGTTCCATTCCAGCATGTGCAATTTTCTGTTAAAATTACTGTGATATCTGTGTACATTATATTTACTGGACATTTCCAGTCTAGGCTAGTCTGTAACAGATTAGTCTTAGTCTTAGAGTGATAGAACCATAGAATAGTTTGGGTTGGAGGGGACCTTTAAAGTTCCGACCCCCTTCATCCAGGGCATCTGGCAGCAGGTTAAAGAGTGATCTTGGTGCTGTCTATCAGAAAGAATTTTTAGCAATGACAGCATTATCAAATGTGAAACCCTAACTGTATGGAAGTATTAACTTGAAACTCTTTTCCTCAATAAAACAGCAAGAGCAAGAAAAATAATTATATACATTCAGACAGGTCCAGTGTTCTAACATAGTTTCAACTAGAATTGTCTTTTCCTCATTCCTCTCCATGTCAAGGTAGTACTTTTTCATGGAGGAATTACTCAATTTACCTTCAAAGGATTAAAATATATCTTAGGGTTTATTGAAATACCTTGTTTTAAGAAAAACTTTTGTAATCTACTGAATTACCAAGAATGAGGATGTCAGTTTTGTAAATATGACTTAAGGATTGCATTGCTACTGGAAACTTCACAACTAGCTGCAAACATATTATCTCCCCATAAAATGTAGTTTCATTTTAGTACATAACTAGAAAAGTCATATTTGTGGCTTTGAATTCCTCACCTCTATACAGATTTATTATTACAAGTCACTATTCTTATGGTTTGCATTTTATAACCCTAGGACATTTGGATTTGATCAGAATGTCAACAGTGCCACATTCTGCCACAGAGGGAAGATTGGAGTTGAGTTTTAATATTGTAGGCTTGGCTAGTTAATGAAATAGATGCATTTGCTGGAACATACACTAGAGATTCTCTTGAAAGGAAGCCCAGATCTAAAATTTCCAAGACAAGTTGTAATATTTTCATCCAGAAGACCAAACCTACCATCTGTGAAGCTGAAATGTAGATTTGCAGTACACAGACCAAGATAATGTACAAAATCTGCATACCGGCAAAAGTCTGATGAGGGAAATCTGGGGTTGAGTCTGATAGCAAACTACTGCTCACCTTAGTGCTGAGGGATTCTCATGCATTCCTCCACTGCTGGCAGCTTTTGGCTTGGATTTTCAAATGGCTCCAACGTCTGGCTCCCTTATGAATTTAAAATGTGCTTTGCTTAAACTGACTTCGTCCTGATGGTCATTTCTTTCAGCATTAATATTGTGTCCACAAAAAGTTTTCAGTCAAAACTTACAGCTTGCATCCAGAGCACTCAGAAGTCGCCATCAGCACAGTTACATGAGCATCACAGTTAGGCTACTCTTACTGCTTGAGTATAGGTTCTGTTGCACTGCATCTTTTGTTATAGGAAAACAATTCAGATATCTTTAGCTCACCTGTAATAAAAAGGAGAAGCAATTTAAAACAAATACAGTCTTCTCCTTCAACACTAACTCAAATTCAAGAGTTGAAAAGTTATCAAAAAGGTTACTTATTGCTTTTATATAAGATCCTAATTGATCAAGAGGGACCACAGCTCCTATAGGTGCAGGGCAAAAATTTAAGGGAAGTAACATCAAAAGTGCCACCAGCAAATTTGTACTGCACTGAAGAGTCTCTCTCTCTCTAGAAGGTAAAAGGGACTGGAGGAAAGCAGAGAGAAGTCACTACTCTTGTCAAAAGCTCTTCTGACAGTTTAAATCTTTACTTACTGACAAAATTTTTGGAAGAACATAGCAGATACAGCTTGTGATGGTAGTTTCTTTATGCAGGATGGTAATTGTCAGGAGATGCAACTTGGAAGACTCTGAAGTTCTCAGTGCTGTGTCTTTCACGAAGGATCCACCTCTGGTAGACCAAGAGTTTCAACAGGAACAAAGTGAAACCAGAATTTTTAGGGTTCAGACCAGTGCATCCAAGTTGAGTCAGAGATGATCTTCAGCTCCTGCAAGTTTGTCAGGAATATTTATCTGCACCCATTACTGAGGAAATTACAGAGCACTCTTTCAGAAGCTTAATAAATAAGAACATTATGTCTTTAGAATACACTTACACTTGGATAAGTAATTGCTACCTTAAAGCCAAGTGGAGAACAAATATATAACTTCTGCTTTACAACCTGTGGTCGGTTGGGGTTTTTTGGTGTGTGTACAATGCTGCCTTATATACAGTCTTCATGTTTTACCCTCATTCATGCCATCATGGAAACATTGTGGGATGAGTCACACAACTGGAATGCTTCAATGGATTGGAATTGATAAATTCCTCAGAAGGGAGAGGCAAGGACAGGGAGGCAGTGGGGTAGCCCTCTATGTTAGGAGAGTTTTGATTGTGTAGAGCTTAATGATGATGAGGATAGGGTTGAGTGTTTCTGGGTAAGAATCAAGGGGAAGGCCAACAAGGCAGTTACCATGGTGGGAGTCTGCTTTAGCCGTCCCAAGCAGGATAAAGAGCCAAACAAAATATTCTGTAAACAGTCTCATATTTGCTTTTCCTTGTTGTCATGGGGGACTTCAACTTACCAGATGTCTGCTGGAAATACAACACAACAGAGAGGGTACAAACTGGAGGTAAAGGGATTGGAACACAAGTCTTATAAGGGAGTGGCTGAGGGAGCTGGGGTTGTTTAGCCTGGAGGAAAGGAGGCTCTGGGGAGATCTTATTGCTCTCTACAATAACCTGAAAGGAGGTTGTGGCCTCAAGTTGCACCACAGGAGGTTTAAAATGGATATTTGAAAAAATTTCTTCACTGAAAGGGTTGTCAAGCATTGGACCAGGCTGCCGAGGGAAGTGTCAGAGTCACCGTCCCTGGAGGTATTTAAAAGACACATAGATGTGGCACCTGGGGACATGGTTTAGTGGTGGATTTGGCAGTACTGGGTTAACAGTTGGACTTGATGATCTTAAAGGTCTATTTCAGCCTAAACCATACTGTGATCCCGTAATTCTATGATTTTGGGACAGACAGCTCATGCAGGCCTTCTGAAAGCCAGGGAGTGACAATCTCTACACAGTAGCTTAGAGTTCTAGGGATTTCTAAGAAATTACTTAAGATTTCATGCTAATAGCTAAAAGAAGCTTGTAGCTGTGCTTGTGATTCCCACCCTTCCCAGCTGGATGGGCACAGCATCTGTGCCCCAGCTGGGACTTGATGTGACAGAAGACTTCTCTAAACACATCTCAGCATGGCTATTGGCCACTGTATTCCACAGGCCTTGCATTCTGGAGGCTCTTATCTTTACCAATCAATTTTTGAGAGGATGAAAGAATGTCTCTTCTGGAGGCTATAATACATGGTCGGCGCTTTTAAAGAGAACACCTTTTGGTCTAATAAATAAATGGACATTTTGTTCATTAAAAAAAATTCCTCTAGAAGGTCAGTTACAAAAGGGGAGCTGAGTGTATAAACTCCTTGGAAATACAAAATTCTGGACAGTTCTTCCTGAGGGCTTCCTCAATTTGCATTTAGAGCAAGGTCTGTCTCCAGTGTGGCTCCAAGGGAAGATTCCCATATATGGAAATTACTCAGTGGACAAATACCTAGAACACCCCGAATCCTTTGCAAATCTCCAGTTCTTCTTTCACAGGAATGATCATATATGTTTTTGGATACTGGAGAGATTTATCTAAATGGTTTTTTATACAGGCAATTTTTTCCAATCCTGTCCCATCCTCCAGAGCTGTACTGCCTGTAGGTTGAAGAGTTCCCCAAGAAAAGGCAGCTTAAGTTTGATGTCAAAGATAGACTAAAACTTGAAGATGACCCTGAAATATAAATGAGTCTTCACAGTTGACACTGAGAGAGCCTGAGCCATGGAATGACTTGCAGCTTTGCTCAGTTACATTATGTACTAAGTTCTGTACGAGCATTTGTGAATTTCTTTTCAGGTTGTGCCATTGTTGTTGCCACGTGTGACATCAGTTTCTCATAACCCATGTCAGTGGAGGCTGTGAGTCCCTCCACAGAGGTCAGTGAGTTTGTCACAGTGCCAGCTCAGAAGTTCCCAAAGAGGAATGGGGAACACTGAAATGTTTGTTCTTCCTCAGCAGGAAAATTACAGTCTTGTGCCAGGGGCCAGATCAGGGGCTACCTAGGCATTTCTTGGCTTGGGAGCACGGGGGGAAAGAGCTGAAAAAATCAGCTCAGTTTCTGTGTCCTGCTGTGTCTTCACCTGTTGTTAACAAGTGCTGGTAGGAGGAGGGTTTCCCCCCACCACATTGTTTCCTACATGGAAATTGGAGCTATATCTTCCAGCACCGTTTCAGTGCTGCAAAGAAAAGTAGTAGAAAGAATTGCAGTCATCAGAGTGTGCAGAAAACATAATTTCTGCTTCAAAACATTTTTGAAATCTAAAATCTCATCTTCTAACTTGGGGTGCTGCAAGATGCACCATGTGTTGTCTCATCACTGCTGAGATTTTTTCTTGTGCCTTCATAATTTTTGTTTTCTTGTCATTCTCATTCCAGTAGGCATGCACTGTATCACAGCAGTGCCTGAAGAGCTGTTTATACAATGTGAGCAAAAACCTACTGCAAGGAATAGGTAGCTTTAGAAGTAAATCAGAAAACAGAGAGGGGAAAAATAAAGCATTTTCTAGGTATTCAGATGAGGCAGAATATATGCATGTGGTCACAGAGGAGTGAAAGGTTGGATCTCAATCTTCAGTAAAGTGTGAAGAATCACATTTCTTAGGCTTCCCAGAGAAGTAGTGTTATTCATGAGGAGATCCTGACCTGCTTGTTACCCCCTGCATGCTGTTTCCTGGAGCTCACCTGCTCCTGATCAAGGATTCCATCAAAAAAAGAAGTGGAGAGGACAAATGCCTCCTGTGAATCCTTCACTAGCACTAAGGAAAATCTTTAAGGAGAGCAATAAAAATTGCATGAATATGCTTCTTCCCTTCTCTTCCAGTTAACAGTGCCTGTGCCTCCAATACTTCTGACGGTATGAAATGTGTGGTATTATGAAATTTTTTGTATAATGAGGGAACTCTAATGATGGAAGCATAGACTGCTAGACAAAGTGGTCTTTTTACTAGTTCTACCTTCTTTCCCCTTAAAACTCTAACTCTGATATCTGTGATTTCAGTGCTGTGTGGATTTTCAGATACTGAATTTCCATGTCTCAAAGACTTGTTATAGTCTCCTTCTTTTGGCCTGCTCACTGCTAGGTTTTCTTAGTTCTGTGCAAGTGGAAATTTTTGAGCTGTGGGTTAGAATCCATCATGGAAAGAAATGTTCTGGAAATGAAGTAACTAACTGTACTTTTTGTGCCTTTTAAGGACACAGTTTCTTATGTGCCAGAGAAGAAGAACCAGTGAGTAAACAAAAAGGAAGAAACAAAATAGTAAGACCTCCTTCACTCCAGACAATGACAGATATGACTGAGAAGCCAAAGTCCATTGTGTGGCCTGAATACTTGCCAAAACAATCAGTCACTTACAGGGCCTCATACTGGTATCATTGTCTTGCAGATTCCCTACTAATAGAGGGTTTTGCATAGCAATCAATAGCAAGGTGCATTTTTGAACAGATATCTATTGGAATATTCTTTTAAACAAAGTTTGACAAAATGTACTATATTTAGACTTGTACTTTTCCACTGTCAAGACATTACATCTCAAACTCTGCAGAATGTCCTCAGGGAGACACACATTTCTACATTCTGTGAGAAGGCAAGAAAAGGTGTGTCTGGCATGAACAAATCTTGGTCAAATGCTTTCTTTAATTCTTCTACTACATGCTGGGTTAGCTCTGAAGACAATTTAGAAGTAGAGAATGTTTCCCTCTCACTTTTCTCTTGATTAACCCTCTGCTGCCCAGGGTACTAGCCAGTTTATAAACATTTGGAAATGAGATCTTGGAGTGGAATAAGAGAAGCAAAGTTCAGGACGTGCAGCAGCACCATAGGAGTTCTGCCATAAAATCTCATTGAGCCCCACTCAGTGCTTTCCATCTCACTCTGTGCTCTTCAACCGACCGCCTTCTTGACCCAGAAACAAAGCTGAGTTAAGAGTATGACCCAAGTAGCCAGAAGAAACTGGCTCAGAGCATCTTTTTTGTTTTTGACTGTGCTCATTGACTAGATTCATGTGCCTTGGAGTTAAGCTGTTATACCAGTGCCATCAAATACTTCTGTATTGATGTGATATTCCTGCATGAGACTGCCCTGTTCCAGGATATGATTTGTAAAGCTGGCCCCAGAGATTGTACCTTCTTAGAGGTCAGTAACACAAGATTTGTTCCTGTACATATAAGGAATTCATTCAGGGTATGTGAATCATGGTACCGTGTCCTTTCTTTGGAAAACGATGTGATGATACTGTGCCCTTTCTTTGGAAAATCATATCAAATGTGGTAAATAACTGCTTTCTTCACTTGTAAATTTTGTTCTGCAGAACAATAGCTGTGGGTTGTAATGGAAGATACAGCCTTAAATGTTCACACCCTTTGTCAAACCTTCTTAACATTAAAATAAAAGGCCACTGGACTTCACTTCTTGTGAGTGGAACAGTTCTTAGCTTCTTCCTCCCAATATCCACACTGAAGGGTCCAGTACACAGTCCTTGATAGTAAAAGGAATCAAGTGAGACCAAGTACTTAAGAAAAAAAGTCTCTAAAGATGCTGTTTGATACTAAGCTAATACACAATTTGGTGTCCCCTCAATGCAGCTTCAGGCACTTTAGTGTCTCTCTATATCATCAGCTGTGTAAAACTATAAATGAAACTATATGAAGCATATAAAATTATATGAAGCATTTAGCACTGTAATTCTGAAAAACACCTGTACTTCATTCTTAACAGCTAGCATAATATGTCCTTGAGAACAATGGGTGAGTCAGGCAGTTTATTACTGTTTTCTAATAATGCTGTTTTAATTGACAGCCATATTTTGAAAGGTAATATTTTTTTGAGGGGATTGTTTGTACACTTTCTTTCAAATACTTTGTCTACTGGTTATGCAAAGAATAAGATTTCCAAATAGGCAATCCACAGTTTGTTTCTTATCATACGTGAAAATACTTTGTCACTTCTAGTTTTCTGCTTTCTCCTTGCTGTGCTATTTTGATCAGTCATTAGAGAAACCAAGTATGTTCTCCCTAGAACTGCAAGAGCTCAGTCTCAACTTGTGCAATGCCCTCTTTTCACTGAGTGCACCATACTTTCGTTACAGAATCAACCCACTGAGCACCTGAAAACTTAATTTAGAGATGTACAACGGCATTAGTTAAAACACTTCCTGTATTTTATGTAAGTAAAACCATGAAAGAGGAAAAAGAAAAAGGGACATCTGAGGAATGTAAGTTACTGAAGTACAACAGAATCAATTGCTTTCTACTTTGCTGTAAGTAATGAAGTGGCTCACAGGATCATTCACCTGCTAACTAATGGAAGGAGAATCTATTGAACTTACTGATAACAGCTCATTGAAATTCACTTTTTTTTTTCCCCTCCTAAAAACATTATTATGACCTGTAACAGGGAGTAAATGTGAAGTATCTCAAGTATGTTTGGGTGAGATCACACATCTTTCAATACGAAAGGAAGTAAGAAGACTGTCATCTGAAAAAGGCTTGGAGATGATCCCTATGGATCTATTTGCACTTAACCTTAGACCAATATTTGTATTTTCTCCTTGAAGAATGAGTTCTGGGAAACAAAAGGCAAAGATATTACAAACAAAGCACTTCCAGACACTGGAGATCAGTCTGAAGATCCTGTTATTAAAGAAATACAACTCTGCATTACATATGTAGATGACAATAAAATATATTTTATGAAGTGTGTTTTGTGTCACAGCAGGGCTGACTGGCCAGAGTGGTTATGCTTTCATTGGCTTAGAACTTCCACAAGATTCTGTTTGACACCAAGTCTAAAAAAGTGTTAGAAGAGCTGTTTATTTAAAGGGCAGTGTCAGAATGTAGTGGTACTAACATCTGACTGTATGAAAGTTTTTGTTAAGAAAAGGAAAAAATTAATTTTGGGGGAGGAAAGGACAATATTGCTTAAAAATAAAACAAACCATAGCCCCTCTGCTTTTTAATATTTATAAGACCTTTTTACCCTCAAATGATGCAATATGCCTTTGTGAAATGCAAGAGGCATGGCAGACCACAAAATTTAGCAAGATTTTCCTATCTGCAATATGCTATGGCAATCTGCCCTCAAAAGTCTAATTACCTCTTTCAAAAGCCTTGTGTGATTGTGCAAGCTGCACAATTTATTCCTAATTCTTTTTCTTCAGGGTAATAATGCTGATACTTGAAGAAAGTTTTTGTTATAAAATGAAATGGAAAAGCATTTAAACAGTCAGAACACTGCTGTGGATATCAAACGCGCGATACACCGTGTTTCCCAGGACAGAATATTGCTTAGACTAACCACCCAGTGATGCTGGTTCGTTGACTGAGACATCATTATCCTAATTCAGACCAATTTACAAAATGGAAACACAGCTTCTACATCCAGACCATTTGGTCATAATGTGTCACAGGTAGCACTTCGTTATGATGAACGCAAATCATTACAGTGCTCCTGAAATCCCTATTTATGTCACCACTAGAGGCTTACTCCCCTTTTCTATTTCACGAACTATAAGTCTGCCAAACCATCCCTCCAAGGCCCTGCAGCACGTAGAAGCTTGCTTTGCAGGCTTACATGCAGTCCATGTAGGAGGGGTGGGGAATGTTTATGGTACAAGCAAGTCCTTGTGTCATCCAGTGTGAGTAACTTTGGAAAGTGAATGCTGTAGCTAGGTCATGCTCCCTTGTCATCACGCCTCTTAAAAGTAATATTGCATGTTAAGACTATTGAGAAATAGTGAACTTTTATGTGCTGCCTCAAAGATCTAATTGACCTCAACGTTTTTGATCACATAAGTAAACACTGCATGCGTAAGACAACATACAAAATGAGACTTTATCATGTTTTCTACCTGCTAGCTTCAAAATATAAAGGCAAAAATTAGTCTTCACAGAAATTAAAGAAAGGCCAATACTATACAGTTTAAAACTTACTATATGTCTCATTTGAAAGATTACTGTTTTTCTGTGAATTACAAAACAAAATACATCTTCTTCTAAAAGAATTATTGCTTGAAATAAAATATTTAATGCCAGAAATGGTGTTTAGTTTGATGTCCTTATGCAGAGAAGGCTGAATACAAATTACATAGTAAAAAGCCTAGAAACCTTATGGTACTGAGTCTAAAAGAATTTTTTAGAGAGGAATACCTTAATTTAAAAATTGCTCATTTCATGTAACTTGAAAATGACCATCATATGAAAACAAGTGGTGCATATTTACTTATTAAGGCTTCTGACAGTTGAATTTCATAAAAACATGAAAATAAAATTCCTTTTTAAAAATGTAAATGAAGTCCAATGGTCAAATAATTCTATACAAAACAGAATAATCATGTAGAACATTCTTAATCCAGAGGACATGGGAAGCATGGAGGATACTAAGAATGTACAATATTTGTAGTTGGGTGGACATTATGCATCTACTAATTCACACCTGTGATGTCTGCATTCACCTTTGGAGCAAAATCATTTAATCAAAAAGGATTTCAGCATCAGGAAGCCATGACTTCAATTTGCAGAAATCTGTTTAAATGATGAAGTATTTGGGTCACTATCTTGTTTTATATCTGTGTATTTTATTGAGCTGAGTACAATCTCAATGCCAAACATATCCAGATTGTCTGCCTCCCTTCACTTTTCCTAAAAATGTTGATAGTCACAACAATGATGGTATTTATTAAAATACTTTACTAATCCTGGTAATTCAATATCTGGTTCCTCTGGTCTCCTGTAGGATGTGCAAGAGCCAATTTTGTGCTGTTACTCTGATTGCACTACTGAACTATTAGAAAGATGCTCTAAAAAAGCAGCCAGCACTCTCCATGTTATCCCATACTGTCCCATCAGCAATAAGGCAGAAATGTAGTAGCATCAAGAGAGGTAAGGTAAAAGGTAGCTTTTTACCAGGTGATACAGCTGGTAGTTGATTCAAACTTGTAGGAAGTAAATGATAGTTCCTGGGCAATTTATCAAAGTGCTTGAGCTGTCAGAACACCTGAGTGTTGAAAGTTTAAATCACAAGTGATCATAGCTCCTTGGCACAGTCCTCAGGTTCCTCTTCATTTGGGCACGGAACACAATTTTGAGGAAAAAATTGTGGTCACACTTAAAGTCTCTGTACTTTGTTAAAGAAAGCAAAGTAACAGCTCCCAGTGCTTTGTGCTGTGCATCGATAGTAAGAAAACCATCCCAATTATTTTAGCTCAGTCTTGCACCTTTTTCAAGTAGGAGTTTTGTACCTTATTGGAGGAATGACTTTGACACATTGTAAGACTTTGGCAAATAAATCTCGGGTATTGCTGCTTTCTTTTGGTAAAGTATCATTCTGTTTCATAAGTCATATATAGACCATTATACTTGATGATAAACTGTTTCCAGGTTGATTTTTTAAAAATGAAATATACATACTGGGTTACAGGCTTTTCTCAGTACCCCTTTCTTCTGTAGGCACTTCACCTCTTAATTGTAACAGATTTTACATTCCTGACAATAACTTTGCATGACAGTAAAATGTTATTTTGGATTTCAAAAAAATCCCTAAAATACAATCACTTTTCCTAAAAGCCTTGAATTCTGAGGAATAGATTTAATTTTTGAAAACCAAAGAATCCCTTATCCTGTGTCTGCACATTGAGGATCAGTGCTATGAAACTCCTGTGCCAACTGTTTGTATTACAGAGCCCACAGCAGCATCTGTGGAGTCAGGGCACGAGCAGCCTCCTCTCCCTGCCTGCCAGCAAGCCTGGCCGTGCAGCTGTGCCAGCACAGAGGGATATTTGTGTGCTAAACCTAAACCTGATGTGGGACACATTCCCTGCCCTTCCAGGATCCCAGTTGGCTTCTCAGGGCAGCCTACAGCCACTATAATATAATATACCCAGGATGTTTGGCAGAATCTCCCGGTTGTCCTTCAGTGCTTTCTTTTTTTTCACATTTGTTTGCCTGTGTAGAGCACAACGTCAGAGCCCTAAAGACTTAGACATCTGAAAATGTTCTGATAGTCTATTTGGATTCTTTTCCAGAAACACTTTATTTTTATGACTTCTCTTTAAACTAAATTATCAACACTGGTACTTGGTGAGATTTCCAATTTTCTGGATAAGGCAACTAAGGTGGAAAAGCCACACCATCTTGTATTCACTTCAGGAGATTAAAAAAGAGAGAAAAATGAAAGCAAAATAATAGCTTTTCTCTCTCTCTGCTTCAACATCGATAGTGATTGAGGTGTCTTGTATCTCCCTGAGACCCCAGGCCTGATCTTCTGAGCTTCCTCCATCTGCAGAGGTCACTCCCTTCAGACTGCAAGTGACCCAAGGAAAGCACTTGCTGAGGACTTCTGGTTCCAGAGCAGGGGGACAGGGTGGTATCATGGCCAGTCCTTGCATCAGACTGGCTGGGCAGGGTGAGGTGAGGGTAATGTTTTGCTCAGGTCCAGCTTAGTGTCGTATTTCCCACAGTAGCCAGCAGCAGCTGGTAATTAGGGAAAGAATACAGAAGAGGTCAAGTATGAAAGGACATTTTGCTGATATTTCCTCTGAGCTTTAGGCAGTCTGTGGCATAGCGATTTCCAGAAAGCAGAGTTTGTATTTGCATTCTTTTGCTATTTGGGTCTTGATGGACTTTCTATGATTTTTTCTAATTACTTTCTGAACCATTCATAGTTTTGCCATACACAACATCCTGTGGTAATGAATTCTGTGATTCAGTTATGTTGTGCAACAAAATGTTCTCTTTTTTAAAAAATCTTCATAGTAATTTCATTAGGTGCCCCTGCTTCTCTTATCACGAGAAATGTGAATAGTTTTTCTCTGATCTATTTTCTGCTTAGCTACGTTCTATTATTTTCTCTGCTTTCCTAGAAAGAAGCAGCTTAACACCTTTGTTGCCTTCCTCAGTACAGTACTATCTATATTCATTTGAAGAATTTAATGAATAGTGTAACTATATTTTTTTCTAATAATTCATTTATTTTTGCCTTTTTGATGTCTATTGACTGACATTTTCATATATGTCTACTGGATAGCTCATGTAAAGCTGCTCATCACTGTATGTACAAACACAGTTATGCACTTAGAGGAAAACTTGTCTTTACTCTGCATTTATCAACAGTGAATTTTGCTTGCTGCTTTATGTTTTGTATTATGAAACAATTTTTTACGTTTTTCAGCAGATTTTACTTTTCCACATAATTTCATATCCTCAGCAAACTCCATCACCTTCTTATTCTCTGCTTAGCCTAACAATGCAGTAAGTTCAAAAGCATGCATCTCTGTTGGGCTGCATTGAGAATCCTCCTCCCTTTGTTGTGAAGTCTGGCCTCTTGCTTACTGTACATTATTAAACGTACGTATTAAATGATGAGCCATCTCATCCTACAACAGCTTCATTTCCTTGCTGCAGGACTTTGTAAAAAGCTTCCTGAAAATATAAGTACACTGCTATCAACAGATTATTCTTATCCACATGATTATTGACTCCTATAGAAAAACTGTAGATTTGCCAACCAAGACTTAAAACATTTGTTGATTCTTTGCTGTTTCACTTACCCAGATGTCTTCTAACTTTATTATTACAATTTAATTTCTTCATGAAGTCTTGAGTAATACCAGAGGTCCTTTAATACCACAGAGTCCATTAAAGCTTTCTGTGCAAAAAAACCCCCAAAAAAGCCCCAAAACAAAAGGAAAGTTACTGGGGATATATAACAAGTCTAAAATATTACAAGGTTATGGTGCTGGTTTTTTTCAGAATTGCTTTAGTGATCCCATACCCAAGGCAGGACTTCAACACCAGATTAGTAGGAACTTGCGAGGCAAGCTCCAATTCAAATAACTGAATTTTTCCTTTGTATTTAATACAAAAATAGATCAAGGCTAGACAACAGTTATTTATCCCTTCTCTTCTCACTGAGGTTTGCTGACCTTTCTAAGGTTCATGACTAAACTAGTATGCTGTATGTATTTCCAACATAGCATAATTCATTAATATTAGTATCTATAGTTGGAAGAAATAAACTTTTGACTTCTGAAAAATACAACAGCCTGTTTCCTTGATAAAAAGCATGTCACTAGTGCTTCACTCTTAACCGCTGTCCGTCAAATCACTTACAAATTCTGAGTCTTGATCCTAAAGCACTGGTGTAAAAAACCTTGACAGATAACCATTAATTACCTATGGAAAGAACTGTTCCTTTGGGATTTTGTAGACAATATATGTTCACAATATTTCATTCTCAGATGAAATACAAGGAAAACAGTGAGACATGCCTTTAGTAATTTTAAATGAAGCCTACAGAAGATCCCACCTAAACAAAGAGAAGGAAATTAATAAGAGGCAAGTAGGATCTGTAAAGCTGTGTATGTGCATAGGTTCTCAATGGTGTGTACAGCCTTGCAGCTAAATGCGGCTGAACACGAGATTTCAAATCATTTCAGGGAAAATTGTGACGGTAATAAGACAGTAAAATGTGGGAGAGACGTAAGAGCTAAGATATGAAAGCTTTGGGGAAAAAACTGCTGTATAAAGGATAAAGTTTCTTAATTCAGAGATAATACAGTAATGGACAGCCTTCAAATGATTTAGCTAGCTAGAAGCAATGGATTTGATTTTTGAGGATAAATTGTAGTAATTATCCCCAAAAGAACAGAGTGAGTAACCATCCACAAGTTTTCTACGTGATATTATGGGAGCAAATGAATCAGGCATACACTTGTGATGTGGTGCCAGTGGGGGAGGGGAGAGACACCAGATGTTCCTTAAGAAGCAAGAGTTAACAAGAAAGAAAAAGCAGAACTTCCTCCTAGTAAGATCAACATATTTCTGGGTTTTCATTCAAAAGAAAATTTCAGGAATGTCCTGCACAGACTTAGGTGGCTCAGGAAAAGGTATGTACGAAAGGCTTTCATATACTTACTTTACTTAAGGGAAACGACCACGAAAAAAGAGGTAGCAAAGACTGGAACAGAATTCAGTCTTTCTTTAACTAATCTTTAATCCTAGAATGCCTAAGCAGGAGCAAGTAAAATAGAAAATCAGTAATTCTTATTAGAATAAAAAATTTGCAATCAAAAGGATCAGTTGTTGCCATTAGCCTTATTCTGGTTTATGATAAATTCTGATGTTATTTTGGACCCATTTCTCTAGTAAATATCACTGTACTTTAGATGGCATTTCTACGTAGAACTGACATTATGTGTCTGCTCATCACTGTTCTTAAGCCTGTGTTTTCCAGATGTCTGAGAAGAATGATTTTGTTCTGGTGAATTGAAAAGATCCTGTATCTTAGATATCTTCAGGTCTAAAGGTTGCAATGGAAACACATAACCGATAACTAAAAGCCATAATGTTTTCTGAACTGGAAACCAATCTGGTGCCAACCAAATATAATGGGAGTATGTGACAAGCAATTGATTATTTCTTCAAAGAGACAGAACCTGTTCATTATATCACTTTTAAGACATTATTAAAAATTAATAATGATATTAACATATATATTACTATGAAGATTATTAATGTTATAACCCCCAAAAAGGACTGTAGATTTCTAAAGTATGTGGCTTTTCCTGTAAACCTGAGGAATACAGCCAGTCATGAGGTGGAGAGATATTGATCACAAAGCATTTTTCATGTTAATGCTCTGAATCAATGCTTTCATTTGAAACCTGAGTTGTGTTATGATTGCTTAGTCTTCAGAAATGGTAGAGAACCAGACTGAACTTTACCAACTGTGTCCTACCAGAGGGACATTCTATTTATTTTGAACCAGAATTGGAATCTGGATCTGTTGTTTCTGAGCAAGTAGGAGCAACTTCCTTACAGGAGTACAGTGCATTAACAACTTGATAAGCATTTAGGGAGTGTTAAGGAAAAAACAGTTACAGTTATACTGCAAAAAGGAAAAAAAAAAAGGATTAAGTCAATAATGTTTGCTTAAGATTCAAATATCTGATGAATAATCAATTTTCTGAGCACCTTTCATAAGCAATTATTTATCATTTGCATAATTTATGCTTCTGTGGAGGTTTAGATTAGCTAGTAAATACTATGGAATCATCAATTGTACTGTCACTGTTTTCCACGTTCAGTTGCAAAACACATGGTGAAAGAAAAAAAATGTCTGAGTCGATGACACAAAAGGAGATGTGTCTGCTGAAAACTGACTCTGTTCAGCAAGGGCCATAACTAGTGAACATCCTTAAACTGCATGGATGTCTCTATGAACATGCATTCATACCCCCTGGAGTCCAAACTCAATTTCATACAACTCCCTGAAAGAATAGAATGTTCTGTTTATAATAAGCCACTATTGACCAGATAAATATGAACTGAAGACCTGGAAGTCATTTCATTATTATTTGATAAGGTATTCTATATAAAGAGCTGTGTAATTACAGCTGAGAGTAAAGTTCTGCCATAAACATGGAAAAGTCCCCATTTGACATGCATGTGTTCTCAAGGCCATATTTGAAAACTTCCATGTTGTTATCACTGATACACTGACAAATGTTGACATGCTGTTGTAGAATGGATCATTTCAACATCCAAACATAAGTATACTTTGAGAAAATAAGAAAAATACATATTTAGCCTTAGAATATCCATTTTTGTAATAGTCCAGAGAGAATATCCAAACCAAGGCGAGAAGAGAGAGATCTAGAGTGGTTTTTACTCATGAATTTTCTGTCCTTAGGGATCGGTGTCTTGCCAGCAATTCTCTACCATTTGTTACAGTGCGGATACTGCAACATGCATATCAAACAAGGAGGCCCATGGAAAGAAATATCTATGGACCGGTTCTTGATAGCTGTTTCAGAGATGTTTATTTCTCCAGCCGCATGGCCGGAGCTCTGCCGAGGAACTCCTCCAATCACGGGACCCGAGGGTCCTTGCCCGCGCAGGGGAACACAAAATAACCAATGGGGAACGAGGCTGACCAGGGGCAGGGAAACCCCATGTCTGTCCCCTCAGGGCCCCTCTCCCAGGGCTACATGGCAGGGGGAGGGCCCCAACACTAATTCTTTCACTGTTTTATGAAAAAGAAGAGCATAAATACAAGTTGGATAGTGACTATGATTTTATAATTTTGCAGAGAAGATGGGTAACTGCAGGCAACAAAGCTTGTTATTTACCTGAAGCTCTGAAAATTCAGACCATATGCAACTGAAATTGGGTACTTCCAAAAGTGTCGAAAAATTGTGGCATGTTTTTGAAATCTGATAAAATTATTTTGCAAGATGAAGTTAAGTGGAGTAAAATACCCTCAATTCATATTCACTTCTACTGGGTTTCATATGCTTAGTATGCATTCCTGTAACTATGCTATGTATGCCCGTATAAAACACTTGTGAATCAATTAACATTTTTCATATATGTGTTACAGTAATGTCCCAGATTTGATTGTACATTTTATTTGCATGGTGTTTCTATCTTTACTATCTAAATTTAAATTATTGTATGAAGATTTTTGAAATCTGGCTAGAAAAGCAAAAATTGCTTTGTCCTCAAAGGTGAAATGGACTTGTTGGGCTGTCCTAATTATAAATAGTCTCACTTGGATTAGATTAGATACCAAACAAACAAAACCATAATATTTATGTATTCAACTTCTTGGTAAGAAGACAAAATCACACAGTGAATGCTACAGTACTTAGCTATTATGAAATTAAACTTAAGGAGCAGTGCATCTTTTGATGCTAAAATATGTTGCAGGGGCAAGCTGAGGTGGCCAAGGTCCAAATGTTCTCCTCAGCCTGGAGAAACCCCATATCTGGGTGTGGTGCCTTTATTTTATACAGCTCCTTAAGATATTAAAGATTTATTGAGCCAGATTTTAAATAGTAACACAGTAGGAGTTTGATATAGTTTTCTACTGAGAAAACAACTTTCCTAAAAGAGATGGTGTTATGGCTTCCTGTCTTTTTCAGTGTTATATCAAGAGTAATTGCATACAAAAAATAACCTATACTTGAAGAGTCCCAGTCCAGAATCAAGGACTGCCAAATTCCCTTGTTGTCCATTATTATTCTGTCTCGTCCCTTCAGTGTGACATTTTCTGCTGAACAGTGAACAGCATCAGTGGTCAAGGTAGAGACTGGGCCCCATGTCATTTCAATCTTACAGGGAGCTGGTTAGTAGAATCAGAATTATGTCCCTACCTGCTGAAGTCTGAAATTCCAGGTTTGCCATTTCTGAAACTAGTATGCAGATGGGACTTTCTTTCTTGTTGAGTGTCTAATCTGAAGAGAATGTGGTACTGTGAAACCTTATGAACAGCCACACCTAACCCACAGTTCTCTGTGAAGAACCTGCTTTAAACACACCCATTTACTTAGTGTCATCTACTGGTTATCTCTTTTCAACTTCTCCCAAATTTATACTGACAATGAATTTCCCTTTGGAGTAATTTGAAACTTCTTAATCACAGAAACAGAACTGTGCAAATGTTTTTTGCTTCTAGAACTGTGTTCTTCCATACTTCATCATTCAAATTAGTTTGTTCCTAGGGAAATAGGCCTGAGAATGTGGGAGTTCTGCATGCCTGACTTCTGGTCCCTCCTTCAGGGACTGTACATGCATTCTGCATTCTGTTTAATTTTTACTGAAACAGCATTGGAAACAGACTGCAGTATGTTTTTCTGTGTCTTAAGAGTTTACCTTTTTTTCACAAGGAAAAAAAAACCCAAATGATTCCTGAACTATTTTACATTACTAAAAACTAAAACATTATTTTACATTACTAAAAACAGGTTTCATTAAAAATTAAGAAAGACGTTAGGCTTTTAAGATGTTCTAATTCAAATTCATGTGTTTGCCAATTATGGGTTTTGCAACCACATAAATGGTACTGTCTTGACCAGAGGTGGTAGTTCAGAATACTTAACAAAAGCATGCAGCATCCTCATAGCATTACATGACAATCAGTGCTTCCAGAATGACTAAGGAAGCTTAAATGGGGCATTTGGTTCAAGCTGCCAGAATTACATACTTGCCTAGAGGTTGTTTATATACAAATGAACGCTGAGTAATTGCCAAATGACTGACAACAAGACAGTCACCTCGGAAAGCATGTACAAACTTCTTCTCTCACAAAATAGAATAAGGGGTTTGTGTCAGTGCCTGGTGCACTTGTGCCTGCAGCTTGGTAGCACTACGAATTTGGCAAGATGTATTGCGAGAGGCCCATATCCTGTACACCAGGCACATGAACTGGCCCAGCCCTAAGAAAGTTGCACAGCATCTGCTGGCATTTTGCTGGATTAGTTGCTACAATTTGCACTTATTTTCACAAGCAACAAATCTGTCTAAAGTGATACCACTACCACTTGCTATGTTTTTATCTTTTTTTTGTCATTTGAAATACTTTTATATGTATGTTCAGTTCTCGATAATATTCTCTCCTCATTGTGTTCTTTTCTATTTTACTAAAATGGATCCCCGCTCTCTCTCCTCTACCCCATCAGTTCTTTTAGTACGCAGCTCAATCAGCTCTACCTGCTCCCTCTGGTTTAGGACTTTGAGATCTAGCAACAAGACCAGGTTGTGCAATAGATTAGCATAATCTAGGACTTGGAAATCTAGCAACAAGACCAGGTTGTGCAATAGATTAGCATAATGTGTTATTAAATATTACATCATAAATGGAGAAATATTCTGGCAGACATTTTTGTAGCTACCGAACATGGGTTTGTGTATAATACCAATATGAAGGCATCTCTATTTGTGCCACAGTTTGACTTCTCATTTTGAGCTAATGTACAGTGGCACTGAAGACACAGAGGCTGGCATGAATCTTCCTCTCTTTCTCCCTCCCTCTTTCTACTCTCCCAGCCACTTCTACTCTTCTGTTGCTTTGCAGCTTGTGCTTCTACAGGCATTTACACACAACCAGATCTGGAGATCTAACTGGGGATAATTATAACCTCAAAACAAAATAAAAGCTTAGTTTTTACTAAACTAAAAGGTACTTTTAAATGGATCAGCTTTACGACCCAGTTCATTCACCTGCCAAATGAATCCTTGTGCTTACATTCTTAGCATGGGAACAGAAACAAGCAATTAAGAGCAGGTAGGACCAGTTCCTTTTTTTCGAGGGACAGTTTTAAGTGGCTGAGTTACAGAGATACTCTTCTGCACTGATACCACAGGCCAGGAGATAAACCCGGAAGAGATCCTTGTTGCACATTCAGAGATCAAACACAGATTTATTAGTCCTCCTTAGCAAAATCCTGGTTGTTTCTAGGCATTTTGAGGACAGAAAAGTAGAATGATCTGTAAAGGTGTTCAAGATCAATATAAGTGTAGAAAACTATAAATATTGTAGAACCCATTTATATTTGGTTTAGCTTTACAGCAAAAGGGACACACATTGCTTATGTATGTAGTGTTCATGTTGCTCCTACCAATTAAAAAGTTGAGGAATGCTGCAAAGCTTTTCAGATGGAAATACAGGCTATAATCTTAAGTACCAGCACATTAGATTTTTAAAGTGACACAGGATTAAGTGGTCAGTTTTCAGAGCAGAGATCTTTGTCAAAAATCTTGCTACCACAGGTGTGGTACAACTAATGCACAACCAAGTTGAAACAGCATCTTAAAGAACATAAGAGTACTACTGGATGTTTGTGTTGATGATGCCTACTGAAGTATCATAGAATGGTTTGGGTAGGAAAGGTCCTTAAAGACCATCTAATTCCAGCCCCCTGTCCTGGGCAGAGACACCTTCCACTACACCAGGTTGCTCAAAGCTCTGTCTACCCTGGCATGGAACAATTCCAGGGATGGGGCATCTACAACTTCTCTGGGCAACCTGTTTCAGCGCCTCACCACTCACAGTAAAGAAGTTCTTCCTAATATCTAAACCTGACCTCTTTCAATTTAAGGCCATCACCCCTTGTGAAAATTCCTTCTCCGACACTCTTGTAGGTCCCCTGTAGGTAGTGGAAGGTGCTCTAAGGGCTTCTGGAGCCTTCTCTTCTCCAGACTGCACCCCAGCCCTCTCAGTCTGTCTTTATAGGAGAGGTGCTTCAGCCCTTAGATCATCTTTGTGGCCCTCCAATGGACTGGTTCAAACAGGTCTCCGTCCTTGTGTCAGGGGCTCCAGAGCTTAATGCAGTGCTCCAGGTGGTGTCTCCAGGTGGGAGAGCAGAGTAGAAGGGGAGAATCCCCTCCCTCGACCAGCTGGCCACACTTCTCTTGATGTAGCCCAGGATAAAGTTGGCTTTCTGGGCTGCAAGGGCACATTAAAGCTAATGCTGAGCTTCTCATCAACGAACTATCCCTCAAGTCCTTCTCACCAGTGCTCTTCTCTGCTCAGCCTGTTTTTGTGCTTGGGATTACCCTGACCTCATAACTGCCCTGTTGCACTTCATGAGGTTTGCATGGACCCGCTTCTCAAGGTCCTAATGCAGCTGGTGTGGGGTCAGTAGCTCTGACCGAGGAAGCTGTGACCGGTCCGGAGAGATGGTCCCGAGAGAGATCGTCTTCCCAGGGCCCGGTGTCTTCCCTCAGCTGCTGGCTGGAGGGCCCGTGCAGAGGCTGTCAGCTCTTTAGTGATTGTCAGCTCGTGATTTCACCTTAGCTCTGCAGGGCAGCCTCCAAGCCAGACCAGGGAGAGGGAGAGAGAGAGACGAGAGGCTCGTGTAGCTGTTCTGCACAAGGTAGCTTTATTAGTCGGGGAAGGGGAGGCCAGGAACGAACATCTCTCTGCCCTCGCAGGGACAGGGGGCTGGCTTTATAGGGATACAGGGGGTGGGTGTCAGAGGGTAAGGGCCAATGGGCTACAAAGGATCTGCATAGGGTCTCCCAGAGGATTCGGGGTTTGTCGTCTTCTCCCCGTAACTGCAAAGTGGCTGCCTTTCCAGGGGAGTTCTGCTGGGAGATTGAGCAATCTCCTTATCTCAGCAGACCTCCCTCCAGGGCGGGGGCTGGGCATACCCTACAAGGTCCCTCTGGATGGGAAGTACTATAGCTCTGACTACATTCTTTACAATGTAATAACAGTTTAATATTAATTATTGTATTACAGCAATGCCTTGAAATTTTATCAGCAGTTTATGAGTGTCATGCATCTTAACAAGTACTATTACTTTTCTGAGCACCGATACCTAAATCTTGATTTTATAGTTAAAACAGTTTAACTGAAGAATTTGTTCTTGCTAAGTAAAAACATTGCTAAATGGATGCTTTTGAGGATAGACAATGATTTTCAATACTATAGAAAAACACATTGCAGTAAGAAGTAGTCTTTTTATAGTTCAGTTAGACTATTTGTGAGGAAAGCTGATGAAAGCAACTAAAATAAATTCATGGTATCAAACATTTACCTTGAATACTTCACCAAAATGCTATCTGAATCTGTAGCCTCTATTACTGCAATATAATGAAAAAAACACTGCCCTAAGTTGTGCCAAGGGAAGTTTAGATTGGATGTTAGGAAAAATCCCTTCACCAAAAGGGTTGTCAAGCCCATGCTGCCCATGGAAGTGGTAGAGTTACCACTAGAGGCCGTGGCACTTAGGGACATGGTTTAGTGGTGGACTTGGCAGTGCTGGGTTAACAGTTGGACTTGATGATCTAAAAGGTCTTTTCTAACCTACAAAATTTTATGATTCTATAAATATGAATCTGAAAGACAAAAAAAAAGACAGGACTATTTCAAACCACAGAAGAAACACATGCAATGAATACAATAGCAGAGGTGTGTATGTGGCTGGAATACTGGTGGGCAACTGATCTTGAAGTTTAAAATGTGCCGATCACCACATTTGTAAACACATTTCTCATGCAAAGATGTTATAGATTTTGTCTAAAATAGAATCAACAGGGCAAAAGACCAATCATAACTTTTTCATGTCAGAAACACTGTCATAAAATGAAAACTAATTATACTGCTCAGGGCAAGACAGATCTAGTTGGCAGAACAGTTTATATTCTAAACATCTAGTGGTACTTAGACCATGCAGTGACTACAGTTCCAGATTTATTCACTAGAATTGGAACAGACAGGTTACACATCCATTCTTCCTGGCAGATCTTGGAGGAAGGGAGGGGGAGCTAATTCTGTTAAAATTTTCTTGTCTTTCAGTGAAAAAGTTTTGTTTGAAAAACGTCTTGAACATCATTATCTCCTGAGCAAGAACTGATTTGAGTAGTAGAAAGGTTGATTTGAGTGTACTGTTTAAATCAAGTAACCCTCAGAAATCAGCACTCCAAAATGCTGACGTTAAACTCTGATTTAATTGAACAGCTGCTACAAGTGAATAGGAGTTGAAATAGCTCAGCACTTTGTTCGACTGTTCTGCATGTACACAATAGATTTGGCTCAACAAGAGCATTTTTTATTAAACAATGCTTTCATTTGCAGCTAGATGCAGCATATAATTGTATCTTACATTAGAATATAAGCACATTAGCTTACAGTTCTGTGTTCTCAAGGTCTATGGCACAGGTATAAATATGGCTGTTCTTTCAGCCTCAATACGTGCAGAATACATCATAAGTTAGAGCTTAATAATGAGATTCAATGCCTTAGGTATTTCTTTTCTGTGAAACTGTTGGATCATGTTTTAATTGGTTTTATTTTTTCAAAATTTAAAAAGTTCAAAGAATTATGGGGATAAAGAATGCAAAGGTACAAATGAACACCAGAAATCAAATGTCTTTTTCAAAAAGAAAGAAAAAGTGCAAACCTAGTAAGTTTTGCTGGAAGCCTAAAGTGATCTAGTCGGTTCAAAGGTTGAGTTGGGTATCAATGTTGGCAAACACTCAAAGGAGGGCACCGGGACATGGCTGGCTGGCACAAGCCAAGGACGATGCCATCCCATGGCAGAGACACTGAGAGAGAAAGGGGTCAAAAACAGAGCAGCAAAACCACACAGTGTCGCGGCTGGTCCTGTTTTGCACTTACAGTGGAAAAACACATCCTCATATCCACGACTGTGAGAGGATTTAAAAGAAGAAGAAAAAATTTAGTTTTCTGTGAGATGATTAAAAGCAAGAGATTGCCTTGATTTTCATGCTTGGGAACGCTGAGACAGGAAAGCTGAAAGTTCATAGAAAGCGCTGCAGCACATGGTTGTAAAACAACGGGCTTCCACGAACCAGAACCACCTCCCCGAACTCTGGGTGAGTCCACGAAGACGTAGAGGTGGCCGTGAGCCTGCCCGAGGCCAGAAGGAAGCGGTGTCCCGGTGACAGAGGCGCTCGGCAGCCGCCGGCTGCTCCCGCCCGGCCCCGGCCCCGGCCCCGCCCGCGGCGGCGACGCGGCCCCTTTAAAAGGGGGCGGGGCCGCCCCAAAGTTTGCCCAAGTTGCGGCGCGGGCCGGTGGCGCGCGGGTCGCGGCCCGGCCATGGCGCCCCCCGGCCGGTAGCGCCGCCATGGACTCGCTGACCGCCCTCACCGGCAAGGGCGGCCGCCTGCTCCGCGGCACCGCCAGCCGCCTCTGGGGCGCCGTGCCCGGCGGCCTCCGCCATGGCCGCTGCCAGGACGGCCGGAGCCGCGGGGAGCCGGGCCCCGCCAAGCCGACGGCAGGTACGCTGGGGAAGGGGCTGAGGCGCGGGGGTAGCCGGGGTGTAACGGCGGGCAACGGGCGGCCTGGGCCTCCCCGGGCAGCGGGCTCGGCTCCTCGCCCCTTCCGAGCCTTCCTGGAGTGTGAGAGCGAGCGGGAGCAGCAGGGGGAGAGGGTCCCTTCCCAGCCGGGAGCGGCCCCGCCGTGCCCCGGGCTCGCAGCCGAGCCGGTCAGGGAGACCGTCAGCGGCTGGTGCCCCGCTCCCGGGGCGGCTCTGAGCGGCGGCCGGGGGAGGGCGAGAAGGGGGCGCGGGGCGGGCGGGGTAGGGCCCGCACGTGGGTCGGGGCCGGGCACTGCTGGGGCTGGGTCTAACAGCAGCAGACTGACTGAACGTCTTCCTGATTTCTGCGACACAACTCCTGCTCTTACTTTCACTAACCTCTCTCTCCTGGTATTTTCGCAGACCAGGGTGGAGGAAAGCATCCGGAGCACAAGCTCCTCGGTTTGAGATGTCCTTTATGTACGAGGTTGTTTCTGGCTCTCAGGTGCTCCCGAGGATCAGGCAGCGTCACTGGGAAGTAGGCTCGGTGATGCTAAGGGCAGAAGTAGTACCTCTGCCACTCAGTGGCCAAATAGGCCAGTCAGGAGACAGCCGGTGACTCCTTGTCCTGTGCCTGGGAGTAAGAGGGCTGCTGTTGTTACCCCTTTTCTTGATAATGTTGTTGGGCTGTAGGTATAGGTACTGTAAGTTACTCATCTGATGTGAGCACTTATATTGGCAAGAAATACCATGAAAACCGGAGGGGTGGTCGGTGAATGCACGCACACTTCTTTATGCAGAAGAGGAGCATGCAGTGAGAACTCTAAAGAGGTAATGCTATTGACTAGGAATTAAAATCAAGTCATGACATATCTAGTAAGAGCAGCATGATCTAATGATTGCGTGGAAAGAAAAAGACATAGGAAATTAAGTTTGTGAAAGTGCTTTGTAATAAATAAAGAGCAGTATACAATGAATAGTAAATGTTTTCCTTTTTTCCCGTTTTGAGAAACTTTGTGTGAAGTGGATGAATGAATGTTTGTTATAGCTTCTAGGTGAAGTTGAACTCAGGTCTCTACTGAAATGTAATATTAAATTGCATTAAGTTTCTGTGTTAGTGTATGTTATTTTGAAAGAGTAAAATAATTTTTTATCATGAAGAGAAACTAGGTCTGGTACTCAGTGTAGTAGGCAAGGTAATAGGAATGCCCATGCAGCCAGTCAGGTGTAAATAGTGTTTCCTTGTGTGCATTGGATCACTTCTTGCTCAGAAAGGATAATTGGTAACTGGCTATATTTACAGTGCCACTCTTTATTTATTTCATGTCCCTCCCCCCCAACATACACAGGCAGAGACAGTAACTTGTTTTTCAGCAGTGAAATGAAGTACCTTGAACAAGGCCTCTGCAAACAGTTAAAGACTTTTTGACAAAGATTACTTACACTCTTTTGCGGAACCAAAATGGAAGTAAAATGCTTTAGCATTTTCTGGTCATTTAATCACTTACAAGGCCTTGTGTTCAGCTGTTAGTATAAAGCATCTCTTGTGATCCATGGGATTTCTTGGAGGGAAAAGCTCTGTTTTTCCCCCTCTTCTTCTGGGAGAAAGGATTAATTTAGACTGCACTGTAATGTTCTGGGGTTTTTTTTCCCTCTAGCTTTGAGCAGAAAATGTATTTTCTCAGATGCCTTCATAATGTAATGCTTAATATTTGTGTTAATGACAAGTTCTAGAATGCAGGGTGAGTTTGTGTATATATGGACTTTAATGTGCTTTTTTCACTAACCTAGGAAAAACATACTGTGCAAGGCAAGTAGACCTCAGCCCTGCCATGCTGCCTTCCCCTTCACAGGGTTTCTGTCAGTTATGGGCAGAAACACATTCTTGTGACTGTAGAATTCTTCTGGCAAGCATTTTGCTGGCTTTCACAAACCACCTGTGACTTGGTAATGGGTGCTGTGGAAGCTGTAACAGTGATTGCAGTGCTTCATTTGAAATCAAACCTCTGTTTTAATTAGAGATGGGTCCCCTGGCATTAGCTTAAGACTTAGTGGCAGATTCTTAATACTCCAAATGTTTACTCTGTGCAGTGTTCTGGATCCAGGCCTACCTATTACTCTGTTTTTCTTCCCCACTTAGGGCTTTCAGTGGTTTTTTTTGGGGTTGTTTTTGTGTGTGTGTGTGTGTGGTTCAGCTGTGACTGTGCATTACTTGTTAGGAGAACAGTTCATCATAAATTCCTTAAAACCATGTTTCCACTTTTCTGAAACAAAAAAAACCCCAACCTTTTTTCAGCTTCTACAATGAAGTATCTCAATTTAATTCATGTAATATTAGTAGTTTTACCTTTACTGTTTCCATGCTTGTCTTTTTGAACAGTTGAACAGCTTTTCTTATCAGGTTTCCAAGCTCAGGGAGGTAAGTGTGTTCAAAGGCTGTGCTTTAAATCACTTCTTTGGATACATACAGAACAGTTTATAGTATTTCTTAGTAGGGAGAGAGGATGCGCTGGGAGACTGAGTAGTGCCACAGGAGTCTGTAAACCTGTTTATCCGGTTTACACTGTTTGTGTCAGCAGCCTAGTTAGTCAGTGAAAAAACTTTATAAAGATTTTTTTTTTTTTTAATGATTGTGATGGAGGATAAAAATGCAAAGATAATCAGTAATTCAATAGTAAAGGCACTCTCAATGTCAGTGTAAACTTATTTTTTTTAAAAAAGGCTTGTAAGCTATGAAATATAGCTTCTAAATATAGTCTATTGATAATTTATAGGAAGAGCTAATATGTATGTATTCAAGCCTGGATTTACCTAGAAACTTTAGCTAGAACAGAATGTAGTTTTCTTGGTTATTGTAATGTACCATAGGTGTTAGCATGCTGAAGTTGTATGTGTTTTATTTGTTTTAAGATGCAACTCAAGGCTTTAGGGAATGTGTGATTAAGAATTATCTTTACTGCAGAATTAACCTGAACATTCAGTTTAATTTGAGTCTCATCTATACAAACCTCTTACTTAAAAGATGCCAGCAGCACATCCCATAGTTCACTCTGGTATGTGGTTTGTCTGCTGTGCGAGGAGAGTGACCAGCAGTGAGGTTTTGCTTCTTTTTTGTGACATTGCTGAGGCTACACATTGAATGTGCTCTTTGGTTTGTGTACCACTGTTAAAGAGAGCTGCTGAGGAGCTATAGCGGGTCCAGACAGTATATTTAGGGGCACAGGGCGCATGACCTCTGAGTAGGTTTTGAGGGAGCTGGGCCTTAGTTATGCAAAGGGAGACCAAGGCAACTTAGAGGCAATCTAATTATGGCCTACACATACCTAAAGGGACACACTCTTCTCAGTGGTAAGAGATCAAGGAGGAGCAGAAGCCATGAGTTTTAGCTTAGGAGGTTCAAACTGGACAGTAGAAAAAACTTCACACAGAGTGTTCCATCAGGACAGCTTTAAGCTGACCTGATTTGATGTTGACAGTAATTCTACTTCAGACTGGAGGCTGGAGTAAATGCATTCAAGAGGCTTCTCTTCTGGATAACACTTTGATTCTGTGAGGATATACTTTCATACCTGGAGTCTTGTGCTTCTTGCCTCCTAGACATGTTCACCTCACTTCTCTCTGTGGTCACTTAATGGAGGGAGAAGATAAACTGCACAGGTAGTGCTGACGTCCTGCAGTGTGTCTCTCATTAACTACAGAAGTTAAATAAAAATCAGTGATTCCGAGACTCCTCTCAACCAGTCTGTCAGGGAAGTTTTTCTAGCTGCCTTGTATTGAAACTGTTGTTGTTGTTGTTGTTGTTTTTCTCCCTCAGGTTCAACTTGTTGTTCAGTTCTGAACCATGTGGTCTGTGGGCTTATTTACATTTCTTTCATACCAGCTTTGGAGTCTTGATTGGTAAGGTTACCATATACAGTATATCCAGTGAGCTGTGTGGCTTGTCAGTCCTCTGTACTGTGGTCAAGGTAGCAGCAGTGCATTAGAAAGATAAATGTGCAGTGCCAAGTTATAATACATTTTTCAAGTCCTGCTGTAAAAGTTAATATCTTCCTTTTTAAAAATTTGTCTGAGAATAAGGCAGGTTATTTTCTCCTTTCATCTTTATTCAGTACCTCATTTTTAAGAAATTAACAGGTGTATGATAAAGTAGGAAAGAGGATTCAAACTGGGGAGATGCAGTTCTGTGAGTTTTCTTGTACACACTGTTCCGGATGAAGCACATATGAAATGTACCGGCACCCTTTACAAAGACGCTAATGCTTCGCTATCATGTCTGAAAATAATTCAGTTGGTACAGGCATAAGAAGCAAATGTGATCTTGGAATGTATCAGGCTGGTGACTCAGTCATCTTGTGATATGTTAATGTATGCACAAGTTCTTCTTGAGACTTCTGCGCTACTAGTATACAGGATTTCTTGAGTATTCTCTTGGTGCATGTGATGTTAAATGATCTTTTACTTCAGGTTCTGCTTTGTACTATTACATCTTTCCCTGCACCTTTTTCTCCAGGCTCTGGGGCTGCAGAATTCATTGTATGTTCTTTTACCCAGCCTTTGCTCTTGATTGTCCTTTTGAGCGTCTGCTGATGTGCAGTTAAACTGTGTTAAAAACTACTCCGTTGAGATCTCATTAATATACCCCTCCGTTCTCCTGATTTCTATTTCTCTCTCCTCTTTACTGAATTTTTTACATATTTCACAATTCTTAAACCAGTTTTTACTGTTCATCAGGATTCTGATATATCAGATGTTTAACTGAAGTTTAGTTTATAAGCTAATCTAGCAGATGACTGAAACATCTTTTTCTGTTATTCTGGTGTCCTTTGACTGTATTGCATTTTTGTTTTAATGTGTAACATTGATTGTGGTTTTTATCTTAATTTTTCTGGTTAATTTCCATTTCTAACATTCAAAGAGTTTAGAAGGTGATATTTTATTGAGAACTTCATACTCATGGCAGCATTTCAGGTCACTACATGTATGAATAATAATTTACTGTTCATCAGTAAGCAACACACCTTGTATTATATGTATAAATCTCCCTCTGGCCTTAGGTGGTGGCCTTAGGTATCTGTATTGCTTGCCAGAAAAAATGTGGAAGGAATTATAGTTAACAGATAACGCAAATGGCAAGATTTTTTAGCGCTGCTTAAAGTGGGGAAGATGATGACTTCAAGCTAGGTTTCCCAGTGCTTTATTCAGGTTTGGAGTGTCCAAAGATGGAAACTGCACAGCTGCACTGAAGGGTTTTTTGCCTTCTCTTTACTCAGAAGCTCTTTTGTTTCTTCTTTGTTACCTTTTGTTCTCCTACTGTATGTCACTGAGGAACCTGGCTCTGTCATCTTGACACCTGCGGGAAGGCTATCTAGAAGGTAGAGGATGACTGCTGTTACAGTCCTCCAAAACCACCTCTCCTTCAGGCTGGAGGAGCTCTGTTCTCCTGGCCTCTTCTCACAGCCCCTGACTACCTTGGAGTCCCTTCACCAAACCAGTTTTGTTTATGTATGTCTTCATTGTATTGAATGGGGGCAGGGGGAGAGGGACAGGGACACTAGAGCCAGTGTTCCAAAAGCAGTCAGAGTGGCGGGTTAAGGATAATAGGTGTGCTCTCAGTCTCTTGTCATCTGTTCTTATTAATAGAGCTGAGGATGCTGTTGGACCCCCTTGTTTCCAGGTCATGCTTCTGGCTCCTGTTTGGCTTCTGCCTACCAAGATCCTTGGGGTTTCTTTTCAGCAGAGCTGCCCCTTGGATGAGCAGTGCCAACCTGTACAACACCAAGAGCTCTTCCTTCCTGTGCAGAAGACTGTTGTCCTGCTTAATTCCATAAGGTTCCTGTCAGCTTGCTCCCCAGCATGTCCAGGTCCCTCTGAATGGCAGCCTGCTGTCATGTATGTTGACTGATCCCCCCAGTTTATCTGCAGACCTAATGCAATAAACTTGTACAGTAAGATGTTTACTGAGGCACTGGGAATGATTCCATATCCACAGTAGATCCCTTTGCATGTGAGCAGGATATGACTTGATATTGCTGCTTGATGGTCAAACTGCTGATGTGGTATGGTGTAGGCTTGAAGATGTACAACTAATGGGCTTCAATACCTGAAAGCGGTAGACAGGTGCTATTGGAAAAGTTGACTTACTGTATCAATAGTGCAGACAACATTTTTGTAAGTTTCCATTAAAAGATATATTTGGTCTGCAGAGAGATTATACAGACGGTAGAGATTTAAGTTAGGTACTTTCTAATGTACTAAACGATATACGTGTATATTGCAAATGGAACAGGAAAGGAAGCTTATTGTTGGTTAACACATACTGTGGCATAATCTGAAAATTTGGTAAAGCATTTGTTTACTTTGAATGTGAAATCTTATTTTAGAAGAAAGCCCATATAATGCACATACCAGAAATATCAAGCATGAAGCTTACTTTGTCTCCTAGCCATTTGGAGAAGTGTCCTAAGTTTGTTTCTCTTCAATTGTTTTTATTCCTGAAATCATACATTAAATTATTTCTGCCTACAAGCTATGCATCTGACTGTATAGCAGAGTGTTGTGTGTTAGGGGGAACACAAAATGAATTTGGATTGATGCTGTATCTATGTTGCAGGAAAAAACTATTCTGATTTGTTCGAAGTGTTAATGCAACATTAGCAAAGTCTCAGATTCATTTAGCTTGGGGGTTTGAGAAAAATGTGAACAAAAGCATCATGTTGAGAGCAGTGATAAGTATCAAGAGTTTTGAGAGCATGACTTGGAAAGACTGAATCACAGAACAAGTAGCAGTTGCTTAGCAAGAAGAGACTGAAGGAGGCATTGTTTGACATTTCCGTCGTCTGAAAACCTACCATTTTGGCTAAAAAACTGCAGACTACAAGTATGTTGTAGGCTACTGTTGGGGCCTCTGTTTCTGGTTCCTATGACATTGGAAGATAACTGAAAATAATATTCCTGTAATTATCATAAGCATATCTAACTGCAGGAGGGGGAGAAGGGTTAATGAGACAGTTGCTGACTAAAACGTAGTCTCTGCTGTTAGGAGAGTAAGGTCACCAGGTCTTATGGAATATAAAGATTTCCTACTTTAATCTCTTTTGTTTCTTTATTAATAGATTATAATGATCTAATTGTTATTGAGCAGAACTAATCTAATAAAGATGTAGTATATATGCTTCCTGTTTCATCAATTAGTGAGTTGTTCCGTGTGCTGCTAAATAAAAATGTATTTGGAAATATTTCAGACTACTTTTCTTACTTTGATTCATTACTCCATATGTGCTGCATGTTTAAGATCCTGTGAAAAACTGTGTCCTAGACAAGAATTTGACAAAGTTGCTGCCTCTTCCTTTTTTTTAAACATCTGTAAATCTGATGCACAAATGTACAGTTCTTGTTGGAGGGTGGATAAATAATCCTTTTCTTACCTTCTTGATCATAATAAGCTCATTTATTAATTTTAAATTATTTGCAATAATTGTGGACTTGTCCAGCTTCTTTGCTTTTTATCAGAGGATATTTGTTTGGTTTATCAATTTGTTTGTCTGGAAAGAGTGATTCTTGTTGTATTTGTTACATTGAAATGAATAGCAGCTGAGAAACATTACAAGTTATTTGAGATTAAAGCTTATTGTGCAGAAAAGGAGGGTAAAGGAAAGTGAATACATTTTGCTCTATGCAGAGGTTGAAGATCCTCCTAGGCAGTTCTTAGCTTGTATCCTAGTTCTCTTTACCAGCTCTTGGTGCCAGAAGTCCAAAAGATGTGCTAAAAGCATCAGCAAACAGCAAATTGAAGGCCTGCAATTAAGATCAGATGGCATACTAAGAAATGCGAAATATCAGTTTTGTCGTAATAATTTGAGCTAGCACTGCTGCAAGAATATTTTCAGTCTACCAAAATTCAGTGGCACAGGGTCATATAGAGGCAGTTTATAGAAACCCTCCTATAGATGTTGGGAATTTGACTTCAGTTGACTTCAATTTCCAGTTGAATGCCCCTGACTAAATGTCAGAGCTGCCTTGTTGAAAACTGCATCTTCCTAAAACATAATGTTCATAAACCCCTTTTTCCTATCTTGTATAAGTATGTTGGAACAGTAAGTCCTCCTCTGTGTTGGATGATCATATGTAATTGTTCTTATGATAGTCATTTCAACCTCAAGATTCTGTGCCCATGCATTCAGACTAAATACTGGTCTGGTGTCATTTTGAACACTGTTCTACATCTTTCTAGTTCTAGTCTTTTAAATCCTAGCTGAAATATTTTCTTGTCATTCGTGGATCTGGCATACACTTCTTCACTTCAGTGTTTCAAGCTGTTGTGGAGGCCCAGTCCTGTGAAGAGGTAGTTGAGAATTAAAGCATGAATCCTGATGTTAAAACAAATCTTCTTTCTGTCTAAAGCAGCACAGCTAAGACCTCTGATAACATAGCACGACAGATCCCCTTGTTAAACAAGTTACTTGACTCTTGGGGTTGTGTGTAGTGTGGTTAGTGGTGTCAGGTTTTTCTTGGTGTGGTCTGAGAGCATCAGCTTCTGTTAGTCTCACTGGCTTGCTGCTGGCAGATGAAGTAATGGTTGTGTGTAACCTGGCAAGATGAGTTCCTGTGCAACAGTTACCTGGAAAATAAGTAAAATGAGAGTGTCAGACTGACTCTTGTTGGGTCTGAGGACTTTTCAGACCACTGCATTCTATGTTGGCAGTTGTTTCTGCTTTCATGTGCTTCCTAGAATACTAGGGGCACTGAAATGGCTGAAAGATGCATTTACTTTGCCCTCAAAAATGAATAGCCTGCTCGTTTAGTGAGAGATAGAGGCTTTGTAATATGTCATCAGGGAGGTTGAATTCGTGTTTCTACTACTCTGACCTATTTTCACAGTAGAAATACATCCTAGTTTTGTTTCTGAGAGGTTATGTCAAAATTGATGTGTTCTGTATGAGCAGACAGCTTTGAGCACTTGGGCTGTGGGCAGAGGTGTGGATTTTGGTAGCTTGGCCAGCTGGCTAGTCAGCACACACAGAGCTCAGTGTTGCCTGCCTCCATCTCTTGTTGACTCAGGAGACTTACATCGTGTCAGGTTATGAAACACTTGAATCCTATACCCATATAGTGAGGGGGAGAGAATGCTTTCAGACTGAAGGAATGGAAGTGGGCACTGATGGGAAGAGTAGGATTTACTGTCTTAGGTATGGGAGGGGAGGACATCAAAAGTCCCTAACTGCAGACGATAAGTTCCTGGAAAACTTGTGGTAGGAGTTCTCCTGTCATCTGCTTTCCTGCAAGGTACCTTCAACAAGGACCTGCCTTCCCCACCCCTACCCTCTGTTTGATCTTACTTTCCTGTAATTACCAGAGCTCTCTCAAATCTCTGAAGATGGTGAAGGGCCTAGAATGGAAACCATATGAGAGTAGCTGAGGTCACTTGGTCTGTCCAGCTTGCAGAAGAGGAGACTGAGGGGAGACCTCCCAGTGGTCTACAGCTTCCTCAAGAAGGGAAGCAGAGGGGCTAGTACTGGTCTCTTCCCTCTGACCAGTGACAGGACCTGAGGGAATAGCATGAAGCCGTGTCAAGGGATGTTCAGGTTGGATATTAAGAGTAGCTTCCTCAAGCAGAGAATGACTGGGCACCGGAACAGTGTTCCCAGGGAAGTGGTTGCAGTACCAAGACTGTGAGAGTTTGGGCAATGCTTTCAGGCACATGATATGATTCTTAGGGTTCTCCTGGGCACGGCCAGGAGCTGAATGCAGTGATCCTTGTGAGTCCCTTCCAACTCAGGATATTTTATGATTATTCTGTGATTCTTAATCTAAAGCAGCAGGTTCTTCTGCTGTGAAGAAGAAATCATTTTCCATTTTTATTTCTGGCATAAGGAACAGAAGTGGTTATTTGTCCAAGACTTCATTCTGATGCTCAGTTACTGGAAAGGGAGACAATAATTTATCTTGGCCTCTTGAGTGGCACCTGTCTGCAAGCTCTTCAGACACTTGAACTAGTAAGAAGGAAAAGGAAACTTAAATTTGGGTTGAGGAAAAAAACCCCACAAAGTGCATTGGGCTATATACAATTGAAGTGTGTGTATACATATTTGTAGTATGGGGCTTCTCTACTTCCATCTAATGGTGGGGAGGAGGGGAAGAAGACAACTTGTTCTGCAGTAAGGGCTCTCCATTTATAGATTATGGCATGTGAGGGAGCCTGGATGAGATCACTCTATTTTCAGTTGCATCCTTGGACTTTTTCTTAGGATTATTTGACCCAGACTGTTCTTTAAAGAAAATGATTAGGCTCTTGGCAAAGCTTTGATTAGGGTTGAAAAAACTGGAACAGCTACAGTCAAGCAGCTGTTATTTTTCTGTAGCTTGCTGAGGAGGCACCTGTTGTGCTGCAAGGTCTGGTAAAAACTCTGGTAACAAAATATTTGACTTAGACAGGGGAATGTTGTCTGCTGCTAAGCCTACACATAAACTTCTAATGTATTTTATTTGTTACTGAGTTGGCTTCATTTCCCTCAGAGACGTTTGTAGTATGTTTAAAAACTATGAATATAATTAGAAATGAATGTTTCTTTCAGCTAATTTTTTAAAACTGCTATTAGTAAATAAGAGAAGAAATACTTTTTCATGTATTGAATGAAGATAGCAGCATGCAGAGTTAGTGTATAGGTTTTTAGAATTGCTAGAAACTTTTTAGGCTCAGTCTTGAATGTCATTCATAGCTATAAAAACTTAATAATTACCATCTATAGATCGATTTTAGGTATGGGCACATACTTTCTCAGGCTTTTTTCAATATATAAAAAAGGATGAATTAGGCTAAAGTTTATTTCCTTCTTTTATATATATAAAGAATATCACAGGAGATTATTTATGTTGGATCTGCTAGAAATCACTACTTTGTTGTCCTGTGCAGTTTGTCCTATATAGAAAATGTAAGATACTTCTGAGGTAGGTTTCTTCATGTGTTTTTTTTTTTTTTTTCATAATTTCATTTTGTTTCTTATTTTTTTGGCAGTGCAGTACTTGCTGTGTAATTTACATAGTGATTTCCCTGCCCTCTACGTCCTGATAGTTTTGGCTATCCATGTAGAAATTTGGGAGTGGGTGTATGAAAGTTGTGCCAATACTTATCTAGTCTCTTTTCCAGTGTTGGAGTCATGATACTAATTAAATCTAATAATACACTAAAAGATGCTGTTGGTTTATAGCATGTTTCCTTAGTAGTTCAGATGAGGCTTAAATGGATTACAGTAAGTTTTCTATTCTTAATGTAGCCATGCTAAAATATTTTTTAAAAATACATTTTATAAGGTTTCTTTCTTCTATTCAATTTGGGTTGAAATATTTGAGTAAATTATGGTAACAAATTTGAATGTTTCAAAATGGGAGTATAACTAATCCCACTGTAACTTGAAAACTTAATGTCTCGTTCACATAAGTATTTTGGGCTCCTTAATAGCAGATATTTAATTGTTGAAGGCAGAGGCCATGTGGTGGAGACTTAATCTTTTAAGAGATTCATCTAAAAAATCCGTGTGTGTGTGTATAGATGCAGATGTTAAAACCCTCACTTTTCTAAAGATGTATGTGCTTTCTGTTGAACCATATAACTACACCAGTGCATCGTGATTATCATAAATATCAAGCCAGTTAGTATAAAGTAGTAGAATGTACTTTAGTTACAGATTGTTGTCTATATGGCCTGTGAAACAGAGGTCATCAAAATACAGTGCCCCAATAAAAAGGAACAGTTCTTAATTTGTATTATTTCTTTAGAAACTTCAGTGTTTATTTACAAGCTCTATGTGTTTGCTACAGATAGAATAATTATTAATTTAACACTGTGCTCTTTATTTTATGAAAAACCTTTAAATACTCTGTACTTATCCAACAGGGACAAAAAATCTCCAGTGATTAGATCAAACATACAGGAATTCTAGATGGAAGCGGACTGGGTATAAGATCACTTAAACACAGCAATTCCAGAAATGTTGCTTGCCTGATGGGGTCAATGTCCTATTTAGTCTTCATTAATTGCTTCCTGGATAGCAGCAAGTACTTCTGCAGTTAGTTGATTTCCAGTTATCAGTTGTTTGTATTGGTCAAATTCTTAAAGCATTGCAGAGGAATGAAGTCCCTATTTTAGCAGCTGGTGTCTGTTGGAATCAGCAGGAGTAAGCTGTGTAACTGGTGGATTAGATGTCTGCCCACGGGGCTGTAGTCAGCAGCCTGTGACAGTACTGAGAGAGGAAAATGAATTTAACACACGCATTGCCTCAATTTTTTTCAGACACTGGCCAGAAGAAGACCCCAGACAAGAAAGATGGGCGACGAATGTCTTTTCAAAAACCTAGAGGGACTCTTGAATATTCTGTAAGTTACTGCTTTATTGTTAGAATGTTACTGCAAAGCAAGTGCAGGCTAAAAAGTTGCATTACAAAATATAAGCAAAACTGTAATGTGCATTACCTTTAATTGTAGAATTCTGTGTATTTGATAGTCTAGTTTGACAGAAATTAAATTAGGGAATTAGCTATTAGTACTTATGCTGTTTTTCCCTTTAAGTGCCTTTTTTTTTTTTTCCCCTTAAAAATCCCAAGCTAATCAAACTGTTGACTGGTTTACTTTTAGGTAACTAGTTAGAAAAAATAAATAACAATAGTTATATAATTATGTGCAAGTTCTCTGCATTCAGCATTATTAATAAACTGTTGCTGTCAGGGGAAATAACAGAATAAAGTTGGGAAGGGAAGCTGTATCTTGATACTGACCTTCTGGTATTCTCCTAATAATTGCCATAGATCTGTGCCTTTTACTGTATAACTCTGTTTCTGCACCAGTATCTGAAAATGGAGCCTTTCTCTTCCCTGTTCTGTTCTTGAAATGACCCTCAAACTGTGCTGCAGTCAGCTTTCACATTTGTGGTTACTAAGGGAAACAGAAGTGAGAAGTATCTGTCTTGTGTTATACTGGAAATATAATTAAGCCTATAAATAATGCTTATAGAGTTGATGTTAAAATAGAGGAAGTCTGCCACAGTTATCTTTGAATGCTTTTGAAGCTGGACATGATAAATAAAAATGATGAGAACTTCTTTATGAAAAGTCTTTACTTGACCTTTTGGTTTTCTCTTATTCCAGGAATAAGAGATGTGGAGGAGACTTAACTCTGTTACGTTAAGCCAAGCTGTGATATTGCTTAAGTACTGAGAAGGCTGTGATAGTCATTTGGAGAGAGACAGAGTATGTGTGTAGAGGAGCAAGAAGCACTTAATTAGTGTGGCTTCTATCAGAATTTGAATATAATTCTAGCCTGTGCTAGAGACTTCTTGAAGTTGAAATTCAAAACAGAAATTCTTGCTGTTTAGGTTCTTGCAGTTGAATGTTAATGTAAATGTGACTGTTGTTGATGTTGTATTAACCCATTTGGTTTGAAATACCTGGAAAAAATGATCAGGTGTAGCTCTGTATTACTGGCATCCATACTCAGTAAATCCTGTAATTTGGCTCTTGCCATCATGTGAGTGCTTTTACTTTGGTATGTAAGATTCCAGGCAAAGTAAAAGCAACAAGCTTTCCTTTTTTTAACTTGGTGTGTTTGTGTCAAGTTGTCATGTATTTCTGCAGGTTTTTGTGTTCCAGTAGGTGGGGTTTTAGATTTAAAAATAGCTTTCTTAATATGTACTGAAGTATGCATCACTTCCTTGTGAGTCAAAAAGATGATTCACAGGAATCAATGGCTTTTTGTCATTAAACTTAGTCCACCTTCTAAGGGAGCCTGTTGCACGTATAGAACACGGTGCATTTCAGCTTCATAAATGCTGTATTCTGTCAGGTCTTGCTGTGCATTTCACTCATGAAGCATTTGAGTAGCTCGTGTTTTTGGATCTTTTTGATTAATACTGTGTACATGTATTTTGATAAAATGCACAGATCTAACCTTTAGGAACTGAGCTTATGCTCACTGTAAGAGAGGTCTGGTAACTATTGTGGTAATTTGTTACTATTGTTATTTATGACTTTATTCCATGTGAAGAGATGCACTTGTGTCTGGTTTCTGACTTAGTCCTACTTCCTGTCACAGTGACAACACATATGTGTACACACATACGTATTTATATACCTGCATGTGTTGCTTCTTTAAAAACTATTAGAGAATGAAGATGGAAACCAGACTGCCCCTCACCTCCCGGCATTGTTGAAGTTAGTGGTGCATTTTGCCTTTTTTTAGATAACAATTTAATATGTCAGTTTTTTTCCAGTGGCTACATGGTTTTAGGAGGGAAGGTCTTTGTACTCCTGAAGTTCGGAGTGAGTTGGCATCTCACTGATGCAGACTATGGGGTTTTAATATGACGTAGACTTCGCACCAGAGTTTTTTTAGAAAACAGAATTACTATGGAACAAATAAACAATAAAATAAATTTTCACTTTAAAGCTAAAGACAAAATGCAGGTAATGTTTAAGATTTTAATCTAAAATTCCCAAGGTATGAAAACTTGAACCTGCTGTTCTGTATGTAGCAGCAGAGAGAAGATGTCAGTAGATATGGTACTAATTGACGGAAGTAAGTCCTAACTGCCTGTAAAGGATAGTGAGGTTTATTTTTGCTGATATTGCTTAGACATTGAACAGATAGCTTTTAATAGAGTATCCTTTTCTCAGTGTCAGTCAACATATTAGATGCAAATTGATATTGTTAGTTTTTTCAGAATTCACAGTTGGTGCTCAAGCCATATGTTTTCCCCTTCAGCCTTTTATGTTCCATGTTGTGTGTACAGACACAACTGGTGCCTGCCTATAGGTGTCAGAAGGGCCAACTATGGGTGAATAATGGAGCATGAGCAGACAGCGTGGCCCACTGATCACCAGTGGTTGTAGCATCCTAGCAGTCATGTGACTTCAGTAAAAGCCTTCTAGCTGCTCTTCCTTTTGAGGAGAAGAAAGAATGTGGTTATTTACAGATATGTTTGGGTTTTGTTTAAGAAAATGTTTATAAGTGAGCAATTGAAATGGATGATCTGGTTTATCAGTGTTTAGAGGCTCCAATGTAAGACTTCCCTTTATCTCTCTGGGGATTGAAGGCTGTGCTCTTCTCTTGAAGTAGTGAATAAGTACTTAATATGCAGCTTATGTTGTCCAGGTTATGGAAAGAGCCTAGTATCAGTTCTGGAGGGTCACAGAAGCCTTTAGTAGACTGTAGCCTCAAGACTGAGTTTTCAGCCTGTGTATAGAGTGTGCTAGGGGTTCTCTTCTGGTGTCACTATCTGTTGTCATTGTAAGCCTTTACATGCTATTTAGACAACTACACACTTTGGAGTTTTTGGTGATTTTTTTTTTTCTTTTAAATTTCTTTGCTCTTCCATTTCAAACCCAAGGGGTGTCTTCTTGTCTGACTGCTACTTTTCCTTGAGCATGCCATTGTCATAATCTTTTAACGCATTTTGGGGAATATAGGAAATGTAGATCATAATGGTGGTGTTACTTCATCTTTTGTCTTTTACTAATTATTTTTGAAGTTGGCTTTATGATACTTAAAAGATTTGCTTTACTGATGTTGCTTATTATGTAAATTGGGCCTATTAACAATTAGTTAATACAGTCATAATTGGTATTTCTAAAGGCTTGAGTACAGTGCCAAAGTTGTGTTACCTGCTCCCGTTTGTCCTCACTCTTTTCTTTAGTCTTCCCATCTGTTTGGTTTTGTTAGTTCATTTTAATACTCTTAAATTATTGTTTGATTGCTTTCTGGCTTGTGGACATCTAGTGTTGAAATAAAAAAATAATTATCTCTGCACTCTGACTCATATGTGTTTGATGTCTAATTCTTAATGGAAGAACGAATGAATTCTGACTGTTGAAATGCAATTACAGTATAGTTCATTAAAATATCAGTAGAGAATTTGGCTTAAAATAAAGTTTTTAAATAACTGCCAGCTGTTGATCTGAGGGAAATGAAGGTAGTTTGAACCAGAGACATTGGTGGCTGAAGTTCTGTCTGCTGGTACACACAAGTGCACCTGACAAACATGGGTGTATTCTTAATGAAGATTTAATATCCAAATATTTATATTAGATTTTTAATATTCAGAATAGCATTTGAATAGCTACCTCAATTTATAGAAACTTTATTTTCTGAGAGAGAAGGAATAATTTCTTGCCTTCTCTTACAGTAGTGAATCGATAGGGGAAAAGCTGGGGATCCGTGGTATGTGGTGGCACTATTTCAATCTTGTTAGTTCTGTGCTTTTCTACAAAGTTGTTCTTTGATCTTTTGGCTGTTCAGATTCTACTTTTTAGAATAGTAGAGGGCATGAGAATTCAAAAGGAGGCCTTTGAATCTAGGAAGATACTTCAGGAAGTCTCTATTATGTGAGCAGTGTCTTTGTTTTAAGAAGGTATCTATGCTGGTCCCTGAAGTCCCATGTAGTGTGGAAATTTGCCTGTGCGAACTTCACAGCCAAACAAAAAGGAATCTTACACTTGCTATTGTGTTCATCATGAGTGAGATAAACCCTTTACTTGCCAAGCTATCTCACAAGATGTTTTTATTTCTGAAGGCTATAAAGAGTGAACACACTCTAAAAAGGGCTTAATCTTTGTGGTTTTTAATTGAATGCTTTTAATATGTTTTATATCATAAGTTAGTCTAAAATCTCAATTGCTTCAATCATTAAGTGATTCATAAGAAATATTTACCTAGCAGCTGACTGTTGTCCTTCAATATTTATGTGAGAGCAAACTTAAGCAAAGCTTTTGAATTTCACTTTACGGTTTGTTTTAGCAAACCTTTTGTATTATATAGAGCTTCTGATGGGAACACTACTGTTCATTGATTTGGTGATTAGTTTTGTTATGGTCTGTGAAGCACATGGTACATATTTGGTTTGGTTACAGTTCTGTTTTGATTTCTGCTTTAGTATCAATTAAACATGGCATATGAAAATATTCTTATTTTTTAGTATATCTGTGATCACCCAGTACTGAATGACTGAGAGCTACTACAATACAGTCTTCCATACTGGAAATACTAGTGGAGAGAGGTGTTTGCTGCTTTGTTTAGCTTATTGGCTTCCTGTGTAAAGAAGTCTTGTAATAAATTTCTAATCCTATCTTAAAAAATCTAATTGCTTTTTCTTTGGCAATGCTTATATCTTTTTGTTGGTGAATCTAGGTTGACAATTGCACCTTTACAAAATGATCTGGAAAAGAATTCTCTAGCTCTACTGATACTTAGCTGGAAATGTATCTTACCTTCTATAGCTTCATCTTGTCTTAACTGATAAAGTCTATTTTTTCCTGGTACAGTGTTTATGAAGCCTTGTGCCATTATGCAGTAAACGTTTTGGTTGTTTGTTTCCTTGTATCTCCATTATTCCTAAGGCTATGAGTTCTTTATTCTGAAATAGTCTTTGTGTACAAATTTTTTTTTTTTAATTTTGCTTTCTTCTGGTAGCGGATTTTAAATACACTTTGGGAGATGGAGGTCAGAATATGAGCTTGAAAAAATCCTTTCCTTAGTTGGGAATCACTTTCTCAAAACACTTATGCTTCATCTGCTGTCATAGTAGTCGACCTGGTTTGCTTCATCATTTTTGCATTTTCTCAGTGATGGATTTTGCTTGAAAGTCAGGGTCTAACAGAAGCTTATTTCAGTAATAAGAGTGTGTTTATATTTATGGAGAGAATTCTTCAGCTTTTCTGTAGGTGAAGAGTGGAGAAAAGGAGTTGAAGAGGGGGAATAAATCATTCTGTAAACCCAGTCAACGGTGTATTGGCCCAGTGGTAACCAGCGGTGAATTTGTAGACCAGAAGTTCTGGTGCAGTAGCTGAGCCTACAGCTCAAGCTGTGTGACTGACACTCTGGCCACCTGGAAACATAGTGGGAAGGCATGTGTTTTTACATGGGATTGCAATAGACTAATATTTAGGGGGTAGGTATGTTTTTTGGGGTGGCTTTGTTGTTTGATTTTTGGGGGGCATGGGCAGTCATAAGAAATGAAGACATAAAAGTTCATCAGAACCTTGGTAAATCTACACATGCTAAAATTTGTAGGCCACTATTTGAACTAACTGCTTACAGATTTGTTTTGTTTTTTTTATCCTCAATTGATACAGGTGGAATCAAGAGATACTTTAAACAGTATTGCCTTGAAATTTGATACAACACCCAATGAACTGGTTCAATTAAATAAGCTTTTCTCCAGAGCAGTCGTTCCTGGACAGGTACTATTACACTATTTACGTTACTTATCCAACAAAGTCCTCTTTGCTATATTTCTCAATCTTACCAGAGTGCTGAAGTACTTCTCTTACTGGTTTTCCTATTGGCTTTGTTAAAGAGTTTTTCTTTTTTCTCTAGTCTATTACTTCCTTATGCCTATTAAATAACTGCCTAAAAAGGAAACATGTAAGGAAGCTACCTGTCTCTCTTCTGAAGAGGACTTCTAAAACTAGATGTACTTAATGGTACAATAATAACACTTAGGTACAAGCCAGATTGTTGCTTTGCAAATATAGCAGGCTGTTTACCAATTCTTGTTCAGCAGACACATTCAGGGTGCAGCTTACAAACAACATTCCGTGACTGGATATTACTACCTGCAATTCTATTTTAATAAATTGAATAATGTTTCTGTTCCGCTCTGGAAACTTGATGGCTTTACCAGCAGTATATGAATTACCATTCATTTATTATAGATCAGTATTGCCTTTTTTTTTTTTTTTTTTTTTTCTTCCTGTTTTTGCCTTCAATTTTCACTTCTTGAAAGCCAGGCCTGGAAACAAGTGATAGGTCAACTATGGTGTTAGCCATTGGCCATTTGGTATTTGCACTTTATTTGATAAAATTCTGTGTTCATTACTGATTGCTGCAGAACTTTCTCTAGGTAGATTGAATGCCTACCATGGCTGAAATAATGTATTACAGGTGTGAATACCTTCAGTTGAATTTTTTTTTTCTATATTCAGTGAGTCTGTTTCCTCTTTGCTCAGATAATAGAGTCATAGCAAGAGAAATAATTGGACAGATCTTCCTTGGACACTCTTATTTCTAGCATGCTGTATATTTTTAATGCTTTCTATCTGAACCTTTTCCTTGGTTATTTTGACTGAAAATCAAAATTATATCAATATAGCATTTAAAAACTTGAAATGCTAAAATTTCAAGTACTTTGCATAGTATTGGTTTTCCCCCTTAAATCATAATTCTGTTAAAAGCAATTCCTATTGCAGGAATGGTTTTGTGTAGTTTATTTTGAGAAAGTGCAGTGAATATACCTGAATTGGTGGGAAATCTAAAGTAAATCTGAAAGCATTACTGACTTCTAACTACATTATATCTTCTTTATAGATTTTGTATGTTCCTGACCCAGACTACATTTCTAGTGTGGACAGCTCCCCCTCTCTAAGTCCTGTAAGTCCCCTATCACCTACATCCTCCGAAGCAGAGCTTGACAAGGCTACAGTAAATGTAGGTATACCTATTGTCCTTGAAATTAATTTTCCCTTACAAGATAAATGTTACGGATGCTATGCTTTCTTCTTAAACTATCCTTTTGTTTTGGGGAGAAAGTACTTGACAACACTTCCAGCTGAAAGTAAAATAGATCCTTTTTAAAAGTAAATACAATATTTAATCTTTTTAAATGACAGTTTTCTATGTGAAAACTGATTTGAAGGCAAATTACTTGTAGCAAAATACTGTCATTGAACACTGGAATCTTAATTAGTTTCTGTTGTGTTTCTGTATTTGTTACATTTCAGAGCTTGTTAAACATTTGTCCCTAATCTTACTGATAGTTTTTCTCGAAATGATGTATTGGCAGGAATGCTCAGGTACCCCCTGCTTGCTGTAGAGGTGTGGGAGAGGGTTCTCTAGTTTAATTTCACAAAATAAAGTAAAAAAAAAAAAAAAAAAAGGTTTCAGTGAAGGGCTAATACAGAATTAATTTTAGCTGACTTCTACTCAGTAGTTCTACCTTTGTTGACTTTCAAAATGCTAAAAATGTTTAGCCATCAAAGCTGTGCTGTAATTCAGCTCAAATGTAGGTTTTTGGGTAGGAGCTGGCTTTGTAGAAGAATGTCTTTCCAGGAACACTGGTTTGCTGTTGACAGCATTCCATAGGGAGCCATCCAACCAGGAAGATTCAGTATTTGAGCCTGAGCTTCTCTGAAGTTTTTGCAACTATGACCTTATCTGGATGCTTCTGCATACATCACCACTGTTCTTTTCCCAGTTATTATCTTTTTCTCTCAAATAACAGATTTTCTTGGTAGCATATTTTGATAGTAGTTAGTCAAGCTGTCAAACATCTATTCCAGGACTCTGTGTGCTCAAAGTTTAGGAAGGTTTGAGACTTAAAGCATTTATTTATTTGCTTACATGACTTGGTCCTGACAAGTTTAAATAGAAAGGTTTTGCTTTATTGCTGAACAGGTTCCCAAGCTGCATTACAAAGTCTATGATGGCCCTTCTACTGAAAATTACTGTTTGGTTTTGCTGTGATGCCTTTTCTCTGTCCTAGTGTGCCAGTTGTTATGTCTGCTGTCATTTGTACTGAATAATTTCTTTTATGTTTGTTGGCAAACTGGGGGTGGTGTAGCACAGTAAATAGACTCGCCTGCAAGAATACATTCTTGTATCATGTATCTTGTATCTATATCCGTCTCAGAAAGACCTGCCCATGTAACATACGCTGTGAGAAGTTACTCAAGGGAAAATACCAGGTTTACTATTAGAAATCCAGCTTTTCCTACAGATTCCATGCCAGAAAAATACCTTATTCTTGCTTTTGTCAAGTATTTTGTGTATCTGTTAGCATATACTAGATAAAGAGACTTAATAGTGTAACCATACCTGTAATTTGTTTGAAAACTTTTTATTAACTATATGTTCATAGCTCATTGCAAGTGTAGAAGAAACAAAGTAAATGCTTAAAGTTAAAAACCTCTTCTGCAAAAGATTTTTTTCATTTAGTGTAATCAATCCAGTGCTAACAACAATTGGAGTGTAAGATTTCATTTAGCTGACACGTTATTTTTACATAACTATATTGTGCATCTTGTTACATGTTGTGGATCATGACAAGTAGTTCTTAAATGCTTCAGGGAAAGTTAAATGAGCAATGGGAGCATATATAATAGTGTTTATTTTGTTTCTGAGGCCTTTCAAGGTACATCTAAGGAAGGAAGAAATATTTGTCAGAAAAAATCAAGGAACAGAAATAAGTTGTACTTGTCAGTGTGGACTGTGTGCATTTCGTTTTGTTTTCAGTCTCTCCAGCAACACAAAAGGTGCTCAACTTCTGTGTGAGCAGTTAAGGCTAGAGGGCTTTGCTCTTCACCATAGCACCTGTCTTTCGTGTTTTTCTTTTTGCTGATTGCTATCATTATGAAGGGGAGAAATACTAGTATACATTCTCTAATGCTCTCTTGATGTATGTCTTCTTTGACCGTCCTCCAATTTTGACTTCAGATTTGCAGTTTAAATTTAAGCATGTGTCGAGGTAAAGATGTGTTCCTCTGCTTATATAATGTAAAGCAGTTTTCTCTCTGCTCTGGTCATTTAAGTCAGTGATTTCTTGTTACAAATTTAATAAGACTAACAAATATCTGAATGCCTGTTCAGTCAAAAATACACTGATGTGTTTTGTTCTTGTTTTTCTGTTTTATTGAACATTGGAGTAGCTTAACACAATCATGTGGCTAGATGCAAACTAGCATGTGGCAGATATAAGACCTGCATAACCTTGTTAAAGTTGGGGAGTTTTTGGTAGGCTTTTGTTTTTATGTTTTTGGGGGTTTTTTAAATTTTACTATACTTAAGCTAAGATTTCAGTGTGTATTTCAATAATTTTGTTGCTGTCAGTGTGTATGTAAGAACTATATCTTAGATTTTGAAGCTTTTCTGATGCTGCTGGGTTTTTGAAAGATTTCTTCATTCACCAGTCTTAGGCACATATTTGAGAAGATCCTATAAAGCTTAAATTCCACTTCAAAATAGTATGTAATGGCAAGGGCATCATCATTCAGTTGGAAAGCCTACCACTGTGGTGGTGCATCCCTCCCACCCCTCCCTTTCCCAGGCCACACTGGGATCTGAGACTGTCATGTGGCAATGTGATGAGAAGTAGCTGGCTTATTCACAGTGGGCTTGGGTATCAGCTGAGCACTTCCAGAGCCACTTGCTAAGCTGTGTCACAAGGGTGACCATGTAGTTTTCAGTAGGAAGGCATATGTAGAAGGAGAACTAATTTTCAGGAGGTTTGTTTCCTAATTATACCTTAATTAGCTTTTTCAGCAAAATTCAGTTCAGTGTTCTGTATATTGTTATGGTTTTTTGGTTGATCTGTAATGAAAGTTGAAAGATGCAGGCAAAGGCTAAAGTAGTGCCAAAGAGATGATGAACTGAAAGCAACTGTGCATAATGTTCCTGGATATGATTAAAGACATTTATCTGCAATTTGTACTACTGAATGAAAATGAACAGGAAAACAGAAAACCAAAGGGAACATGGGCATTCATGTTTAAGAATAGTAATATTTTATTAGTAACTAAAAATAGCAGTTATGTATGAAATGGAAGTCTTTAGGTGTGGGTAAAGCTCCAAAGCAGGGTTTCTTTGCCTGTAAAATAGGCTTTGGTGGAGTCTGTCTACTGTTTGTTTTTGTTTAATTTAAAGACAAATTTTTTTTTTGCTGCCTGTCCTGTCCCCTGGTAGGGGTTCCATGTTCACTACTTAGTTGGATATACTGATAGACAGTGAGGTAGATTACTCTTTCTATTATCTTCCCAGGGAGGTCATGAAGGAAATCCTCTGAAAGTTAAATTCAGGCATGTGAATGACAAAGGTGGTTGGAAACAGCCAGAGAGAATTTACCAAGGCTATGTCATACCTGACAAAACTGATGTCTTTCTGTGATGAGATGACAGGCTCAGCAGATGAGGGAAGAGCAATGCATGTTTCTTACCGTGACTAGAGCCAGGCCCTTAACACTGTCCCAAAGCAGCCTTGTTAAAATACTGGAAAAATGTGAACTGAATGGATAGAGTAGAACATGGGCCAGAAAATTGCCAGGATCATTGTGTTCAAACTTATTCAGCATTTGTGTATGTAACTTTTTAAAAATCTTTTGTAGAATCATAGAATAGCTTGGGTTGGAAGGAACCCTAAAGATCATTCAGTTCCACCCCCCCTGCCATAGGCAGAGACACCTTCCACTAGACCAGGTTACTCAGACTCCTATCCAGCCTGGCCTTGAACACTGTTTGTTGTGGTAGTGGTCAGTTTCAAATCCTTGAGGGTCCCTATTGGGGCAGTTCTTTTATAATCTGCCCATCAGTGACCTGACTGGTCAAATTGCACAGCAGAAAATCTCCAGAAATGAATATTGAAGGAGGCAAGTTGCTAAGTTCTTATTTGTTTATATTTCCTTTCAGGATTCAGATGGAGTCCAACAGAAGGAGTCTGCTGTTTCACCAGCATGTGTTCGTCCTTCAAGAGTGGTATCATCCACCTCCGAAGAGGAGGAGGCATTTACAGAGAAATTTCTAAAAATTAATTGCAAGTACATCACTAATGGCAAGGTACTGAAACATTCATGTTTTACTGTTACTGTATAGGATGTAATAATAAAGCACATTTAAAGTATAAACATCTAGTAGACTTCAGTCAAGGATGACTAGATGAATCAACTCACATGCATATAAATCTGTAGTCTGTATAAATACACTAAATTCTGTATAAATACACTTACTTTTTTACACACTGTTTCCTTTGGATTCTCCAGGCCACTTGTTCAGGACATGATGCAAGCAGTTGATAAGTGACAAACTTCCCCAATGCCAGACTGTTACATAATTCTTGTATGTTGAGGGCATGAGGTCTGTTTGTTCTGTATATTAGTATCTCTCATAAGTAATTTTCTTTACTTACAGTGGGGAAAAACATGCCTTAAACTATACTAGGAAATATGTTGTGTAGCTTTGCTTCCTTTTTTATTTTTCTTTTTAAAGCAGAACAGGGCAAGCAGAATAAACCTCTGGTTCTACAAACACGTTGTGTATTGTTCTCCATTTGGTGTGGTGTGGTATGGTAGAAACCTTGATTTTGTTTTTTTCCTTTGAAGCTGCTATAGTTCTCTCAATAGCATAATTACACAAAATGCTTCCAAGTTAGTGGCACTTAATTAACCTCTGTTCAGCTCATAGGTGCACAAGTCTTGAACAGACTTCTAGGGACTGAGTTAATGTTAAAACATTTTACCTCAGAACACTTTGGAAAAAATCAAAATGTATCGCTCCCCTACCTCACAGAAAAATTACTGTTAGACACTTAATCTATGAAAAATGCCTTTGCTCAAGCTGAATGAATGCAACAAAATTCAAAGTACTTGTAATACTTCCTCCTTTGTCTGAAGTTTGGGTATGTATACAGAAATACCACTGTTTCTGTGTTGTTCAGCAATAGGTTTGCAGATAAAGTACACTAATGATAAACGGATTAATAAGAATCTCCTAAAACTGCAATTTTTTTTGGCTGACAGGGAAAGGATTGCAGGTCCATGTGTGTCTAAGCTTGAAGCCTTTTGACAATACATGTGTATTGACAAAGGCTGTGTTAGAAGTTGGTGAGGCAAGTACTGGAACAGCTTTGTTTGTTACTTTGTTCTACTTTGCAGTTAATTTTCTTCACTCGTTACATTCTGTCTGTAGCCGACTTTTTTAGGCTGATCCTAGGCACCTCCTTACTGACCAGTTTTAAGTGCCGTTATGCAGAGGAATTGAGACCTGTGAGCCTTTGTTAGAACTTGGAGGTACTGGAAAAAATCTGGGGTTAAAATTTACAGCATATTATTTATGTGCTGTAATTTCCCCTCGGAATATTACAGGGAGTATTAACAGCATCTGTCTTTGACTTGCAGCATTACAGCCTATTTTCTAAGAGCTTCAGGGTGAATTCTGTTTCTAAAAGGTTGTATAACCTATTGCAGTATCTCTCCATACTTGGGGAGGTGGGTGGGAGAAAAATGAATACTGACTTGCTCAGATTTGAGTGCCAGATCTTGTAAGTTTAGCATGTAATTTAGTCTTTGTGCCACATATGGTAGGAATGTCCTCTTGAATGTTGTCTTGCCTCTCCTTGATACATTTTGTGATGATGCAGGATGATAAACTTTAAAAAGTTTTCTGGAGGAAGCTTAAAAGATTCATCCTCTGCTTCCTACTCTGGAAGTGATTTTTGAAGTTCATAGTTAACCATTCTTTAGGGCTTCAGCTGTGAAGTCTGTCATCACTGTGACTACTGCTTGTAAACTGAAATGTAGTGAAAGCCTGTTTTTCAGTGTGTCTATACAAAAGGGCTTTCCTTAAGGTAAGACTGTTTTATTTCTCACTTTTTAAGACTGTTTATTCTGTATGTGGTTGGAGTTGGGTTTAGTCACAACTGTGACTTCCTGGACAAGCACAGAGGAATTATCTGAGGAGCAGTGACTGGAACCTTGGAATGCTTGCTCTGTTCATTGCAGTTGCTCCCTGCTCCCTTTTAAGTGGTTATGGCTACTGATAGAGGCAAGGTGTTGAGCACAGTAAGAGACAGGGTCATGTGAATATGCCAAATTCTGTACAGACAATAAGCCAGTGTAACCAGTGTGCTGCACTCACACCTTTACTCACTGCTTACTGCATATGTAGGTATGCCCTGTCTTACAGCTGCACTGTTGGCTTCTTCTCTACAAAAGTGTGCTGCTCTGGGTTTTCTTCATTCTTTGCACTGTTCCTTGAGGCAAAAAAAAAAAAAAAGTACTTTAAAAAGTCTGCTTGACTGTAACTGAAACTAGTAAGGGAGGTTTGAAATTCTTTGTTATTTTTGCTAACTTACTTAAATGTTTTGAAATGTAGTAGCTAAAGGAAAATTAGTAATACTGAGGCTTGAAAAAAGCCAAGCCATTGACCTGGAAATAAGAGCACAGAAAGCACACATTTACATTAAGTGAAAAGGAGGACACTGACAAGGTTCAAAACTTATGCAAGAAAAAAAGAATAAAATAAATGTTACTTTCATGATAAAAGCTTCATAAATCATCAATTACAGTTTTTATTCAACCTTGTGTGTTCAAGAATGTAATGGAATTATTTATTTAGAGAACTTATCTTTGAAAACTTCTTGTTAGGAGTCCTTTCAAACTTTCTTAGAAGTGTTCTACTGAACTGCTTAATCTTAATGTGTGGACTCACCAGTGTGATAGGTTGGCTCTAAACCTCCATTTATAATGTTAGTTTATAATGTTCATTTATATTGTTTAGATTTCCATCTCAGGTATTGCATGGGCGTTAGAGCTTCCATTTTGTGAAGTCTAAGGAATTTTAATGGTAAGAAGACAAAACTGATTCAGAACTGAATATCTGCATGTGCAGTTTAATCTGCTTTCAATATGTATGTTTTTACTTATCTGGATTAATATTTTCTGGACCAACTTGAAGACTCAAGGGGTCTATTTTTTTTAATAACGTAGACTGTCCACATGGTTTTCAGTAATAGTGTCATAGCATTTCTCTTTGAGGATCTTAAATCTGAACTTCACCTGAACAGAATTTTACTTCGTGTCTTTAAAATTTTTTACGTACAGGAAACTTGACTTCTGCAAGTGCTATTTTTTCCAGAACCAGAACTTCCTGTAACAGTATCATGTTGAACTACTTAGTAGCTACCGGCAGAGTCTAATTTGTATCTCTGTTTCATAGAGAGTATTTTTAGTATTTTTTCTCTCAACAACTTGTTAGTAAGTGGGGTCCAAGAGAAACAAGTGACTGGTTCTTTTGTGGAGGATGTCCTAAAAAACTCTTTCCCAAGGTTCTGTATAAACAATCGAGCTGTTTATAGATGTTCATTTTTTTAAATTATTTTTTTCCCGAGGATTAGAAAATTAAGTGATTAGAGAAAACGTCAGTATGCCGGAGTCACGTTGATAGTGTGCATGCTATTGTCCAGTGTTTTTACTTGAGCTTGTGCTCTGATCTCTCTAACAACATTGTTAGTACAAGCAATTATTTTATACAAATTCAGATTTTCAAAATAGCTACAAGAAAGTCAAAGAGCTGTTTCTAAAATTTTAAGTGAGTATTTGATTTATATTAAAGGGGTCTGGGCTGAAGACCCAACATGACAGTATACAAAGGAGAAGCTGGGTTCATCTTCTTGTCTTAATACTGGTAGACAAGGGCATGAATTTGTTTTTCATAAGAAAGCCCCCATGATATTCTTCATTTTGAAGAATATATTCACACTGAAAATATTTTCAGTAGCTCAAGCAGGTCAGAGAGAGAGCTTTGGAACTTTCTACCTGCTCCAAAAACAAGGAACCAAGGAGATTATATATGGGGAGCAGACTAGGCTCTCAGTCATCTTTGGTGCTTGTAAGATAGCAGGGGAGATTAGTTTGTTGGTAGTAGCTTACCAAGAACACCATTAGACTCATTTCGGTTAGAAAACACCTTTTAAGATCAAGTTCAACCTTTCCCCTATCACCAGCTTACCAATTAGACCATGTCGCGAAGTGCCATGTCCAGTCATTTCTTGAACACCTCCAGGGATGGTGACTCTACCACCTCCCTGGGCAGCCTGTTCCAATGCTTAACAATCCTTTCTGTGAAGAAATTCTGCCTGATGCCCAGCCTAAACCTCCTCTGGCTCACCTTAAGGCCCTTTCCTCTTGTCCTGTCCTTGATCACCTGGGAGAAGAAGCCAATGCCCACCTGGCTACAACCTCTTCTCAGGTAGTTGTAGAGAGTAATCAGGTCCCCCCTGAGCTTCCTCTTCTCCAGGCTGAACAAGCCCAGCTCCCTCTGCTGCTGCTCATAGACTGTTCACCAGTTCAATTGGCCTTTTGTGGACTTGCTCCAGTACCTCAGTGTCCTTCCTGAACTGAGGGACCCAGAACTGAACACAGGGTTTTACATGTGGCCTCACCAGTGCTGAGTACAGAGTGACAATCACTGCCCTGGTCCTGCCAGCAACATTATTGATACAGAGATGCTGTAGGGTTTTTTTTGGTGTCACTGTTGTTACCCATTCTGGGGTATTTTATGGGACATCTGTGACATCTGCTGCCATAGTGCACATATGTGTATGAGTAATCAGAAAAGTTGTTTTAGAACCTTAAATGAGTGCATGGTACCAAAGTGCTCAGGAGTCCATCATTGTGTATTCTGACAATAGTTCTAGAGTTACGTATTTTAGGAATAATAACACAGAAATCTGTCTGATCCATAATGACAAGCCAACAAGGAAATGAAGTATCAGGTATTTCCTTTAAAGAGTAGATGCAATTTTTATCTTGACTTAATGCAAGGCTGTGGTGTTAGCTCTCAAAGGCTGGAGCTGCTGCAGTTTCCATCGCTCAGGGAAGATCAGCATTATGTAATGAGCAGCTCTTAACCAGCTGGCTAAAGGGTTGTATGCTCCTACTTGTATGTTTTGTTCTGATGTTATCCTTTTTTCCTCACAGAATCAATAGCACTTGGTTTCTGTCTGTGCTAGAAACAATATCTATTGAGTAATAGGTTTAAAGGAAGCTTTTGCTTCTGCAAACAAGTTAGAAGATAGTGAAGAGAGAAGGTATTTGTCTTGTAAGAATCACGGAAATTGTAAGAGAAAGTGTTAGAAACATTGGCATGTCTGAAAAAGAGTAATTAAAATTTGCAGCCAAACAAAATGTTTCTTTATCTGGCTCTTACCTGTGCATTACTTAACTATCTGGGTTAACATTCAGTGATCCTTGGAGGTAATAATGAAAAATGGCAGAAATGCTAATGGTAATGAGTGTATTAATTAATATAATTAAGAATTTAATTTATATTAATTTGGAGCAACAGTTCTTCTCTAGAAAAGTATCCTGAAGTGTTCAGGTAGTAACTGTGGACCATGTCTAGTAACTTGAGGCAGAAGTATTGCATTATGTTTTTCAAATAGATAAGAATAAAATAGGTCATCTCTTGTTAACGTGCTATAAATTCATTGTTTTCAAGATACCTCTATAATCTTTCAGTTCCTTATAGCAATTGCAAGTGAAGTGTTTGATCAGCTGCTTGGTCAAATACAGATAAAAGACTGATAGTTCTAAGTGTTTAATTCTCAATTTCTATTGCTGTAGTAAATTTTACATGGAAATACACTTTCCAATTCATTTTCATGTTGAATGTCTACCTATTGGTGTTGAGGGTTTCTTTTAAGGCCGAGATAAAAGCCTTTATTATTTCTAGCTGTATCTTTGTTTGAGGCTGCAGAGGTAGGCTTTAGGATGTTCCATATGTGCTAAGGCCATATCAATGTACAGGTTTGGGATTCTTTGCCATTAGATAGATCATTGTCAGCCTTCTCTAGGAACTTTCCATTTACAATAGAAAGTCTCTTAAACTTGCTTCTCTTATGTAGTGAGTAGCCTTGCACACACACAGACTTTTGTCCTTGATATGGTGGTGTTTTCTTAAGATACTAACAAGCTTGGCCTCTGAGGTTTGGGAGGAGTAAGTTGGTATTTTCTGTACTGCTAAAACTTGAGTCTGAAGCAAGACAACTGAAATGAGTGGTTGATGTGCAAGTGGTTCTTCATACATGTTATTCTGATGATGTGACTCTAGTATTCAGATAAGCAATGTCAAACATAGGAAGCTTTTTTTCTTTAATCAGTTTTGGCCTGTACTGTCAGCTGAAGGAGTCTTGTCTGTGCTCTTGAAAGCAAGTTGTAAAGCACTGGAGTTTGTTGACACAAATGATATGTCAGTTGGGACAGCACACCCCTTGACAGAAAAATATCATCTCTTTATTGTGTCAAAGGCTTTAGCACTTTTTGTGTACTTAATTTATCAAGGAAGGTTCATGAAATAGCAAACAAATGAAGACAGTATTACTCTGGAAATGAAGAACTCTAATGAACTCCATTACTGGTTTTTTCTGCTGAGTAATACATAATTTTGGAAGCTGGTGTTAAACACTTAAATCCTTCAGATAGAGCAGTCATACAGCCTTACCATTTTCTCTTCAGCCTGACTGTTCTGAAGATCCACATGCAGTATATGGGCAGTGAAAGAATAGAACAGAATACTTTCATTGGAAGGGTCCTATAATGATCATCTAATCCAACTGCCATCCAGACTATGACATTGTCCGAGTCAGATCTAGAGAGTATTAATAAAATTCCATTTTCATGACCATTAATGAAAGAGCTCAGGTGTAGAAAAGCTGCTGCTTTTTTGTTTTAATTATGCACTGAATTTACAGAAGTTATATATGTTTAAAGAGAAAAGCAGTCATTCTTCTGAGTAGATTAATTGACTTCTGCAGCCACATTGAATTTGTTTTCTAGACTACAGTAGATAAAGCAAAATGTAGACTTCTCTTGACAGTTGTTCTCTTGGAGGTGCTTTTTGCACCTTGAAAGTCTATTTCCACAATACTGTGCTGGGAAAGAAAGGCTAGTGACAGTCTTTTTTCAGTACTTTAAACACCTTAGAGTTATGTAAATGTATTCTGCTGACTTCAAAGTCTTCAACATATGTGTTGCACTCTAAAAGATATATATAAAATCTGACTAAGCACTGAACAACTAAGAGACTCAAGTACAGATGCTTGAGCTGCTTTTGAGAGCTGTTTTCATTTTTCCCTAGTAGAGATAGCATTGGTCATTGTTGTAGACCTTAATACTAGGGGTTTTTTTGGTTTGGGTTTTTTTAACTTGCACTTTTCTGTTTACTGCTTGGCATCTTTGTTTTCCTACTGTGAAGGTCATCAACCATCACCTGGGAACAAATTTCTTGAGTTTGGAAGAACTGTAGCTGTGTTTTGTGCTGTGCTAATCTCTTCTTGAAACTGAAAACAATACACACTGTTTATAATAGTTGTGAATGTTTTATCAGTAAGATAAGTATTTAATTCCTTCAACAGCACATGAAGTGACCCTTTTCTGGTTCTTGCACAAAAGCTTTAAATGTCTGTCTGGATTTTTAAAGTCTTTAAGGAGCCAAGATCTGTAACTGAAGTATTCCTGTCATTCTACTTAAAGCTAGATTTTTTCCAGTTCATAATTTTAGCTTGATCTCTACTGTCCCAACACTTAAAGGAATTTTTGTAGCAGGCAATTTTTGTATGTTTGCATGTGGTTCTAAGTTTTTTGTTTAAAAAAATTTCAGCATATTGTAACTTAACTTTGTTTTTACAGCTGTATTGTATAAGAACCCTACAATTCATATGACTATTAACCTCAAAGTTTTTTGTAGTCAAAGTTTAAACTGTACTTGTATTCATGTACTGCAGCAGTATCATTGTGATTAAAACCCTCCAAAGTTTCATCTTTAAAAATCTTAAGTATTTTTTATTCTAGTTTCATTCTGTAAATGTATTTGTCCAATCAGTCAACACGTCCATTAAGTTAGAAGGACTTGATACAGCCTCTCTGTTACTTCTGTGTAAAGAAAATTAGGATAAGTGACAGTTTTTGAAGGTCTCTTTAATTGAATAGTAGAAAGTGAGAGAGAAGAGTTAGGAGTCAAGTTTTAGACAAAAATTGCTTTCAAACCTACCAGTTAAGCCCTGTGGTTATCTGGGAAGGATGTCTCCTTACCTCAAAGGAACTGTTGAGTGTATCCTTCAATGTGTTAAGGGTTTCTCTTACTTTACTAAACGCAGTTATTGATTAGTTGTGAGGTATAAAGGTGTTTCCTTTTGGGAAAGCAGGTGGTATTAATTCACTTACCCAGAAAAAGTTACAGTTTCTTGTGTTTAGCAGTGACTTAGTAACATAACAGGTTGCTTAAATATAAATTAAAAGTTGCTTTATTTAAAATAAAATGGAAAACACCTTTTTCCTACTGAAAACTGAATAAGCTGGAATTTGAAGGAGGAAAAATTACCACTTCTTTTTCCTCTCATTTTAGGGTACGGTCAATGGTGTGCTGCTAGTGACGCCAAATAATATAATGTTTGATCCTCATAAAATGGATCCTCTGGTCCAAGAGAATGGCTGTGAAGAATATGGCATCATGTGTCCAATGGAAGAAGTGATGTCAGCTGCTCTGTACAAGGAAATTGTGGACAGCAAAATTAAGGAGTCATTAAGCATGTAAGACATAACAGTATTTATAAAGCTTTGGGTAAATTTGAACTGTAGCCATATTGTTGACCGTACAAAATCAGCAAACCAGCATTTTCCTTCTTTTTTTGTTAGGAAAGGATATCAAAAATTGTCTTGGAAAAATCCTATAAAAAGCTTGCTTTAGTTCTCACACCCTATATATGATACAGGACAAATTGTCTTCTATATACATGGATTCTAATTTCCTCCAGTAGTTTCTTATAAAGATCAGTGTATAGGAAGAGGTACCACACTGTTTCCTCTGCCACTTCCGTACTATGGAAACAGTAATAGATGTGTTCAATAATTTGACTGGCATACACAATAAGAAAGTGCAGCTTTGACAGTCTTAGGTGTAAATTTTTATTGTTTAGCGTTTTTCACTTGCTTCTCAAACTTGTTGTTCTAACAGATGATTTAGACTAATTTAAGATTTGTATATATTTTCATAGGACTAGGAGTATATTTTTTTTCCTTTTTGGCTAGGGGAGGGACTGTATATTCACCTGTAGATATAGCCTTTTTTGGAATAAAGAATGAATTTGGATTGGTGAGCTCTATTCAGTGGTGTTTTGTGCAGCAGGCATTTAAAATCAACTTTAAAGGGCATTCTGAGCAATCTTTTTTCTGTTCTCTCTGTTGCCTATTTTTTATACTGTCATCAGAAAAAGATAAATTCTCTTGAAAACCAAAAAGGATAACAAAAAAATCATGCCACCTTTACCTGTCACAGCTCATAAAGCACAAAAATTTGCAGACTGCCTTGACTGTCTAGCTGCAGGGAAGTGGGCTTCTTTAACCAAGAGAGTGTAAAGCTGTTTACTTGATATGTAACTCTATACCATACTTAAAATAGTTGCATTTTTTAAGATGCTCAATAACTCTTAAAAATACCCTCTTACATTTAATATAGGTAGTACCCTAAGTACATATTTCTTGATAATCTTAACTATCTGGACACTCAGAAGTATTAACTTGCCTCGTACTATTTTTAAGCTCAGTTTTGACATAAACCTGGGAGTGACCTGTTATCTTGCCATGGTCTTGTTTGCTGCCTGTTCACATGTGTCTATTGAAAGGGCAACAGAAGTATATGTTGCTACAGCAGTACTTCTGGGGTTTTTGATGTAGAGTGATGATGCCTTCAGCATGATTGCTTTCTGGAAGTTTTATTTTCCAGACTGAGTTTTAAAAAGTTGCTCACAGTTCCTACTTCAATTGATATACAGTGGAAGGAATTAGATGGCTCTTTTTAACTTGCTTGTATCAGAATAGTGCAGTTTCAAAACAAGTATTTTTCTATAATGTTTAGTTTGTTAATGACTTAATATTGGCAAATTTATCTTCCATGCTGTTGATTTTTGTGCTCCTGTAGCACATGCATTTTCTTTTTTGTTTATAATATGAATGCATATGGAATGAAGATGTCTGCTGATAAAAGGTCACACTCTGCATTCAGAGGCCTGTATGTCCAATTTGATTTATCTTTCTTGTCAGCTTTATAAACTAGTAGATGGAACACTTGTTACTAGCATTTTCTTCAGTCCCTGCAACTTTTGTGCCTTAGCTAAATATGAGGCATATTTGTAAATTTGGGGGGAAACAAAAATCAAATTTTTTTAAGTCTGTAAACAGAAGTCCTGACAGCTTCAGCTAGATCTGAGAAAACCCATGTGTCTTCAGGTATTTGACACTTAAATCATGTTTTCTCACTGTTTTTTCCCCTACATATTCTGCTGTTATAGTTAACCTTCTTCGACTCTCCAAATTTTGCCAACTGTCAAAGCTGCTTAAACTTGAGAAAGCAGTCTTATTTTCTGTATTCAGACTGTTGATATGAAAAATGGTCATAAACCTAATGGAATCTTTGATTCTTAAAACTACAATTTCATGTTGTATGGTTTCTATATATAAGCCACAATCTATGCTGAAACTGGACAAAAAATGTCTGATCACATACAGGTGTTTTATGGATTTCATGAACCTTACGTTGTGCTTGTGTAAGAGCACCTATTATGAGCATAATCCTGAAGAATTAAGGAAGTGGCCTGGTCTAATAGATAATAAATTCTAAAGCCTAATCCACATGCTTTGTAAGCAAAATTACTCCATCAGCAAAAGCTTAATACAAGTTTCATGTTAACAGTCCCAGGTGTGTCATGCTGGCAAAAAGATCAACTGTGTTTACTGTTACAGTATCACATTTTATGCTTGTTTATTACTAATGCTTTGGATTAAGTTGGTTTTTAGGGTGTTCATTTGTTTTAGAGCTTAAACAAAACATAGTGAAGAAAAGAGCTTGATATTAGAGGTACCTGTTATAACAACATGCCTATTTTGCTCAACAGAGATGTAGAGCAGCTGTCAGTAAGGGAACTTAGCCATTCCAAGAAAGCTGCAAAGAGCAATACAGATGACATGGATTCCAGGGTTCGGGACACGGGCAATGACAGTGCTAGTACTGCCCCAAGAAGCACAGAGGAGTCTCTTTCAGAAGATGTGTTCACAGAATCAGAACTCTCTCCAATACGTGAGGAACTTGTTTCCTCAGATGAGCTGCGGCAAGATAAATCTTCTGGAGCATCATCGGAATCTGTCCAAACAATAAACCACACTAGTGCTGAATGTTTAACAGTCATTTCAGACTCAAATGAAGCTGCCAGTGACTTAAAGCCCAGTGCCGAAATGGTTGTAGGTGTTAAACAGCTTGGTACCCACTTAAGTTCAGAAAGTGCTAAAATGTCTGTAAAGGGGCGACAAGAACCTGGTGAAAACACTGCAGATGTCCTCCAGCAGTCTTTGCAAAGATCACAGGGTAGTGAGGAGCACAGCAAAGAGACAGAAGTGGGCAAGGATCAGGGTTCCTCGCTAGGAAGAAAAGCAGATAATGAGATGGAAGAGGAATGTCCAGCTTGTGAAGATACCACAGACTCTCAAAAGAAAGAGACATCTAGCAAAGGAAAAGTAGTGGGAGAGCAAAGTCAAGACTCAGAGACAGAAGTTGAAGAACTCCGCAAGCTCTGGAAGACGCACACTATGCAACAAACAAAACAACAAAGAGAAAACATGCACCAGGATTCACAAAAAGAAATCAGTCAGAAAACTGTATCTGCAGGAGATGGGCGGTCAGAAGGTGAGTCATTGGGTATTTGTGGATACAGTGTTGACCTTTAGATTTACAATGTGTCACCCTTCAGTTTAATGGTGCGGTTTTTTCATTCTGTCCAACATACTTCTCCATGTGCTGGTTATATTTCTTGTTGGCTTGAAGATATGCCAAAGTTAAACTTTACATAAACTAGTGGAGACAATATTGCATAGGAAACTGAGAACACGGATAACTTTGTAATTCTTCCTCATTGGAATTATATTTATGGTCATATTAAATCACAGTATCTTTGTAGGAGAGATTTAAACCTGTAAAATCAGATGGGTGCTGCATTGGTCACTGTACAGCTCACAGTTGAAAAGGTTCTTTGGCAATCAGTTAGCTGTTGCTTAAATTTTGATTCCAGTGTACATGTGTGTGAAGGAATTTTAGGGAATTAATTTGATGTTATAGCATGTCTGCCTTATGATTAAGGTTTATGGTGTGAGCAACAAACACTAGAGTCTTAACATTTTTTGATGTTTTCAGAATGCATCTTGTCATACTTTCATGCTGATTAGAACAAGGCTAAGCATCCAAAAAGCTTTGTTCATGACAAATAAGAGCTAGATGCTAAGAAACTAGTGCTATGGATACAGGGAACAGCTAGGTTTTATTTCTTGTGTACCTTTATTCTTCTGCAAAGATCAGGGCCTGGGATTATTAGTTGGGAGTTACCCTTAAAGTTTGTCCAAGTTTTTATCATATAGAAGTATGCTGTGCCTTTAAACAGCTTAAATATGCTTTTGTATGAATTTGATTTTGCTTTCTAAAAAATTCCTAAGTTGCTTTCTGATGTCTTCCCATCTTACTAATGGAGATAACTGTTTTAATTGTGCAATATTTGGGAAACTAGAGAAAAATCTATTGGTGTGTGACAGGCATTAAAGATAAGTGAAGTGCATTTGAAGGTTAAATTCTTTATGTTAATTATTAAAGTTGAAATTATATCAAATAGAGGTACATTCTTTGGTTAACAGAAGTTTGTCTACACTTCAAAATCTGATATAGTAGTTTTTGCTTGATTTTTTTGTTGTTGTTGGTTGGGTTTTTTTCCTTCTTTTAAGGAAATAAATGAATTTTGAAATTTGAAGCAGGTGAATAGTTGCATCATTCTGTGATAAGTTTTACTTTTTTGCCCTAAATATTAGAAGTAGTCCTCCGGCAAATATGTCAGCTAGCAGTAGTTGCTGGTTGTGACTTTAAAAAAATTCAGGTACTAAGTGTTTTGAAACAATTGCTGCTTTTCTTTCAAATGGATATTTGTAACTCAGTTGCATTAAATGCTTTAGTTTTGGTTTTCTGTAAGATTGTATCATTGAATGACTCCAGGTTTCTTATGTGCTATGTATATTTGCAGAGTAAATACATATATATATAACGAAAAAAGCGTCTGCATACAGTCCTACAGAAGAGTGCTGGCTAGAAACCTGATATTCACATGGTGCTACTGCCTCACTCAAGGTTGATGGGGTAAAATAAAACAAACAAACAAAAAAAACCAAAAACAAACAAAAACAACAAAAAAAAAAAAAAAACCAAACCAAAAAGCACAAGATCCTTTTTGGAGATTTGCACTAATTTAGTCCAACTTCAGTACAAATTACTACATGTTTGTTATTCTTGCATGTTGTATTATCAGAATGCAAATGAACCAGTAAATTATGAATTAATATTTCTCAACCTAGATAGATATGGTGAACCTTCTACACGATTAAACAGATTAAAGCACGATTAAACAGAACCAAGGTAAAAGCATAGTTCTGCTGTATAACTCCTGAAAACCATCAGACCTATTAACAATAGGTCACTAAAAACACCACGTCATTTAAAATTTGAAATGTAGTAAACACTTTCAAGCATCCTTTCTCAAAATAAAACTCTGAAGTAGTCATACTATGAGTTTTTGATCATTAACTAACCTAGATAGTCTTTTTGTCTCTCTTATTTATAGCAGGAATTTAGTTGAATTTTTTCTCTCTTGTGATAGTTTTGAGAATTTAGGTTTTGGGAACTACTGTTTTTTGATTGCTGCAGAGGTCAGATGTTTCTGAGTTTGGAATGATCTGAATGTTTTTTCTGAATGTTGAGCAGGTGATGCAATACAAGTTGATAACTCTGAGCAGACTAGAATAGTCTGCTATTTAAGACTTGGGACAGGGCAAAATTGTTTGTTTTTATTCTATCTGCTGGCTGGAGCCATAATACCACTTCTCTGAGCTCAGGGAAGTCCTAATCTGCTGCCTCTGAAGGACCAAAATCACAAATAACAGATCATTTGAAGAGTACTTACCTAACACTGCCACAGAGTTCACGTGCCAGTCCTATGAAACAGACTTTTTTGTTTATTTTTGGTTCTTTTTAGTGTTTTTCTTTTCAATCTGGGAATTTACCTTTGAGCTTACACATTAATAAAATACTTCCAAATATTGGAACATTATGACTAAGTTACTATACCATATGCTGCAGATATAATTCTAAGATGTTGACTGAAAATATGACTGAAAATTAGGAGGCACACATTTAAATAGTTACTAGAAAAAAATACTCTTTTGTGGAACAGTACCGTTCTAAACTGTATGGTGAAAATCTGGTTGAGAAAACATAGTTGCAGTGTTTATAGAGCAAGAAGGTGATGTTTTCTCTGCTTAGTGGATCTGTGGTCTGCATAGACATTGAAGGAGAACTTCAGCTATAAAGAAAAGATGTGTCCTGGGAAACTGAAACTGTATGTGTAATACCAGAGCTAGGATAAACCCTTTATTGTCATAACTAATCATAATAACTCTTAAATTCACATTTTCCTTTCTTGCTTTAAAAAAATCTCTTATGGCTGGAGGATTTTGGCAATTAATCTAGTAAAGAAACAATTTTAAGAGAGCTTCTTCCTTCACCTTGTGCTGACTTGACAATTCAGACCTTGAGGGTAATCATGTAATTCTATTAGTTCAATTAAATATACTACCAGAGAGAAAAATCCTGCCCTGAAACATCCAGTATACTTCATCCTGAGGTAGTGTTCATACCGTTGAGGTGTTTGATGTAGCTAACAAGTTAAAGTTCATCTTAATCCTGTATCAGTAGGGCCAGAACGTTTCTCTTGTAAATGACAAGTAACTAATGAACAGCTATGACATGTGTGAATCAAGCCAAAATACTTTTTTCACACAATATCTTTCATGTATGTGAGATATCTGTTTAATGATGGAAGGGTGTTGAGAGTATGCATCAAAAGGGTTTAATGGTGATTCTGTGTTGAGAGTCTGCATCAAGAATACCTTCCAAATATTTTCAAGCATGGATGAAATGCTATAATAATGTGATCTGCAGCTGGAAGCAGAAATGAATGTTCGAATTATTTAGTGTGTTGTACTCTGAAGTTAATTCTGCTGATGCAATTTACATAACAAAAAAAGGCAGGTAATTATTTCTACTTATCTTACCCCATCTCCTATTACTTATTTATACAAATGTCCTATATATCTCAATTGCCTAATATAAAATTAGTTAAACTCTTCAGTACATTGTGGATAGCTAACTTTGCCTTTATTAATAGGTTCTTCTGTTATGAAAGAAAAGAGACGACATCGATCTCACAAGTTTCTATGTCTCAGGGTTGGAAAACCCATGAGAAAAACATTTGTTTCTCAAGCAAGTGCAACAATGCAACAGTATGCACAAAGGGACAAAAAACATGAGTACTGGTTTGCTGTTCCACAAGAAAGGTAAGAAGGAGGTAAACTGTAAAAATCAGCAATTGCCAGTAGCTGTTTGAGCTTTTTATTTTTTCTGCACCATTCAAAATTTTGCAGTGACTTTGTCTCTAAATAATCACCAAAAAAGGGTCAGTGTCTGAGGATATTGTTGATTGGCTTGTATTGTAATTGCCATTGGAATACCTCATTACCTTACTGACATTTTACTGATTTGCTTGAGTTATTTGTAAGTTTGGCAAGTAGTTTCTCATTATACTATTTAGGCTTTTGTTTGTAGCAAGTAAATAAAGAAAGATTCATGTGGTATCTGGTGGATGAAGTAAGTTCTGCAGCAAAATCTTTGTTATTATCTGTGCTTCCCATTATTTGGAAACTTTGTAAAAATCCTGAGTTCAGAAGAGCTAGCTGGGCTTCTTTTGTCTTATCTTTATATATGGAACATAAAACCTTTCCATGAACCAACTTAAGCATGTCTACTGGAAAAATACCTAAATTTGTTGAACTCATTCAGTGACATGAGATGTTCATGCTCACTCACTGGTACAGTCTTGTGTTCTGAAATGATCTTTACTGCTAGGAAACTGTGACTTGTTTTCAACCCAAAAGTGGTTTTTAGTGCCTTGTCAAAGACTGGGGGGACAAGAAAGAAACAAAAACCTCTCAGGTATCACCTTGTATAAATACCTACCCACAATGATCAAGTCACTTTTCCATCTTTTCTTTTGAGCTGAATGGTGTAGAATGTTCACTTGGGGCACTGCAGTTGAGGACAGATATGGATCAATTTGAGAGAGTCCAGAGGAAAACAGCAAGACTATTTAATGCCTAGAAAGTATAACATATAAAGAAAATTAGAAGTAAGTGGTGTTCTTTAATCTAAAGGAGAAAAGGTTGATTACAGACATAAAATCATTTTATACTGAACTTGGCTGCAACAAGAAAGGCAGTAGTCTTTTTTGTTTCATGTCCACTGTGGATGGAAATGTGTAATGGACTGAAATTGCATCTGTTCTACTTTTCCAGCAGGTAGAATTGAGTCTGTGCTAGTGCATCACTAACTTGCTTTTAAACATCACCCCTGCTACCTCTTAAGTGGTAGAGAGGATGCAAAGTTTTGAGTCAAAGGTCTGTCCCTCTAATTCTGCTGCAGTTAGTCCTGTCTGGGCCAGGAGTTCTCTTGTGGTTACAGTCAACTCAAATCTGCTTGTTCTATTAGTATCATATTTAATTAGAAAACAGATAAATGTTTCATATATGGCAATGATGTCTAGATGAGTTAATTAAAATGATTACTGTCTCTTTGGTTAATTTTCTGATGTATCAAGCACTTACTTTCAGCATAAAGCAGAATTAGTCACCTATTTTGGAAGAAATGGTTCTTAGTTTGCAGTCTTGTACTGATCTCCTTAGAAATTATTTCATCTGTGAAATAACTAACTGAATGGGGCAGTATAGTACCAGTATCAGTTCTTTATTCATTCAATGTGCGTCCTATGATTTTTGTAAAGAAAAAGTTGTGTCCTCATAGTGGGGTGTTAATTCTCTTAATTCCCTGTTAACCTTGCTGAGTGCTAGTCTGCATAGGTCAAAATACTTAGCACCAATCCAGTTGTCTTTGTCACTGAGTAGTAAGAAAGACAGAAAAGTAGGTATCTGTCAAACCAGCTTTATTTCAGTGTTCTTGAACTCAAAAGAGCCAGTCTGGGAAGGAGTGTCTAACTTAAGCACCAAGCTTCATGTACTTTTTTTAACTGCTATAATTATACAATAATTCCAAGTTCTTGAAAAGTTAAAATCGGGACTTAAGAAAAAACTTCATACTTGTATGACAACTTAAAATTGATACCTCTTACAGTGCATGAGGAACCTGCAGCTTCTTGTTTGGACTTCTGTGATAGAATTTACCTAACCTAATGCATCCAGAATGTTTTGTTCTTTCCTACTGCCAGAGAAAAATTTGCCTTTTTTTTTTCCCTTTCATCACTGTTAACCAGGAACCTTAATCTTAACAAGGGTGATTTTAAATAACTGACCCTGTTCAGAGACTGTTACTACATACCTGTGTGCAGTATCCTGTTAGGCAGGGGCACATGAAAAATGTAACTGTACTTTTGAGAGACTTTGCAGCTCTGTATCTCTTGCTGGTTTTCCAGTGTTCAGTTTTTCAAGGATTTATTATGGAAGGGGGAAAAAAGGTTCAAGTATTATTCTTCATGCTATTATGGTACTCAGATGTAGCAAATATCTGTGAAGAAAGACATAGGAATATTCAAACTCTTGTAACCAGAGTCGTAAGGCTCTAGCTCTGAATCTCTTTTCCATGATGAAGAGACACTAGTAGATGCATTGCAAGTCCTTTTCCTGATTGCTCTGTCTGTGCACCTGCAGCAAATACAGGGTAGGCTGACATCTGTTAGGATTGCAAATAACTTCTGTCTGTGAATTTGCTCTTCTAAACCAGAGAACAATGCCATTTTGTGGCACATAACTTAAAAGGAGGTAACTTTGAATCTTGGTACTTACTGCGGTTAGAATAGTCTGTAGTTTGTGATTTCATGATTTTATGTGTGTGTGTATATATATATATACATATATATATATATATGTATATGTATATGTTGATGCTTTCAGCCATATTCCCTCACATCCATATTCCCTCACATCTGTAGTACTTCCCACAATTTGTATAATTTTGATTGTCTTGGAAGTGTTCAGCTGTTCTTCAGGAGTGGGGAAAACAGACATGCAGACATTTTTAAATTCCAATTTTGTTTGGTTTTATGTAACTCTTTCTAAATAAAATAGAAAAGTCTTAGTGTTTTATTTTGAGATTTATTTCAGTTTTAAGAAAAGGTATCCGATGGGACAGAAGTGGTTGAAAGACTGTACTTGTATATGAAATCACAGCTAATGCATTGCCAACTTGCTTCCTCATTTTTTCTCCAGTCAGCTTCATATATTTAAAAATTTTTAAAAAAAGAACTAGCTAGGTTTTTTCCAAAATCTGTCTCTAATATCTAGTAAAATATTAAATAGTATTTTTATTTTAACCTTAAATACGTAATATTATTAGACATTACCTAAAACTCACCTTATTTTTCTTTCCTGTATCATAACTTGACTTTTCTAGGACAGATCACTTGTATGTCTTCTTTATCCAGTGGAGTCCAGAAATATATGCAGAAGATACTGGGGAGTCTCTTCGGGAACCTGGATTTATAGTGGTAAAAAAGAAGGAAGAGCCTGAAACTAGTGAAGAATCTAGTACTGAGGATGCTGCTAAAGAATGGGAGGTAAGGAAGAGCAGTGTCAAAGATTTTTTTTTTCATGCATTCATAAGAATATATTAAAATAATATTAAATATTTTCCAAGAGGAAAAACAAAGCACTTTATTAGTCTGATTACCATGATCATGGCTGTTCAATTTATGCCATCCTAATGCTTTGCTCTAACATCAGGTCAGGGCAACATTTCACAATTGCAAGGCATTTTTGTGTGGAGCAAATTGTAACTTAAACCTCCTAGGGAAAGGAATGTGAGTATAGTAACGACGTTGGATTTGCAGACTTAATTTTCAGTCTCATAAACTGACAGTTTCCTGATATTTATTATTCATGTATCTGGATTGTTCAGTGTTTATTGGTAAGACTCTAAAAAAGGGATGGGACAACAAAAGAGGAAAAGAACAGCTATTAGTGACATGTCTTTTCAATAATTTAGTAATGAATTTGTCAGTTATAACTTATTCATGCATTAAAATGTTGAGTGAATTTTGGAAATATATTGTAATTGCAAATATCTCTTCTTTTTTTTTTTATAATAAGCACATTTCTCTCATGTGAATCTGTGTCCACTGTGCTTCTATGGACACATCTTTACATGTCTGCATGGTTTTGTTTTGTAGTGTACATGCAGTTAAAGCACTTCTAGTCTTGTACATTCAAGTGTTGGTCAAAAGTTTGATGATTCTTGTCGTTATATATATTGTAGAAGTATCCCATCAGCACTGTGTAATTTGAGTCTTGGGACAGCAATTGCAATCTCTGACTGTAAGATTTCTTTTGTTTTTCTTTCCCCTACCCCCACCTTGCAGTGGAACATGTTGAAATTAAGGAAGTCTACACTTGTGTTTCATGTAGAGTGTAAAAGAAATTTTAAAGAACTGCAGTAGTCTAATGACAGGTAGTAGTTTTCTGCTTAGCTCCAAAAGTTAGAACCATAGAACTCTGAATTCAGAGTTCAAACTTAGCTAGTTGAAGTATTAGGCCATGGTTGCAAAACACACTCCCTTCAGCTCAGTGATGTTGCATGAAGCATTTTTGCTTTGAGACATTGAAATTAATATCATAAAAACATATCTTTTGAACTTTCATATTTTCAGCATATGTATCGAGTATTTTTACCAACAGTGTATTTTGTTGATTCTTGCTCAAAGCCTTTACAAGTATTTGGTCATTTAAAATTTGGCCTTTTGGAGCACGGGGATCAGTGGAAAGTGATCTATATCATAGTTTAAAGCACAGTATACCTCTCTTTTAGTGAGCTCTTCAGTAGCTTAGCACCTTAATATAATTACAGAATAATTTCTATAGAATATAGTGAAAAGAATTTTTCATTATTGAATGTTGTAAATTTTAGAAGCTATTTTTGAAGATAGTTGAGGCAATACATTTTTTGCAAGTATTAAAATCTGTAAGTTATTTTCCACAGAATGAGGCCACACCTTAAGTCTGTATTTAGGTCTTCTCTGGAAACAGTCATAGGAAACATTTCAAAAATATTGTGATTTCTGTGTGTTATGTGAAATTTGTCAAGCTTGGTTCTCTTAATATTATCAAATAATAATTTTCCAATTTAGAAGTTAGTGTGATTAGTGAGATGGATAACTGTATAAAAAAAAATGTTATGCAAGTACAAGAAATATGCTAATGTGGTCTTTTGTGCATTTTAGTTTGAGTAATGTGACTTCCTGTGACTAACTTTTAGCACGAATCTGAAAGCTGTTTAAAACTAACTTTTTAATCCAAAATGACAGTACCAAATGGTTTGACCTGTCATTACATAAAACTGTGTTTAGTGGCTTTTAACATGTATGCTAAAAAATATGAGTAAATACAGGGAATTGTAGCTGTTGTCATAGTCATTTCCACTTAATTTCAGTGATTATTGTCGATCAGTATCCTTCCTTCAATGCAACAAGCTTTTCTTCTGTGAGTTTTTGCTCCAGATGCAATCTAAAATAGCAGGTGAACAGTATAATTGAAGTCTTTTGTGGGTATTTGGCTGAAAAACAGGCTGCCTTTTTCAGATCACAAGGGTGGGAGAACTTGGGGTGGAAGGGAAGTGGAAATGCATCACAAAGTACTGTTGATCTAGCAAAGGATGAAGGTAGTAGAGTACCTTTCTTTTCCAAAAAGTGTTCTCCCTGCTGTCATTGTACAGTATCTTAAAACTAGAAAAACAGGGAAGAGGATTAATGGGTAACCCAGGTGTGGTGCTCTGAAACAGCTTTTGTTTCTTTGCTAGTTCTGTTAATACATTCAGGTGCAGCTTTTTATCAATAGACTTTGAGAAAACCTGTGCTTGTTTAGTGGAAAAGAAAATATGGGAAGAATAAGCAAAGGCAAAGATCAGTAACATGAAACAAGTAGTAGATGTTGGTTTATTTAAGTTTATCAGTGAATAGGACTGAACTCTAACTTCAGTTTTTGTCTGCTTATGCTTGCTTCTACCATAATCAAATACTACATTGTACAAAGTGTCAGAAAAAAACTCCAGTGAATCCTTTAACTTTTTCTTTTTATAATGTTGCACCCTTGATAGATAACTGACTTAGAAGAAATAATTGTGAATCTACTGCTGTCTGACATTACCATCAGTAAAGGTGACTAATTCACAGTTACTTAGAGTTCGAAACAATCTCTCTGAGGCGCCTTGGAGCTGCTGTTGCTGATGTTGTTGCTCAGTGTCTGTCTTCCTGAGAGGCCCCAGCCTGTGTCATTTGCAAAGCTTTCTGAAAAGGATACTTTTTCAGTTAAGATCAGTCCATGCTAAAGACTTGTCTCTGGTGTCCACTAGAAACGAATAGGCAACAACTTTATTTGATATACTATCTAAGGAATTAAACTGTGATGCTAAGTTCTCAGTTGTGTTATCCTCATCCATTTTTCTCAAATGTCTTTTATCTTGTGCTTTAGTGAATGGGCTTACACCAAGGAAGAGGGTGTTTTGAGTTGTGTGGGGTCGTTTGGGTTGGTTTGTTTGTTTGTTTTGGCTGTGTTTTGGGGTTGTTTTGGTGCTGGTTTTTTTGCCATCTGTACTGAGCTATAGGCCTGTAAAGGTATATTTATAATGGTATTCTTTTTTTACTTGATGTGTCTAAGTTCAAGTGCTAATGGCTTTCTGTATGTGTTAGCACATATGATGAGTACTGTTATGTGTTAATAAACAAACTCTTTCTCCAAAGCATATTCTGTATATGCATCTAAACATGGCAAGACTTGACAGCAAGCTGACTCCTTCTGTTATGCAGTGTCTCAGAAGCAACTTCATTGGTACTTATGGTCTAATCTTGTTTCCTTTTTAAGTTCAAGTTGTGTATATAGTAGGTTCCTATTTAAACCTGAAATCTGTTAAGAAAACCCTTGAATTCCTCTGCATTAGAGTAATTCTTTTTTAAAGCATTGGTTCTTCCTTTCCCCTTCCCTGTCATTTGATCTCATTGCCGTTATTCAAGATGGAGTTATACTTCAGGTCCATGTAAATCTAAATACTCATTCACAAGATATTTGAAAGCAGGAAATTTTTTGTCTTAGGACCCCCAAGCTGGTCTTAAAGTAGTTGAAAGCTCATCTGTTTCATTTTTTTCATTAACTTGTTCATTGTGGAGGAAATACAGAAAATTAATTTGATTTAAAACAGTCTAAGAGTTAATCTCCAAATCGAAGCATGAGTTGATAGGTACTTGCAAATATTTTTTCCGAGACATGGTGAGTCATGTTCTGAACTTGCATTTCATAGTAATTACCTTTGGTTTTGCCTACTGAATGTCTATAGAAAACAAAGATTGAATGCTTCTGGAAAGCAGCATGCTGTAGTAATGCATCCAACTGAATTTCAGTTAGAACTTTAGATGTGGTTTGAAAATGCTTACTAGATCAAACCATTAGTTGCAATTGAACTTCTGTCTTCTTGAAATGGTATTTGACTTGGACACTCAGCATTCCAACATTAACAAAGCTGTAACTTCTGGAGTGTCTCAGAATTCTATTTCTGTGCATTTATGGAAACGTGAAGGTCACAAACAGTGATTGTCTCTGGTTAGATAAGCACCTATGTCCAATATCCCAGTCTTGAAACCTTTTTCAGGTATTAAGTTCTTTATTGGATCTGGACTGGATTCTACAACATTTCTATATTAAAATGGATATTGCAGTTTTAGAATGCACTGCTGTCTTAAATTTTTGTATTCTTAATCATGTTTCTTCTATAAATTTGCTTCCATTCCCAACTCTGTACTTCAGTGCTTGGATGCTGGTGCAACATCTGCTTGTTGTGTCTTACATTCTAAAATGTGGTATGAACATAATGCTGTGCGACAAGCTGGATAATACTGGATCAGCAGAGAGAAGAGGAAGGCTGAAACCTGTAGGCTTCTTGAATGAAACATTTCACAGAATGTGTAAAGATGCACCAATGTAACAGCCGTCAGAATAAGAATATTTTTTCCAATATGTTTCTTGAAAGGCTGTCTCATTATGATAATGAATTGGCTATACAAGCTAGATGGTTATTTGATTTTTACATTGTGTATTGTCAGTTAAGAAATTGGATGTGTCACTATGCATGTGTTGCTGTGCATTACCACAGAATGTTTAATAGGCTTTGCTCTGGTACTGGAGGATGATTCTCTTCAATCCCAGCAGTCATATGCTATAGTAGAAATGTTTCTGTTAATTTATTTTGGTTGGAGAAAGGGACTCTGGTGTCCATTTACATGATCCAATGCTCTTTGCAGAGATTGGTAACTTTCATTCTTGCTTTTGCAATTAACTTGAGTGATATTGTACTGTCTCAACTTCATGCATTAGGGTATTCCTTGTTTTGCTGTATTTATTGTCACCACTTAATCTATTTTGAATCTTTCTATAACTTGTATGTGAAAATTCAGAGGTTTCAATGACTTGGAGCTGTCCTGTAGTTGGAATTATGAACGTGCAATTGAAATTGATGGCTATTTTATGTATCTAATAGAGGGATCTGGGATGATCCCTCTGCTAAGAGTTAAAGCAGAGCCATTCAGCTAAAAAGCTTGTGCTTTTGAGATTCTTAATGGCTTTCAGCAAACCTTTGAAAATCCTCAGGAAAACTTTGTAATGGAAAAATGCTTCCTTTTTTTTCCCCCTCCCTTTCCCTAAGCTGTTAACAGGAAACAAACGATGACTACTCAAATTAGACTTCCTTTCTTACGGAAACTTTCTCAGCCAACTAAGAAGCTGTGCCAGTCCATGTTGTATTGACACTTCAGGAGGTAGCTTTTTGTAATGTTTCAGTGTTTCTTGTACCCGTAAAAGGAAAAGGGATCAGACATCATTTGGCTGTAATCCCACATTAGCTTCACCTGCAACAATTTTTATGAAGACCCACTTGTAGAAGACAGAGTAGTAATTTTGTATAGAAGCCAGTATCTGATTTTGTATTTTTTTTTTTTAATTTCAACTGCATTCTAACTTAATTGCTCCTGAACTTGACACTTATTCATGTGGAATCAACAGCAAATTGCAAATAAACTGAGTAATTATGCCCCTCCAGCCTGTCCTGTTACTGTTCTGGGCTAACTTCTGTCTCTTAAGGGGGTTGGAGCACAGGAAGTATATTTTTTCTTAATGTAACCTCACTCAAAAAGCATGATTATTAAATGCAAGGATTGTAGAATTCAGTGTCACGACTTTTCTGTTTCTGTGGTATCAGGACACTGTTAGTGACTAAGTGAAACAAAATAGTTTCATCTTATCCAGCTGCAAAAACCTTCTTCCACATCCAGTGTCCAGCCTTCCTTCTGAAGTTGAGGTTGCTATGCTTACTACCCTGTTTCAGTGTTATGAAATCTTGTCAGCTGATAACTTGAAATCTGGTATGGCAAAAGGTGTAAACCAGGTAATTGGTTTGGAGTGGAAATAAGACATTCCATAAGTTGTATCTTTATTTGTTGTCACTCTCCTTTTTTGCTGCTGCTACTTAAGTATTTTTTTGAGACAGGTTAGTTTATTAGAAGAAACAACATTGGGAGGTACAATTACAGAAAAGGACTATGCACATTGACTGTATAGAGATCTGTATCTTGGTTATGAATTAACAATGACAATAACAAGATTAGCACTCAGTGTAGTTAGATACATTTTCTGTTGCTCTGTTGTCTATGTAAGAAACAGGTGGATGCTCTTATGTGTTTGCTGCTGTTCTGCATGGGTGTCAGATCTGAGCTGGTGCTCCTCACTAGAATCTTTTATTAAGAACAGTGATGGCAAGGCCTATGTTAATTGCAGCAAGATACGAGATTCTGATTCCAGTTAACAGATACTGTAATCCCCAAATGCATGAAAAAATAAAAGGACAGTTTATTAATCTTTCACCAAGTGGTGCTACTGGGGTCAGATTTCTCATGTGGGCTTCTTTCTGTGGCTGGGGTGGAGATCTGTCACAAGTGACAAGTTTTGCCACTTTCCTAGTGTGCTGTTTCTTGGTGCTGCTCAGGTTCTCCTGCCCTCCCCCTGCTGCAGGACTGAGCAGCAAAACAGGCTGTCAGGAGGTCTCATAAAGTTACTTGTGCAATCATTCCCATTAAACTTTGCAGCTGGAATTAAGTGAAAAAGTGAGTAATCAGATCTAACAGAATTTTATTGCTCTCTTTTCTTTTGAGCAAGTTTTCAAAATCCTTTTGAGAAGCTCTGGGAAAAGCCATTTTTTTTAAAGAGAAGCTTGAAACTTATAAACAAATTGTTAGAATTGTTTAAGATTAAATGTTGCAGGACAAAAAACAATTCAGTTCATCAGATTCTTTTCTTCCTTTCCCAGCTTTGGAGAAACAACATGTTAGCTAGTGTTAGGGAGGAATTTTTATTTTTCTGAAGGGCAGGGAATAGATGACTGATAAAATAGGCTGTGGAAGAGTTAGTTGTATTGCTAGCTTTTGCTTTCTGCTTTAAAGGTTTCCTTTCCAGAGAAAGTCTGAAATATTTTTTCTGCATATTCTCCATTCCTTTAAGATTGCCCAGACTTGGCAGAGAAGGGGGTGATGTCTGTAGCTTGTATTATATTTTTGTATTGATGGTAATTCTCATTTGAAACAGTTTTAAGGGTTTCTGGTTTTCATTCTTGTTTTAACCCTCAGTATTAGTTCACTTACTATTTGAAAATAAAACCCAACAAAAAACCTCAAGCACATAAATAGGCATATGGCTTATTATTGGAATTGTACACCATTTGGCTATATATGTAGTGTATTATTACATATTTGAATTTCCTAAATCCCAGCTTCAGTAACAAAAGTGTTTTTACTTCCCACCTTAATAGTTCTGATAAGTTAGAACAAATTTACTTTTAGAGATGCCAGCTCCCAGAAAAGGTTTTACTAAAAATAAAAACATTTTATCAAAAAGAATATTATACACTAGTGCAAGCTGAGGTGTTCCATTATAAAGTTGGCAGTAAAATACAAGTTTTGGTCCTGGTTTTCTCTGCTTGGACATCTTGGCTTTTAGATCGCAGTGCAACAGCCTGAGTGAGCAATGATTTAATGTTGTTGTGTTGCTGACCTGGCCTATTTAATATTTCTGCACAGAACTTGAAGCATGGGTGATGTGGAGATTTTTTTGATGGTTGTTGTTTGTTTTGGGGGATGTTGGATGGGGGAAAGGAGATATTTCATTTTGGGTGTGGGGTAGAAAGACTGCAAGTGCTACTACAGAGAAATTCTTGAAGGGTTGTCATGCTTTTTACTGTTGCACATGCCTGTTTAAGTAAACAACCTTTCTTAAGGGGAAAAACAAAAATCATGATTCCAAAAATACTTTCTTGCTGGGACTAGCATTTAACCCATATAGCAAATTTAGGTTACAGACAAAAGAATTAATTTTCTTCTTGTAGCTTACAAACTGAAAAGGCTTCAAGCCTAACAGTTTCTGAATGCTTTAAAACCCCCTTTTTTTTTTTTTTTTTAAATAATATTTTAAATCTTCACTGACCACTCTTCTGGACTCTAAGAAATGACTGATAGGGTTTATATACAGTTGTCAGCATAAGGAAGACAAACTATTAGTTTAATATTGAGTGCAGACATTTTACCATTAGAAATTGTTTATGAACAATTATGTTGTAACAGAATATTGCACACAGTTCTTGGGGATTATTTTTGTGCTTCCCAGTATTGTGTACAAACAATTCCATATCTTATATTAATAACAGTTCTGTATCTTTAAATATTTTCCCCTTTTTAACAAACTAGTGCTCTGCAACCACACTTGAGCACAGGAAACCTTCCTCCTTGTGTATCGTCATCATTTGCGATACATCCCCTTGCTGAACACTCGCTCATTTGTTCCCTGCCTTGTCAGTCAAATGTGAGCGTCCAGCAAACTATCCTGTCACAGCGTCGTGGGGCTCTCCCTGTGCCTGGAGCTGACAGCAGGTACAGAGAATGCTTTCAAACAGCCTTGAACCATGTTTTTTGTTTCATTTCTTTTTTTAGTCTCATTTTATTTTTAGAAGGGAAATGTCTCGTCTCTGGTATGGGAAGAAGGGAAGAAAGCACCAGCCAGTTAATCATAAATGCACTCTGGTAATTTTCAGTGTAGTATGTTCATGTCTGTTATTGCAGTCTTTAAATGTTGTGGTGCAGAGGCAGTTTCTGTAAGTTTAAATTTTGAATGTGTGAACAGGAGTCAAAAATTTTCATTATCTTTGGAACATAATCTAATTACTGGTATTCCTTTGGCATTAGATAAGAGAAACTACTTTGAGCATTAAGGGGTTCAGCAGTTTTAAGGTGGGATTTTTTTCCTTTCCTTTCCCACCAGCTTTTTTTCCTTTCCTTTCGTTTCCCTTGGAGTAATGCATTTCTTCACCAAAAAAATGTGCTTTATAGCTAAATACCGGGAACAGGAGTTTTGCATGGGCATATAATTAGAGAAGTGGAAATTTCCTGACTTACCATTACCTTCTCAGAAGCCAGTCAACCATATGAAGGTCTGATAATACTTCTAAATTCATGGACATGAGTCTGCTGTACTCCCATTCTCACATTTATAATGAAAAGGAGGGACCAATAACATTGGTTTTGCAGTTTATTAGATTTATGAAAGGGAATAGAATTTTTTCAGTGTTGTTTTCCCCAAACAGACTTTGTAGTACTATTTAATACGTAGTAGTATCTAAAGGAAAAGATTTTCAGTGAGACTTGCAGAACAATGATATCTTGAGATAGGGAAGAAATGATCCTGACAATATACTTGTTTGTGCTTTTACTCACTGGTAAATTTGGAAGATAGTTTTCATTTAGACTCTCCTTGTGACAGGCTTTTTACTGTCTTCTTCTTAAGAATTACACATCACTGGGTTTTGAAGCATACTTCTTTCAATGTGCTGTTGAATTGGGGTTTTATTTTTTATTTATTAATAGGGTTTTATTCTTTATCTTTTATGTATTGTTTTTATCTTTATTTGTAGCCAGGATACTTGCAAAATATGAAATTGACTTGTTGCAGCAAATGATTCTGTAAAATGTGTGTTCCTAACAACACAGTTTTGAAGTAATAGGCTCTTAACTTTCCTCTGTGGTGGTGGAATAGAATGGAGATATAATATCTAAATTAATTGAAATGTTATTTTAGCATACCCTGTAGCAGTGTAAAAAGTATCTGAAGTTTAGTTTACCAAGAATGTGTTTTTTAACATATATCTATATACATAGTTAAATAGGTATAACTTGCACAGATATTTTAAAAAGTAGTAGTATCCCTTGTTGTAATTGTTTCCCTTAGGACCAATACTGAACTTCAGCCAGAGTCCAGCTGTGTTATAAAAACAATACTTATCAGCTTTTAAGGACAGTTTGAACTGAAGAAGACTCTGTGAGAATAAGGATCAACTTTGCTGTGAGAGAGGTAGAGAACAGGTTATTTTAACATGTAAAAAGTCAAACTGGAAAAAGAGGGTACAGAAGTATCTACATATGAGGATATTTTTAAAATGTTGCTATGTGGATAAGAAAAGCTCTATTCTTGAAGTTGGGTTTTTTCTTCAATGAATGTTCATAAACCTAATGTGTAAGTGTAATATTTCTACAGAAAGGAAAAAAGGCATATTGGTATAATTATTTGTTAAGCAAGACAGTGGAAAGAATATTAAGGATAGTGGCAGCATATAAAGTGTACAGGTTTCTGACTAAATCTCTCTTTAGTGGTTGTTCTGAATTTGGATGATAACTCATCTGACATGAAATAACAGTTGCTGGACTAAATGAAGTGATACAATAAAACAAAAATGCTAACTTGAAGCAACTAACTTGCCCTAGATTATTTACCTGAAAGGCCTTTGTTACTTTCTTGATGATACAGTTAATTTGGGCTGAGAATTGAAGGTGTTTGGTACTTTCCCAGGATAAGAAATCAAAATTTTGGTGACCAACTGGTGCATTATACGCCCCCTTTAAAAAGCCAGTAATGTCAGCCTCCCATGTTTTAGTAAATGTTTGGTATTTACTCTGTCTCTTTATTTTATAGCAGTACAAGAGATGCCAGTAAGTTTCTAGAATGTCAAAAATGCAGGCAATGATTCTTCCTATCAAAGCATTTCAGACAAAAGACATCAGACAATGCAAGAGAACAAAAGATGGATTGCCTTCTTTGGGAATGCATGTCTGTGCTTTGCACAGCTTGGATAGGCTGCATAGCCAAAGGGGACAAAACCAATGAAAACTGATCTTTGGCTTTTATATTCTCAAGTTATTAGCATGCAAATAGTTTTAGTAACTTGAATTATTTGAGACTTGCACAACTTCTGACGTTTTGAGTTATTGGTTAACTTTATTTGGTAAGCTAATGCCTGTATTCCTTTGGCTATTATGAAGGTATAATAATAGGGGCTTACATGTGAAAGATGAGGACTTAGTACTTCTCTGTGGATGTCAGAATTGCACGGTTGCATCAATTCAGTAATACTACTGAAATATTTTTAAAATCAGCTTTCCATAGTAATTTTTTAGAGTCATAGAATGAACTAATGATATATTTTTAGTAATAAAAAACCAGAGTGGAATCCAGTACTTTCTTACACAGATCGCTAAGCCTAGAACCTTTCCTTGGTGACAGATATTTGCCATACTTGTTGTCCTAGGTAATTTGGGGGTTTATACATCATGCCATGACTGGATGTTCCCATGTGGGCCTCTTGGAACAGGTCCAGAGGAGGGCCACTGAATTGATCCAAGAGCTGTGTTTTGATATCAGCTGGACACCTCTGCTATGAAGACAAGCTGAGAGAGTTGGGGCTGTTCAGCCTGGAGGAGAGGAGGCTCTGGGGACACCTTATTATGGCATTTCTTCCAGAGCCTACAGGGGCTCTCTTGTAAGAGAGCTGGAGGGGGGTTTTTCACAAGGGCATGTTGTGATAGGACCTTAATCTGAAGGAGGAAAGGTCTAGATTACATACTACAAAGAAATTCTTCACTCTGAGGGTTGTGAGGCACTGGAATAGGTTGCCCAGAGAATTTGTGGAATTCCCACCCCTGGAAGTCTTCGAGGCCCGGCTGGGTGGGGCTTTGACTAATCTGGTGTAGCAGAAGATTCCCTGCCCATGTCGGGGAGGTTGGAGCTATGTGATCTGTAAGGTCTGTTCCAACCTGAACTATTCTATGATTATAGTTCTTCCACTGAATTATTGGGCGTTATATTATTTACATTTTTAATAATTGTGAAATATTAGTCTACTTTGACAAATGCAGTCTGAGTAGCAGAGGAATTTTCGAAAAGGTTGATTATAAGTTGAAAGAAATCAAATGAGTAGTAAAGGCTTACATTTTTCCTGTGTGCTTTTAATGACCTATGGAATCTGAAATTGATCCTAATAGACCTTTTTTCTGCTTAAAGTAAAAGACAAACTTTTTCATACTGGGCTATGATTCAGTTACTTCTAAGCCTGTGTAATGCTTTCTTGTCACACCTGAGAGGATCTTTGCAGGGCAGTATCAGAACTGAGGTGTACCCTTGCTCAGTCTGCCTTTTCCTGGAGTGGCAGCTTGAGCTCAAGCACCAGATGCTGTGGTTTCAGCAGCTGAACCTCTCTCTGGCTTCTCTGCTTGCTAGTGCTGAAACTTCCTTAAATAGTTTTGCAAGGGAGCTGGGTTTTTTTGGTCGTGTTGCTACAGATCTTTTTTTGTTTGGACAAAATGAGTAAAGTTTTCTGGCCTGCCTCTTTAAGAAAGTAATTTTCTTAAACCTTAGCTCTTTGCACAAACATCCTAAACTGTTTAATGTTTTGCATGTTAAATTTAGTTATCTTGCTGGCATTATCATATCTCTCATATGAGTGTTTTCTCATATCTTGAAAAAAATAGCTTGTTATTAAGGTCTACAGACTTGATATAACACTTTGTGTGCTTCAGGGTTTGATTGCATTCAAGTTCATTTATTCTGGTTATTGCAGATACTTCCGTTTATCTTCAGTATATGTTAATTACAGCTTGATACAGTTGCTGTAGGCTTAGAGCACTTTGAGGCAGATACTTAACAGCTCATCCTGCAAAGCTCTGGGGACAATACTGGTCACAGGGAGAATGCTGCTGTCATGTGAACTTCTCAGCATTTCTGTCCCTGCCCTGGAAAACACCCTGGTGTACATTTGGAGAGGGACAGCTTTAAAAATATTAGAGAAAGAACCGTGCTGCCAGCCAAACCAGAGAACTACTGTCATTCTATGGTCCTTCTCTGCATAAAATGGCCAGCTGTCATGCCTTCCCTTCCTTGTCACCAGTAGAGTGACAGGGAGCTGAATTGACTGAAAACCACACAAAATAGAAAATAGATAGCCACATGCTTACTAATGAATCAAATTAAGTTAGTCTTAAGGTTTGGGATTTTTTCAAATGATACCTCACAAGGGTTTATCTGTTGTGGTAAACCCCATGAATTAATGCATTATTGTGATGTAATCAATATATCCCAAATAATCATATTTGATGTGCTGGAGCACGTTGTCTTCTTTCCATCCTTCTAATATTTTTGGGAGTAAAATAAATTTGTCTGAAAAATAAACTTAGTGTTTTCTCGTAAAATACTCATAGCAGCTTTCAGTTCGCATAGGCACCTTTTTATTGGAAGGTGTTTTGAAGTAACTTTGTAGTGGCCTAATAAAAACTACATTGGCTTTCTTTTCCTTCAGTTAAATATCCTGGAATGTTTTTGAATCTCGAAGAATTAATATTCATAAAGTTTACAGTTCGTCTGATTTTACACCTATGTATTAAGATTCAAAGTAAAATGGTTCAGCTTGTGTTCTTTCTTAATACTTGTTTTTTTTAATGTCATGTTCAGAGTTGTTAAGAGAGCCATTTATACCGTTAAGCTTTATCTGTTCTTATCTTTCAGAAGCACTCTTCAGCTCTGATAAGACCCTCCCTTTCTCTCGATGGAGACAGTTTCAGCTACTTGTTAGCTCTGACAGTTTAGCTGTGTTTGTTTTGAGGGCAGCAATTAAACCTCCTCCTTGTTAGCAAAGAGGCATTAGTGGGGTGTGTCACTTGTGACTTTGATAAACTGAGGAATCCCTCACTGGTGTAAAAAACTTTTTTTAACATCTTGTCTGTAGCAGGATGATACGACCAGGGGCTGAAGGGGCTGATCATACATTGAACAATTTTAACTGCATTTTCATATGTGTTCCTGAAGGACAAAAAATGTTCCATATCTGGAATTTTGTCTTCAGTTTCATTCACTGCAAGTGACCAGCATAACTTGTAAAAGTTAGGTACTTTTGACATGTTTTCAGAAAAACAAAGTTTAGAAACCTGAATTTCTCCAAAAGGAGAATCTTTGGCTTCTTGGTTGTTTGAATCATTGGTATGCAAACCCTCGACTTACTGCATTAAATATTAAAACTGTTGGGTGTTGTGCTAAGTGCTTAACTCGCATATACATGGTGTGGAGAGTCAAACTTGAAAGAGTCATACCATGAGTCATATTCATCCCATGGTTTTTCATCAATGCTGCCAATGTGAATACAGCAGGTAGTATTAGATCTCTAAAGATATATTCCATGTCTTTTCAAACTTGGAATCACAGAATCACAGAATAAGCTGAGTTGGAAAGGGCCCACAAGGATCAAGTCCAACTGCTGCGTTTTTTTTCTGGTCCTAGAAATATGAGCCAGACACAGTTAGGCTGATAAAAAGGGGGTACCTTTATATAAGGATCCTTAGGTGCACAGTTTGTCAGGTGGAAAACACTGAAGATGCACCGCTGCGTGGCATGTGTACAACTTCTATAGATTCTGCAAATTAGCATATCTGACAAGAGCTCCCCAATTAGCAGCATGCCCAGTGAAGTAATCCTCCTCAGCCCTAGCACCTTATAAATCCTCCCCCTTTCAGATGAGGACTAGGCTTTGTTTATAAAACTGTCTCGAAGAGCTGGTTTCAACCTTGGTTTCTAAGGAGAACCAAGATAGCATAGGGGTCCTGGAATTTGTTTTGTCTTTCTGCTTAGGAAAATACTGAAGTGAAGCTACGATAACAGACTACAGAGCTACAAGTATATGTTCAAAAAACACAGAAAATATACAAAAGAAAAAAGCTAAAACTCCAGGTGGCATCACAACTTCTGGCCCTGCACAGCACCATCCCCAAAAGTCACACCCTGTGCCTGAAAGCATTGTCCAAACAGTTCTTGAACTCTGTCAGGCTTGGTGCTGTGACCAGTTCCTTGGGGAGCTGTTCCAGTGCCCAAACACCCTCTGATATCCAGACTAAATCTCTTCTGACACAGCTTCAGGCCATTCCCACGGTTCCTGTTGCTGATCACTGCAGAGAAGAGATCAGTGTCTGCCCCTCCTCTTCCCCTCACGAGGAAGCTGCAGTCTGCAGTGAGATCTCCCCTCAGTCTCCTCTTCTCCAGCCTGAGCAGACCAAGTGACCTCAGCTACTCCTCATATGGCTTGCTCTCAAAGCCCTTTGCCATCTTTGTTGCTGTTCATTGTGCATTCTCTAAGAGCTTTAAACATTTCTTATGTTGTGGTGCCCAAAACTACCTCCAGGACTTGAGGTGCACCCCCAGAGCAGAGTGTGACAATCCTCTCCCTTGCCCGGCTGGCGATGCTGTGCCTGATGCCCCTTAGGACACACTTGGCCCTCCTGCCTGCCAGGGCACTGCTGATTCCTATCCAATTTTCCATCATCCAGGACCCCCAGGTCTCTTTCCATGTCACTGCTTTGCAGCATCTCATTCCCCAGTCTGTCTGTGCTGGGTTGCTGCATCCCAGGTGCAGAATCCGGCGCTGTCCCTTGTTGAACTTCAGGTGGTTCATGATTGTCCAGTCCTTTGATTTGTCGAGGTCTCTCTGCAGGGCCTCCCTGCCTTTGAGGGAGTCAACAGCTCCTCCCAGTGTTGTATCATTGGCAATAGACAGTTTCAAGTCCCAAAGCAGAACCCTTTTCACCCTGAAGCACACTAACGATTCAGGCTATACACATTGTTTTGCTCTATTCCAACCAGTGCCCAGATTAACCATAAGAAGTTTAGCTATTTTTCTCTCTTCCTTCTTTTTAAAGCAGAAAACAACTAGAGAGAGAACACAGCGTCCTTCAGGAACACTTCCTCATCCTCAAAAATTAGCTTGGTTATCAAGGAAACCAGAAGCTGATATGTCATAGTAAAGATAGCATAGTAAATAAAGCACATAGCAAAGTCATATTGGTAGACCTTTACTTAATTACTTTAATGGAAGAATTTTATTACTAAGAAGCATTTTTGTACTGAAAACTACAATCCAGTGTGCTGAATATGAATCTGCATCTACCTTTTATCTATGAAATGTCTTGCTTTCTAGGTATTTCTTATACTATATGAAAGACTAAGTTCTGCATCTGAGAATCAAAGTTCAAAGTAGAATGAGGTAGAAGTAGGTCTGGGAATGATAGGAAGACATACAGGTGATGGGGGCAGGAGAGGGAAGAAAACACTGGTTTATTTAGCTTGGTGAAGTAGACTAGAAGATTAGTAGAACTACAAGGAAGGAGCATGAAGAAATTCTGATGGAAGAGGAAATAGCATAAGCAGACTGTGAATTAAACCAGGTTATAAAGAAGAATAAACTTCCAATGTTACTACTAACATTTCAAAACAGTGCTCTTGAGCCTGGCAGGGAAAAAGTGCTGTCTGTTTGCAAGATGTATCTCAATTCCTGAATGAAGTTGAAGGTAGTTGCTAGTAAGCTTACACATAATGTGACTTTGAGATTCTGTAGCTCATTTAATGAAGAAGTACATAGTCTTGTCCACTGCAAAGCAGGAATAAAGCATGTTGGCCTAAACCATAGGCATTTGTGTTAGTTTAAAAGCAGTCTAGTCTTTTGGTGGGCAGGAGAAAAGCTGCTCGAAACTTCTGCTATGTCCAGCACAGAGCCAATCACTGAAGGCTCTGATGATGGGCAGGTTACTAGCCCAATTAGAGAAGTTGGTAATGCCTCTGTGATGACATATTTAAGAAAGGAGAAAAACTGCGGGAAGTTATCTTTCTTCTCCCGAGGGGTGGTGAGGCGGCTGCCAGGGGCGATCCCAGTGTGGCCGCTGGGGCCTTCTTGGGGCCACTGGGGACCATGTGGCCAGCAAGGAAAACATGGCAAACAATTCCCCAACATGGAGCACAGACAAGATCAACCTTGTCAGCCCAGCGAAGCTCTATAAGAACTTTTCAATTGATAGAACTTGAGAACAATAGTACCTATGGACAACAATTTTCTTCTGAGTCAGAGAAGAGGGAGAAGTGAGGACAGGTGAGGATAACCAACATCGAGGTCAGTGAAAAAAAGGAGAGGGAGGAGGTGCACCAGGAGTCAGAGCTGAGATTTTTCTGTAAGCTGTGGTGAGGACTATAATACAACAAATTGTTTCCCTGTAATTCATGAAGTGCATGGGGGGATGCAGAGATCCACGTGCAGCCCGTGAGGAAAAGCACTCAATGCTGGAGTGCATGGATACTGAAAAGCTGTAATCTAGTGAGGAACTCAAACAGAGAGCAAGGACCCTTGCTTCCAGAGAAAGAGAGAATTTCCAAACTAGACAGCTTCTCCTTAAAAGACTAAACCCCATGAACTAAAATGACCCATGATGTGCAGTTTTGGGAAGACTGCACCCTTCGTGGGAGGGACTCATGTTACAGCAGGTCAGATGGGGCTGCTATTTGTGAAAGTTAAAACCACATTGGAAAAGGTTGCAGAGAACTATGTCCCATGGGAAGGATCCCACGGCACAGCAGAAGAAAGAAACTCCTTTCCTTAAGCATAACGAAGAAAGATCTTTAGGAAGTGAAAGACTGACCAAAACCCCATGTTTTTGTCTCCTTGTGCAGTTGGTGCAAAAGAGAGAGGGACTGGGGAGGAAAGGTGTTCTAAAGGTTTATTTTAGTTCTCATTATCCTCTTTTAATTCTGTTGGTAATAAATTTTCTTTATACTGTTTAAGTTTTGAACCTGTTTTGCCTTAAAGTGTTTTTCTCCTAATCCTTAACCTCACCTCATTAGAGTTTTGGTTTGTTTTTCTTTCCCCCCTCCTCTGCTCAATGATAGCAGATGAGAATGAATAAATGGGGTTTTTGTGGGTGCCTGGCTTCTAGCCAGTGTCAAACCCCAACAGCATTATAACAGAAGTCCCAGTGCTGCATTTGAAGGGTTGATGTATCTTAACTTACTCTCTTGAAGCCTGGTTCAGTGATGAGTGGATCAACTTGAGACAGTGTCTTATGGTTTATTCATGGAACTTAGTATGGATTGTATACTTAGTACGGACTATATGCTTAGTATGGAATGTATACTTAAAATAAGCACTGGGTGTGAAAGGGTGGCCTCTTTTCCTTTAATTTTCCTGTGGGTGGTTTGACATTCTATGACATGCTATTTATGATGTTTATCATAGCATACCAACAGTCTGTTATTATGCAGGCTTTTGTTCTCAAAACAAATGGAATGTGACAGTGTGCAACAGGTTCAGCATGCCAAGAAGCTATTATATTGTACATACTTGGATAGGTAGTCATGTTTCTCTCAAGGAAGAAAAATAAGGCAACTCCATGGCATATGAAAAGGTCAATCGCTGAGTTAAAAAGCTGATAAGCAATTCACAGATGGAGGATGATGACAGTATGTATTTGAGAGGTTGAAGGCAAGATGGCATTGCCCATAAAACTGTCTACATTTCCACCATGTGAAAAAATTTTATAATGGTGTCAGAGATTTTGAGATTTTTTTTCTCAAGAATCTCCTTAAGTAACCAGACATCTATGGTGTATTATAAGTTACCTACTGCCTCACATGTAGTATGGTGTAGCTTAAAGAAGCAATGAGGCAAAAGGGTCCTCACATTACTGCTTTTCGAGATTATGTTTGAAAGTTGCTGGTGTGAACAGTGTAAATTTGCAAAGAAGTGTCGTAGCAAATAAAAGGATAAAACTACACTATCACTTACATGTTTGAGTGTAATACTGTTAAAACTTTACATATAGCTATTTGACTCTGAGAATGCACAAGCCAATACAATTTACAACAATATTCTTGATATATTTTAAGGCAACAATAGAAAAATAATGGAATAAATTGAGTGCTAGTAATTACGAATTACTCAGTAATAAAGCTGGATGTCACAAGTATTCCTTTTTCCTTGCCTTGCAGTTGCATGGGGTAGAGTGAACCATCGCTGCTCAAGAGCCAGTCATGCATGACTGTGGGCTCTGTACTCAGGACAGTGGCGAGTATCTGGCCAAACTCCTTGTAGTAGGGACAGGTAGATGGGGAGCTGCTGGACTTGTGGTTGTCTTCCTTTGCACTGTGGTAGGCTCTAGAAGTTTTTAATATGCTCTTACTACATGGGACATCCATTTGATCTCTCCACCAGCTGTTTTAAGATGCTTTCATATCAATGATGATTTTGAGTTTTTCTCAAAATCACATTATTTGCTCTAGTTACATCAAAATGACTGTTGTAGTCCTTTAGCCAGCTTGTTGCACCAGAGCAGCATGTTCTAGAGCTTTCTGACTGAAGACTTTCTGGCCATACACCTCCTGCCAAAGTGGAGATGCCATTTGAAGTGAATGTGTTGACAGATGAGCAACTCCTGAAGCTTTGGAGGGGAATAGAAAGTCCAGGGTAAAGATATTGTCGGGTGGTATTGGGGTGTTATTAAACTGTACTCCTGCTACATTGTCTATAACTGTATCTTTGCTGCCAGACACAAGAGGTAGAGCTTACTGAGAAGCCTGAGATTTGCTTCTAGTCTTCATTTAGGAAAGCAAACCAGGTTCACAGGATTCATTAATCTGGGTGTAAAGAATGTTTGAGAGGACCTTGGGCTGAAGAGTTTGGATTAAGGCATGCAACTCAGATTGACTTTTAATTTAGCATCCTGATACTGGAAACTTTTTGCACTCCTATATCAGTTCTGAATTCATCCTAGATCAGTGAGATATCTGACTGCTAGTGCCGTCAGTGTTTATTTTGTAATCTTGCTGTGTTTACTCATATGTCTAAAATCACCTACATGTGCATTGTCCTTGCAGAAACAAACATCTCTTGGCCCTTCTTGTTTGTTTGTTGTCATTGCGCATTTTCCCTTCATTACTCTCCTCCAGTTTTTTCTTTCATACCTTTTTACTTTTCTTCAACTGTCAGTGGAATTATTGTCTTCCTGTCTCCATATTCAGGTAGTGTCAGTGGCTGAGTATCACCGCAGGATCGATGCTCTAAATAGCGAAGAACTGCGCACACTCTGCAGACGTCTCCAGGTGCCCTCTTCAGTAGTTTAAACCCCGTCTCCAGATACTAAAACATCTTTCTTTGTAGTGTCTTGGATCAGGGCAAGTCCTGCACTCAGTGGGTTTGTCTTGTCTACAGCACTACAAGGATCCAACAGAAAATTCCTTTGTTTTGGATGTGTTTAACTGTGCAATTCTATGATGGAATCAGTAATTTTATGATGGAATTACTACTTCCACATTTTTCACACAGGAATTTTCTGTTAGAATTTGACAATTTGTTCTCAGTACTGCTTGACTTGCAGTGTTGTGTTTTAACTTCTACTTTAGACTGGTGTGTTGTGTTAGAAGCTTCCCTAAAAAGAATGCAAAACAGGTGAAGAATCCAAAACCTTGTTGCACGGGTGTTTAATTTTATATAGGAATCTTTCACCAAGAATCTCACAGTACATGGCAAGTATGAAGCTTCACAACTTCTGTGAAATAGGTAAGTATTTTTCCCATTATAAAAGCAGGTAACTAAGGCAGTTCAACATGGCAAAGGTCATACACGTACGCACAAAACAGTACTTTTAAAGCAGTTTGGATTTTTGGAGGTCTCTGGATATGGATTGAAACTGATATTTGCATTCTCTTTAGGTGTTTCATAGTTTTTTGAGTGTTATAAAATTGTTAGCTGCTGTGCACATACATGCCTTACCGATGGAAAGCATAGCTTAGATTTCCTTAGAAGCATTGAGTATTTTGTTTTTCTCTACTGCTTGGCTGCTGAAAATTTAAAATGTTTTATTCTGTTTTTTTTATTTCTTTGATCTTGGCTTTTTTTACCTATTAGGTAATTACACATAAGAAAACATTTTCATAGCTTTTTTATTTCTATTTGTTTAATAATCAGTAATTAATTGCTTTAAAATGTTTTGTAAGTAGTACAATTACATAGATCAATAATGAGCATGAACCTTGAACCCAAAAGCTGCCCTGTTATAGGAAAGTCAGAAATCTTGCAAAAAAAAAAAAAAAATATTGTTCCCACTTGAGAACAGAACTATTCTGTTTTTGGCAAGTGGTGGCGGAGAATCCGTGTATTAATATTCTGGAAGTGTCGGAGCTCTTTCCAAATACCTTTCACCTGGTATGCCCAAACTCAAAGTTTAGGCTGACTAGAAAAATCTGATGTGGTGGGTTACAGCCTATAAACTCTCTGCTCTGAGGCCATTTGAGTTGTGGTCTCAAATGTGGTATAGACTGTGTGACCTTTACCAATCTTGGAAGCCCCTGGAATCTTACTATAGGTCAGTCTGCTCTGTCCAACTTTGGTGGGAAATAAATCTGCAAATTTTGCAGCTAGAGTGCTTTCTCTCAGATTGTTTTGAACAGATGCTCTTTGACTGCTTCTACAAAGCAGCGTTCTTCCTAGAAGAAAACTGCTTTACTGTAATAAATAATAATAGTAGTAAATAAAATAATAATGGAAAAAAATCCAACTGAAAAAATACCCCAATCCATGAAAACTCTAAACCAAAAAACTCAGTTCCCCACACCACTTGAATCCAAATTATTCATGTTTTGCACAGTGGTCTTTAATCAGAATTAAAGAATAACAAAGGAAAGAAGCTTTCTGCTCTACAGTTGAACAATGCTGAACTTCTCTGGAGCTGAAGCAGTATTATGATGGATGAAAGGCATTTAAGGTGGAAAATATTTGGACTATAAAATAACGTTTTAGAGATAGCACTCTGTAAAGCAGCGTGCAGGTCATCTTGTACATGAAGCTATATGGATAATTGCATATTTTGTGTTGTGATACGGAAATTAGTGCATAGTCCATGTTGGAAGTTCTTGTTACTTTCCATTGAGAAAAGGAAGGCTTGAGCTTTTTTGTTGTTTTATACTCAATTTAAGCACACCTTTTCTTGGGTTTAGAATTAATACTGTGATTGAGTTACTGTATGAATATACTTTGATATGTTGACTTTATAAGGCTATTTTTAAATAATAAGGGTTTGTGATAGGAACTTTTTTCATAGTTCTTGAGGGGGAAGAAAGGAGTGTCCTTCTTTTTGGCTCAGGTGGCTGTATTTGTTTAAATATTCCTATCTGTATTTCAGAGTTTTCTTTGATTTGGCTTTTTTTTTTAATTAACTAAGCAAGTTCACAAAAGGTTGGCAAAGCTTACCATGGTGATATTGTGAAATAGTGCAGTTGTGTCCTGTATGTTTAGAGTAGGAGGGATGTGGCAAACTGGATTTGGCAGATATTTTCTTGAAATTTTCAGGATTCAGGTTTTAATTTGGACAGTCTGGCTTTCAGTGAAACTTGGTTTAGGCTGATAAATTATTCAGATGCACTTAATCTTGTTGAGATTTCTTTTTTCTTTAGCAAATCTCTCAACGTTTTAATAAGTCTTGCTGCAGTGGCTTATCTTACTAACTTCCTCACTTTGTCCTACTCCTTTGTCAGATTTCACTATCCCCTAGCAAGTTTTAAATATCCCTGCAGCTGGATTTATAGATGGAAATCTGTTTGGATCGCAGCTATTCTAGTTATCAAGACATGGCACTTTAACTTGAAAGTGCCAGTGAATGTTGACTGGGGTAAGAAGCTGTTGTGAGCTACATCTGATGAGGGATTTTGTGGCATCTGCCATCTACACTCAGCAGGGTAGATATGTAAGTCAAGTATTTTAAACTACTGCAGGACCCTTCTGAATAGTGCATCTTTGCCAGACCTCAGTGCTCTCTATGCAACTGAAGTATTATTGCTGCTTTCCGCTCCCCGCCCTCTCAATTCTTTCTTCTTTGATTCCCGTAAGTACTCCAGCAGATCAGCTTATGGAGCAGCACTACTCCTAAGGCTCCAGTCAGATGGTTTGCTCAAAATATATGACAGCAGTCTTCCCAGATGTCTACTGCATATCTGAAAAATTTCTTAAGTATTCTAAAAGACTATTGATTCAGAAACTACTGAGAAATGTCAATGTTGAAGTTTTAATTCCTTTTCTTCCTGTTTTTTTTTTTTAATTACATTTAGAATGCTATGTCAGTATTAAAATGCAAGAACTTTTTAAAGTATCTTCTGAAAGGCATTTGAAGCCCTTCAGCTGTGTATGAGAACTGTTTGTTGTTTTAGCATAAAGCTGTAGCTTTCTTCTGTGTAGGTGTCTATGTAAGTTATTGTTACATAGTTGTGTACCAGCTTGCTATTGGAAACGGTGGAAATCTCGGTCAGATCAAATCTGTTGGATTTTTAAACTTTCGAAGGACTTGTGTAATTGATAACTGCATGATTTTAAACCTGTGAAGTTTACCTTTTCTGTCAGTAGGCTGGCAAATACTTATTTTCTTGCTATTCTTTTTGTAGATAACAACAAGAGAAGATATCAATTCACAACAGGCAACAAATATCAAAACAGACCTGGAGCCTGAAGCATTTCGGCCAAATCTTAGTGATCCAAGTGAATTACTACAGCCTGAACAAATTGAAAAGGTATGAAATTAATGTCATTTTTTATTCTTGTACATTAATGTGTCACAAATGCTGTGACTATAGTGTAAAACACACCAGTTAGAAGACCTTGGGTGATATTAAAAGAAGAAAATAAACTGTGTATAATTAGAAAAGTTGTCTAAGACCACTGAGTCCAGCTGTTACCTCATCACTGCCAAGTCCACCATTAAACCCTTTCCCAAAATGTCACCCATGTCTTATGCATCCTTCAAATACTTCAACACAGGTAACTCAACCACTTCCCTGGCTACCCTGTTCCAATGCTTGACAACCCTTTCACTGAAAAAAATTTTCCTAAGATCCAGTCCTGAACTCCAGTTGCTCAACTTGAGGATGTTTTCTCTTGTCCTGTTTTGGGAGAAAAGACTGACTGCTACAACCTGCTTTCTGGTGGTTGTAGAGAGTGATGAGGTCCCTCTGAGCCTCCTGTTCTCCAGAGTAAACAGCCCCAGCTCCCTCAGTCCTCTCCAGACCTTTCACCAGCTTCACTGCCCTTCTTTGGATATACTCCAGCATCTCAATGTTTTCCTTTTAGTGAGGGCCCCAGAACAGTACACAATACTCAAGGTGTGGCCTCAACAGTGCTCAGTCCAGGAGGACAAGTCAGGATGCCATTCTTGGCCACCTGGGCACAGTCTGTCTCATGCACAGCCATCTCAAGCAGCACCCTTGGATCCTTTTCCTCTGGGTTGCTTTTTGGCCACTCTTCTCCCAGCCTGTAGTGCTGCAGGGTTTTTTGTGACACAAGTGCAAGACCTGGCACTTTCCCTTATTGAACCTCACACTGCTGGCCATGGTACATCAATCCAGCCTGTCCAGATCCCTCTGCAGAGCTTTCCTACACTCCAGCAGGTTGACACTTCTGCCCAGCTTGTTGTAATCTGCAGACTGAGGATGCACTCAATCTCCTTGTCCAGATCATTGATAAAGACATTAAACAGGACCAGCCTCAGTAGTGAGCCCTGGGGAGCACCACGAGTGACCGGCCACTTAGTGGATTTGACTCCATTCGTCACCACTCTCTGGACCCAATCATCCAGCCAGTTTCTTAACCAGCAAGCAGTGTGCCTGTCCAAGCCATGAGTAGCCAGTTTCTCCAGAAGAGTGCTGTGGGAAGTAGTGTCAAAGGCTTTACTGATGTCCATGTGGACAATATTCACAGCCTTTCCCTCATCCACCAAGCAGGTCACCATGTCATAGAGGAAAATCAGGTTTGCCAAGCAGGACTTGCCTCTCATGAACCCACGCTGGCTGGGCCTGATCCCCTGGTTTTCCTGCATGTGCTGTGTGATGGCACTCAGGATGACAATGACATGCTTCATGACCTTCCTAGGCACTGAGGTCAGACTGACAGGCCTGTAGTTCCTGGGATCCTCCTTACAGCCCATCTTGTAAATGGACACCACATTTGCTAACAGGGATGTCCCCAGTTATCCTGGAATACTGATAAATGGTGGGAAGTGGCTCAGTGAGCGTATCTGCCAGCTCCGTCTGTTTCTTTGGGTGGATCCCATCTGGCACCATAGACCTGTGTGTGTCTAAGTGTCTACGCAGAGCACGATTCATAGCTAAAATGTTGCTTTTTTTTAAAATCCTAACTTCGAATACACCATGTATTCAGACAGACACTTGTCTGTCTTTGCTGTGCTTTCATTCTTTCTTGAAAACATCAGTGAAAACACTGCAGTTCTTGCTGTTCAGTCCAAAGTGATTTCATTAGAAATGTGTTAATTGAAGTTTTGGATTAAAAAGCACAGAAACAGAGCAACAAGCAGCATTTACCCTTCAGTTTGCTGCCTGCTGACTTGAGTGATCTATTTGCTCAATACTAAGACATTGGTGGGACATGCAATATTGTTATGAAAGAATAATTATATGGATAAACCTTTTAGAGACCTTAACACACTCATGTTCTTTAGTTGATAAATCATTCTTTTGCAGGTCACTAGTAGAGGTAGGAAGAGAAACCTGCTTGAGTGACCAAAAGTAGAAAATACACATGTGAAACTTCAGGTTTAATTCTTAGGTTTTAAGCCCACTTAAAAGTGATTGAGCAGAACATAATCTGCTTTCATTTACATGTTATACATTCTTAAATATAAAGCATGTATTAAATAAAGGGTTGTAATTTTCTTGTTAATAGCTCACAAAGTCTCTTCCACCACGGACTATTGGCTATCCATGGACTCTTGTCTACAGTACTGCAAAGCATGGCATGAGCTTGAAGACCTTGTATCGGACAATGATGGGATTAGACACACCTGTGCTGTTGGTTATCAAAGACAGTGATGGACAGGTAGGAAAATGTTTGTGTGGAAGTAGGGGACCTATCAAGAAAAATGTTTGGGGAGTATAAAGGAATATAAAGGTGCTTCAATCCATCATGGGAGATAAAATTGTATGTATCAAGCAAGTTTTCTTCTTAGAAATGTGTTTCACTGTTGAGCAATCCTCCAACATACTACATATCTAGGAAATACTTTAATGATGTAAGTTAGCTGTTGTAATGCAAGAATCTTGTAATAACCAATTAATCAATTTAATTTTTTTAAATGAACTTAAGGCGCAAGAAATACAGTCTGTAGAACTTTCTGATGCTGGAAGATCTTGTGGAGTTAGAATGTCATTGCCAGCTGTGTCTAGTACTTCTTGGTATATTCTGTGGCTGCAGCCAACATCTTTCAAGAGCTGTAGTACCTTTGTTGCATTAACTTTTGTTCTTTGAGACTGTGTAGTTGTGCTCTGTTTTCCTCTGACAGGGTTATGAATTTCAGGAAGTGGCTCACATCTCACTATTTGAATAGCAAACATCCTCTCTTACGTAATCCTGTAACAGGTGAACATTGCAGGCAGTATGAGACTTCTTGATTCTTTTTCTGAAATTTCTGTATTTGCTTGTGGAAGCGTGTTATGGCTGCCATGAAAAATTGACAGAACCACTGCAAAATCTGTAGCATTCACTTCACTTACCCATCCCAGTTTGGTAACCACAATTTTTATTTTCAGGAAGCATGATCTCATATAATTCAGGGGGTCTGAAAACAGAAATGAAGGGTGTGTTTTCTTATTCAAGTCACAGCTTGATTTTTTCATTGTCTTCTGCCCCAGGGATACCTTAAAAAGAAAAATCCCTTCTAACTCTCTGCTAGCAGTGTATTCTTTCCCAGAAGTTCTTTAAAAAGATTTTTCTTCATTTACCTTTTAATCTTGAAGACAAAAAATATTGAATAGACTTGAGATGTCTCAACAGACTCATCAATCTCTTAAATGTACTTTGGTGATTTCTCCAATTCCCTTATTAGCTTCTCAAGATAATTAGTAAGATATACCTGCTTCTTCGTACCTGATTATCCGTCCCAGAAAAAAAATGTCCTTTTCCTGATAGGGCTATCTTGCCACCACTATGTAGTATTGTCTGTTGATGAAAGCATTCATATTACCTCCTGTGTATGAGCATCTTGGCTGGAATGCTCAAAAAGTGTCATGGTTGCCCAGTCAAAACACGGAGTTCATAGGTATGTGATAATTTTTTTTTTTTTTGTGAAACATACCTTGGTGAATCTCATCTTACAGCCTCATACCTAGGAATATGTATGAAAGTGTGCCTTGAACTTTTGGGTTAAGTAGTCACTGAACTGATACTTTACTGTATATGCCAAGTCTTACCTAGTTTCCACACAGGAATGGGGGAAATCCATGTCTATTTAGTGAGCAGCATATGCGGAAGGAGTGGTTCAGACAAGTTTTACATGCTCAGTCCTTCACCAGTGTAGTGAGAGTGGTGTTTTCAGTAGTTGTGTTTCATGTTATTAATGAAAAATGTCTGTGTTTGACAGCAGAAAATTAATTTGCACTATCTTTCTGTTCAAAACATATGGAAATTTAGCACAGTCTTTCTCCTCTTCATGCAAGCATCTAGAATCATGAAAAATAGGACAATGGTAACCGACTATGCTCTTTGGTAATTAGTCAGGGTAATTAATTTTATTTATGAAGCTATTATTTTTTTGAAAGAGGTTAATTTATTTTTAATGTCTTGTATCTTCCTGGCAGATAGTCCTTTAAAATTGCTTTCCATGACTGAAAAAGGCTCTGAGGACTTTATAGGAGAATGTTTCCAGGAATAGTTCAGTAGCAGTATGCTAAGATAAATGTTATATGTGCACTTCAAAAGTGGGTTTTAAGAGACCAGATGTTTATTCCTATCTTATGCTCCAAAATCACTGCCTGTTTTCAAAGATTCTAGTTCAGAGAAGATCCTAAATGAGATTCAGCCTTTTTGAAAAATGATGGAATTATGACCAGATAGTTTCTTGACATTTGCTGAGCATACCCGCTCAGTCCTCTTTGGCATTCGTTGTTCTGCCCACTTTGTATCTTTGGTGTTTATGATACTGGAATTGTCGTATCCTTGGTTGAGGCACTTTTCTTTTAAACCAGAATGAATTTATTTCCTGGGCTGCTTCCCCTGAGAGACTATTCTTTGTTGTCCATGTTTATGGAGACTGCTTTTTTATTATGTTGATAATAGGTTGAGTAAGGAGCAAGTGTACCTTGTAACTTTTCATAATGTTTCATTAAAGGCTGATAAGCCTCACCCTACTGAATTGTTATTCAAAAACCTTTTCCAGCCTTGCTTTCTTTTTCAGATCGATTAACAATTTTATTTAAATAGCTGTTAAAAAAACAACAAACAAACAAACAAAAAAAACAACCAGCAAAACCACTGAACTTTCACAAACATTAATTGTGTAAAAGCTGAGCAATGCCTAGTTGGAATTTGGAATCTAAAGCCACCTAAATTGCCTTCTCCAGTCAGTTCTGGGAGATTCTTTAATAAAGGTGTCCATGGAATCTATAGTTACGTCATTGCAATTATTACGGATTGTCTGTCTATGTACTGGTATATGCTTCTATTAGTGAACCCTGACAGCCATTTAAAAAGAAATTGGTACCTGATTCCTCAACATGAGTCACTAAATAAGTGGTGGTCTAGAAGTGGAATTAATGCAGTTAACCACATCAGGGACTGTCTAGTTTTATTATAAGTCATTCTTCAGACTGTATTTTACGCACTGCAGAAGTGTGAGACATGGAACCTAGGACATGGGAATTTTAGTTACCCATCCTAACAACTAGCCACAAAAATCAGACTCATGGAGAAGTCCTATGGACATTGCTTCTCAAGGACTAAAATAACTGTTGGGAAGCGAACTGTGCTTTTTCTGTAAAGCCTTATTCTTTTATCGTTGCTTATAGCAAAAATGTGATCTTTCAAGACTCAACTTGAAGCATATAGAACATAGAGAGATTGTCAAATCCTGATTCCTGAGGGTACTCAAAGCTGAACTGAACAAAACTGAGTCAACCTAATGGCTTTTGAATCAGTCATCCATTGAGTAGGGAATTATATGAGAGACTGTCTGAGGTTCTTTGTAGCTTCATTTATGTATAATTACAAATAAAGCTTCAGAGTCTCTTGAGTAAAGTGTGTATGGTTTTCTACCTGGTTAAAATGCACTAGTTTTGTGTTTTACTGGTTATATAGATAACACCCCTGAGATGATCCAAGACAAACACTGGAATAAGTGTTATGTGAAAAGTTTACACCTGTGTAGAGGCTGAACTGAGATAGTTTGTTTGACACAATTGTGTTTGTTACTTTAACTGAAGGTTAATTTCTCTCAAGGAATGTCTGTTGTTAATGAAATCTTATATTTACTTTTATCTTTTTTTACTTATATTTGCTTACTAGGTGTAGTGTCAGCCCTAAGGGTATCTGAAGTAAGACACGTCATGGGTACCTGAATGTAGTGCAGTTACCAGACCTGCTCAAAGAATGACTTGAGCCTTTAAAAGAAGTTAGGATACAGAGACTCAGATAGTTTGAGGACTAAGAAATAATTGGAAGGGTGCATGTAGTTATTTAAGTATGGAATATTATGTATTTCAGCAGCCCATTTTGTTATATTCATTGATGAAACTTCATTTGAATTCAGTATGGATTTTTATGTTAAAAGGTGCTCTATTTAAGTTCAATTATCTGCATATACTAAGTACAGTCTAAAGTCACAAAATGTTTGACAGAGAAAAGTTTTCTGAAGTCTAGTCTACTGACCCAGATGCTTGAAATAACAAAAAGGAAAAAGTGTCTCATCTATGCTGCTTTTTAGAGTTTACATGTGCAAAGACAGTAAAGTATGGAATAGGCATACATGACTACGGCAATTATAAGTTCTTTCTGACTCATCTTTAAATTTTAACCTTAACAGTTACATGTAGTGGAACTACAGGTAGCAAAGATCAGCTAAAAATTAAATACTGTCTTGAAGTACAAATTCCCGTGAGTCCATCTACCTAGTAATGGGCTAGAAAATGAAAAGTGTAAAAAACTAGGTAATGATAACATTAGGGACTCATATCAAGCCTACCTTGAATTAAAAAAAAAAATATATATAGGGGGGAAAAAAAAATAGGTGCCTTCTAGAAACAGGAAAACAAACAATTCATTTATTTTGGTCTGATTTCCCCAAAAGCAAAAAAAAATATAGTAGTTTCTTTCTCTCTTAAACCTGTTCTTGACATTGAGACAGTGGCATAATAGTGAAATATCTTCCCAGTGTTGGATTCTAGATGTTGAATGAAATAAATATCCCTGCAAAAAAAAAGTTTGGGCTAGTTTTCCTGTGAACTTGCATTAAAACAAGGGTACAGAAACTTGCACCTCAGTTCATGGATCTTCAAGTCTTTAGACTGAATTTGCTCTTTGTTCCAGAGAATCAGATTTTTAGATTGTAAGCATTGGTCACACATGTGTTCAAAGGTAATCCTTTTCACTGAAGTAAAGGAACCATTTTACGTGGGTAAAGTAGCTTGTCAGCATAGTGACATTTTGTTCTTAAAAAAGGTAACATAAAGAAGTAAAGCAGTGGTAATATGAGGAAGTTTCTGTAAGTACTGTGACTAAAGAAAGTTTGGTATGTAAGTCCTGTCTTTTGTCTGCTCTATACCAATGGAGTCTAAGCAGTGTCTCCTCAAATGTACAGTACTACCTGCATCAAATGAATTGTTTGCTGTTGTGCCTAGTTTTTAAAAATAAAGAGTTTATTTCAAGAGATTAATGCTTGAACTCAACAAAATGTGAGCACACACTGGCTCATGTCCAGCTTTTCATCCACAAGAATCCCTAAGATTTTCTCTTCAGGGCTGCTCTCAGTGAGTTCGCCTCCAAGCCTGTGCTTAAGTTGGAGATTGTCCTCACCCAGGTACAGGACCTTGCACTTGGACTTGCTGAACTTCATGAGGTTCACACAGGCCAAGTTCTCAAGTTTTTCCAGGTCCCTCTGGATGGCATCCTGTCCTTCTGTTAAAATCTGTCTCTGTTGTAAGACAGGGTAAGCAGTGCTTACCTTTTATTTGGAATTAATAAATTACACGGAAATTAACTCAGTTACAGCTAGGAACTCACTGAAAATAGTCTAGTGAAGTGAAAAAGGCGCTATGTAATAAGGAACTTTTGATCTGAAATTTTAAATATGTATGCATTGTTTTTGAGAGTTTTATGGGTTTAGTTTTTATCCATTAGATTATTTTTTCTTGCTGTGTTCATTTTTTATTGAGGAAGAGTACTCCTACTTTCTATTGTGCAACAAAGCATGATACTGTATCTCAGAGCACTCAGAACTGTGATACAGTGTAAGCAGCGGTACAGTGAAATTTGCAGAGTGAATTTCAAATCTGACGATATTCACAACCTGATTTGTTTATCAGTTACTATCATTAGAGATTCTTGGATGCCATGTAGTTTTTCTGAAGTTTTTCTTGCTCTGCTACATTTTTGCTACAGGTTTTTGGTGCATTAGCATCTGAACCACTTAAAGTGAGTGATGGCTTTTATGGCACTGGGGAGACCTTTATGTTCACTTTTTCTCCAGATTTTGAGGTAAGTAGTGATGACTTTGTATGCTTTTGCTTCTTTTCCTGCCACCCTCCCCAAGTGCATTATATTAAAATACTTAATAAATCTAATAGTAAATCTGAAAAATACTACAAGTTGGCCAAAAAAAGTCATCATACTAGTTTTTTCATGGAATCTTTAAGTGCACAGTAAATCAGTAGTGTTTGCATGCTGAAGAATACACTTAACCCAACTCTTTAGTTAATACTGAAGATTTTTCTACTGTTTAAATTCTTCCACGCGTCTGTCGGAAAATTCACAAACTACATCCTTTTTAGGGGCATATTTTCATGGTATTTTTCATTGTGTAGGAATTTTGGTGCTCAAAGATGACCTGGTTTGGAATGGTCTTATTTGAATTAGCCTAAAACCTCAGAGAATTTTTTCTTCAAGTATCTGTTTCCTGAATTTTCTGTGTCAACTTGTTAACTTCATTAAACTGGCCTCTAGCCACCCATAGTCTGTCTTTACTGATGTTTGGTTTTCCTTCTGCCCAAACTAAAAGTTCAGATATTTTTACTTGCTAGTCTGTTGTTTTTTTTTTTTCCTAGGTTTTTAAATGGACAGGAGACAATATGTTCTTCATTAAAGGAGACATGGACTCTCTTGCTTTTGGTGGAGGAGGGTAAGTTACAATTAGAGTCTGTTAAAAGTGTTTGTCTGGACACCTTTGAAAAGGAAAATTTGCATTGACTTCAGTTTGGTAGCTCAGGACTCAACAGTTACCAGACAAGAAACTTTAGTATGTCAGGTGCTTAGCTTCTGATGTTGACAAAACTTAGACAGGAAGTTTGTCTTCAGCATAGTGTGGCATAAAGTTTCAGCCCTGCATGGTTATAATACCATCCATGGTTGACTTCCATGTGTGTCTTTCTGTATTCAGAGGAGATAGATATTACAACTGTGGAAGGATGTAAATGTGAGAATTATGTGTAACTAGAAGAGGCCTGAATTGAAACTGAGCTATCCCAAAACATGCCAAGGTCTCCAGAAATCATACATAGTCTTGTCCTTTTGTTTCCCTCCCCATGCAGGTGCATAAGCTTCTGGAATGTTTTCCTTATTTGTTATCAGCATTCTCTTTAGATATAAAAGTGCTATTATGTCATCTTTTTAATAAAAATGGAAGAGACTGAAAACCAAGGAATTCTAGTTAGCTTTTTATTTCAGAATATCTGCAAAAGGGATATTTCCAAATTAATAATAAATAGTAAAAGAAAAATTAAATCTTTGTAGCATAAATTTATCAACAGCAATGAGGTACTTGTGTTAAAAACTTATTCTTTAATTCCTTCTTATTTCTGAATTTTGAAAGAAAAATACATTTATAAATTCAATGCTTACTCCCTCGGTCTTTTGCTTTAATATATTGTCTGTCTTGCAGAGGAGAGTTTGCTCTTTGGCTTGATGGTGATCTCTACCATGGAAGAAGTCATTCATGTAAAACATTTGGGAATCACACACTTTCTAAGCGAGAAGACTTCACTATTCAAGACATAGAAATATGGGCTTTTGAATAAGTATTTAACTATTTCTACAGGTTATTGTCCCAAACCTGACATGAATCAGTGCAGCTTAAAAATCCCTAGGAGCAATATAATGTATTTTACTTATCTGCTTTTTTTTCCTAATTTTTCCATGTGGCCATTAGTTATTATTTTTAAATAGATGTTTTTTCATGCTATCGCATCTGTAATATACTGCCATACTTTTTCTAAGCTATAGACTCTTTTACAAAATACTGACCTTGTGGACTAAAAATTAATGTTAGTTACTTTGAGCCTTGTGGCCTGCGAAATTTTCTTACCCATATTACAGTTGCCTCCCAGGTGTCCCACACACACCTTTCCTGCAATCCTGCTAGGGGGCTGCTTCATTGAATATAGCTTATTATTTTTGTATTCAAATTATGTCTATGAATGAAGTTGCCCTCTGTGAACCTCTAAGAAAGCTGCGTGTGGGTATTTGGCAGCAGCACTGCAGAGATTGGTCCAGACCAATGATGGGTTATTCAAGTGGTGCCACAAATGGATGAGAAGCTGAGCATTCCTTCTTAACGCATCCCGGTACACACGTGGTGAAGTTAGAAGATATCCAAAGTCAACAGTGCCACTCGTCTTGTTTATTGTTCATGTGTAGAAAAAAGTCAGTTAATATGTGTTGTAGCTGCATGCTGATTGTATTTAAAGAGTGTTTTGCGCATGCTGTTAATGATCTGCAGGTTTGGGACAAATACTGACAATATTGAGCTATGTGGCAAAGACTTACAAAATAACAAGAGAATGTAAGAATATGATAGTTCCAAAAAATTAAAAGGCTAAAGCAAGCAAAACTCAGTGAAAAAATTGTAGCTATAGTAGGGCATTAAAAGTACAGAAACAGATGCATCTTTCTTCAACATAAAGTGTCAGATATATACTGTTATACTGTTGTAGCCGTGTAGCACATCAGCTCCAAGAATATAGCTTATTCCTGTCCAAGGAAAAAAATACTTGTGATGTTTTTGAGTGGGTCTATGTTGTAAATTTACAATTAGCACCAGCTCTGATTAAAATGACATCATGTATCATAAGTAGACAATATTGTAATTCAGTAGACTTGTGGAATATGCAAACTTACTGTCATGTGACCTCAAAAAATAAATGACAGGCTAGAATACAGTTCCAGTAGCTCTTGTCCACTTTTGTAGAAAAATTGATAAGCCATTGTGGCAATAACAGCTCAAAAAACCTGTTTGTTTCAAAGCTTTTATTCTATGTTCTGCAAAAACAAAACAAAACAAAAAAGAACAAAAAAATTGCTGTTAAGTGTGACAGTGACTGACTTTGTGCTGAAATTTCAGCTATTTCAGACAAACATTGTATATTATCTTGTAAATTAATGTTTAAAGTAGTTTTGTTATTATAGAAAAGTGTTGATTGACGGGTTGCTTATAGCACTTTAAATTATTCTAGAAATGGAATAAAAGCCAAATGGGTTGGCTTACATAGATGTAGTTGTATATTATTTCAAAATATTTACATTTCTGGAAAGTTAAAAAAAAACTTATTTGAAGACAGCTTACTGCTATGGTAATGAGAAAGGGCAGACGTTTCATCTATAATATGCTAATGCTCAATATGAATAGAAAAACAGGGGCTTTGTTTCCTGTCTCTATGTATATCTCTTTATCCTTATTAGAACTTAGTACAGTGTGTAGAGTAAATGTTTACAAAATAAGGACCTGTAAATAAATTGAAATGGCTTTTCTCCCCTTTGGTCTTCCACAGCAGTATTATTGTCTTTGTGGAGTTACAACTGATTATTACAACAAAAAAAAATCCTGTAATGGATTTTAAGTACTATAAGCTCACAGTGATGTATAGCAAATAAATCTAAATATATGTAAAAATAAACTTGAGTTGGAGTTTATTTAGAAGGTGGAGTTTATGTAGAAGCACAAATGCTGTTTTCTGCTGTTCATGTAATAACTGAACACATAGGATGCATTTTCTCATCTTTCTTGGCATTTTTGGGGCTTTTTAAAGCCCAGTGAGAAGCAATGGGAAGGAAATACATTGTCTTAACCATGTGGAAGAGGGAGAGGGGAAAACAAAAGTCTCAGTCTGGCTGACAAAACCATTAATTCAACTGCACAGTCTCTATCCTAAGCTCATATTGCAAATTAAGCATATTTTAGATTCTTACAGGCTGGTGTGAAAAATTTTATAAAGAATTATACTTTGCAGAATTAAATGAAAGCCCACAAAAATCTTCAGTAGCTGAATGTTTCCAAGTATTGGAGCAGTCTTGGAAAAGCAAATAGGAAGCAAAAAAGTGGAAATCAAGGATAGCGTTTAGTAAGCAGTACAGTAGCAGTCATGCTTGTAAAATATTAGTTAAGGAGTAGCAGGACATTTGATTTAAAGCATAAGTGACTGTGGCAACACTTAGTGAAGCAACTGGCTGTGTAAGGGATCTATAGAGAGCAGTGCATGTCTACTTATGAAAGACCATGAATTTTATCACCAGATGTTTAGTTAATTTCTGTGTGCCACACATAAAAAATTGTATAGATGAGATCAAAGGCACTGTCTTACTGTCCCTCCTGCCTTCAATTCATTATGCCTTTTCTGCAGTAGAATTCCTTTCCATCTCCCCTGGCAAGGTGATTGGAAAGAGTTGGGGTTTGCTGTATGCTGAAGGCTTATGAGACCCATTATCTGGAGTTCACTGCCAGAAGGCTGTGTCTCAGCATACAGTACTTGGATGGATTCACTGAGTAACTCGATGTTTTGTTTGGGTACCTGGGATCCAAACACGGGGTTCTTAAAGTATCATCTTTTGGCTCTAAATCCTATCTGTGAGTTACTGCTTTTGTGTAACCTGCAAAAAGGTCATAATTTATGACATATGGCTTGTGCTTACATCTTCCTGCTCACCTGTTTATATTGCACTGGAGTTATTTTTTTGTACAGGAATTAGAATGTCTGCATAGAACTTGCTCTTGGAAGATGAGTAAAAACACTGACTAGTCCTTCAACTTCAAATAAAAAAATAATAATGTATTCTTCAGTATTTGAATCTTAAATCTCACTTTTATATTCTCCCTTCATAAAAGAACAGATGTCATCAGGGTATTTTACTGTTGTCTCTGCAGTTTGGAGCTCAGTTAAGGGAACAAACCTCTCCTCTTTCTCCACTTAAGAGTACATGCTACTGCAATGATACAGAGCTACACTGTGGTTCTGGAGCAGAGAGTGGAATTGTCCAGCCAAGGAAATGGTGTACACTTGGTGTAGTATGTGCAAAACAAAGTGGTCCTGCTGGCTATCTCACTGCAGAAGTGCCAGTGCCAGCTCTGCTTTCTGCTGTCCTGCTTACCTGACAAGCTTCGTAATTGTAGTTTGTTTTCTGTTGTGATCATTACACTGCTAATAGTACACATGCTGTTGAATGCTAAACTGCTTTGTGCCCTGAGGTGTCAGCAGTGGCTTTAGTTGAGATGTTGGGGTGGTGCAATGTGTTGGACTAGGGCTTGCCAGTATTTGTTCTGTGATCAGTGATGATTGAACACATCCACAAATGTTATGCTGTTCACTACAGCAAATTTTATTTCAATAGCCTTCCCCTGTTTTAAAAATGGGCTGTGTTACTGAACCTTGGCTGCACAGAAGCATTTTTAAAGAAGGAATTATTGCTGTGGAGGAGGGAGCTGATTTCTGCTGGGTGGGATACATGTCCAGTGAACATCCACTCGCTTCAAGCCACTGCAGCAACTGTGGTAAGACTTTGAAAAATACAAAGGTGTAAACATCAAATTTATTTCTTCTGATGCAAGTTCTATGCTGTCACTTAAGCTTGATAGCTGTGTTAGAATATAAAAAATGTATGTAAGTTCCTACAGAAAAAGAGACAAGTTTTTCACTACCAAGGATGTGCAAAAGCAACACAAGCCTTAGACAGGAGAGTGCAGGAGCGCTGTTTCAAGTAAAACATTTTTGGGGGTGAATACAGTATTTAAGAAAATAATGTGCAACTTTAAGCTACCATGAGACTACCTGAGAGTTGCTCATTGTCTAAAAGGTTAAGGATTTTATTTTCAAATCAAGTCAGAACTAGGAAAGCAGGTCTTAAATAAAAATTTACAGAGACTGCTTTAATCAAGCAGGTTTTGACCTTTATCATCTCTCTGCTTAGAATCTTTAAATTTGGCAGAGTTTGTGCTAGTTTCACGGGAATGTAACACAGTATACTAGTAGAGTTAGGCTGGGTAATTAATGGAGTACTTTTGTTTGGTTGGTTTTTAATGAGTTCAGATGTATTTTCTCCTACTTTTCATGGATAAACTTGTCACACAGCTTTATGTGAAAAAATGTTATAAAGCGTATAACCTACATGAAATGCTTCCATACACCATAACTTATATCAATATTTAATATTTCTCTTTGACAAAAATGGTAAATTCTTCTCAGAAATTGGAAGGCTTTGCATGATACTGCCTACACAAAGGTAAATAGTGGAGGGTAGTTATATCACGTGATTTTCTCATCCGATTGGAAATAAAATAGTTTGCGTGGAAGAATAGAAAAAGTTTAGGGTTTGGTTTATTTTGCATAGATTTTAACATTGAGATGACTGAATGGGAGGCTTACGTTATCTGCAGTGAGCTATAGTTTGAAGAAGTATAGCAGTAATTACATTGTTACAGCTGCTGTTTCCTGTGGTAGGATGAGAATTCTCATGAGCAGAAATATGTAATTCACTTAACACTAACATGCCTTTAGTGCGTATTCTTTGCACAGGTATTTTGTGTAAGGTCTGTTGCCATGTGCCCTGAAATCTTTTTCTGGTGCATTGGACAGAGAAGCCTTCACAGGAAATATTTTAACAGCCTGTGAGAAGAAGAATGTGCTTACATTTTGAAGCAACTTACTGATATTTTAGTTCACAGAATATGTGCACGTATTTGTTTTCTAGTGTGTGGCAGAATAACCCAAGAAATAATTAAGGGTTTTATTTATAGTTCATGTATTCCTTTGACAACAAAATTTTGTCAAGACAATTTAGACAGCTTTAAAGGTCATTATATAAAGACATAATAAGCTAAGAATATGCAGATAAAAATTATATAAGTATTGCACTAAGATAGAAGTTTTGTAGTTCAGCTTGAGTAGTCTAAGACATCTCAAGAAAACATTAAATGAGCTCCACTGCTTCCATCTTACAATTAATTTTTTCTTCCTTAGAGTCACATAATATAACTATGCCTAAAATACTAATGATTTACATAGAATAGATGTAGTAGTCAGTTCTTGTATCACTAAGTTATAAAACATTTTGTTTATTTGTGCATTGGAGCTTCAAACTGGAGTACCTGTACTCAAAAGAGCATTATTTGTTTTATCAGAGAGAAAAGATGTTCATAGACCTTTACTTCTGTGAGAAGATATTTGCTCTTTCAGTTTGAAAGGATCTTAAGGGGGAAAAGACCACTTCCTTTTTCATTATTTGCCCAGGCATCTGCTCTGAAACAAACGGTTTTCTTGTGAAATACACACATTTTACCAGGAGAGCTATTTTTACTGTAGTAGAGAAATAGTGGTCTCTCTAATCCTGTAAGCAGTGGAGACCTTACAGAGGTCTCAGAGTTGTCCTAGAAATATTAGTTCATTAGCATTTAGTCCTCTTCAGCATCATCTGGACTGAAATACATTGTTTCAGTAGCATTGAAATGGCAAATGCTGTAAAGTTAGGTCAGTATTTCTGTGTAATGTGGAGCAACATTTTACTCAAAGTTATGAGCACTGTTTCTCTCTTTTCTCACAGAGATACATTTCAATGGAAGTTGATGATTTTAGTCAACTTTTTTTGCTGTATACAAAAGTACAAGTACCTGGCTAGTTTTTATATGATACATATTATTTTTCCCTGTACTTAAAGGAACAGTATCTGCATAGATAATCAGATGCGACATTGCACAATGTTGCATAGAAGGTGTTTTTTAGGTAGCTGTCTAATCAAAACTTTTTTATTCATTACATTCCAACCTCCATAAGTTTATGAAACTATCTAAAAAATTAGTTATATAAATACAATAAATATATAAAACCCCATTTATAAAAAGAAGGATTTTTACAAAATATGTAAGAGAAAGCTGGGTCAACAGTTGCCACAAGATAATACTGCAGTAGTAGTTGCATATCCTGCTTGTAACATGAACCAATGTGGTATCCTTGATTCTGTATTAAAATAAGATCATTTTACTTGTATATAAATAAATTAATTAGGAAATGCATGCACAAGACCATTTTGCTGATCAAAAACTTGGTCTGAGTCTATATTGTCATTCAGCTTCTGATCTGACATATTTCATATTCCTGATATGCCAGTTTAAATAGGCTGGGAATATCTTAATGTAAGAAGAAGTAGAAATTGGAAGTAATTTGTAGCTATTTATATTGCTATGGGCTTTTATCATCAGCTGCTTATATTCATATAGATTTTTCTCCTTATTTTTCATGTAGTAATTAACTTAATTGTCCTGCAAGCACTTGTGGTACAAAATGAAGTCCATTTGGATGCTTGGGTTATCATGCATTAGTTATAAATTACGTATTTAAAAAAATACTCTTTTCTATGTGGTGAACAGGGGAATCTTATATTCAATATGTGTAAATGCTAGTGGCAAGGGAGAAGGGGAGAAAAGTTTTCCAAAAGTTGTTCTGGTTATAGCCTACTTATTTTAATAAAGTAATTATGACATTATCATCCCTTCCTTGCCATAACATTTCTCCCTCAAAGTCCACCAGCCCGTGTTTCCTGGCTCTCATCAGAATCCCAACAACCTTATCTGAAATACGAACATATCTGTCGAAGAGTTCCCCAAAAGTGACTTGGATCTTGCCGTCGGGCCGTGGCCTAGCCATGGATTCAATGATGAAGCACATGTCCCTGATCTCCCGGTGGATGTGCTCCTCAGCTCTCTTGGCTCTCTCAGCGGTTTTGGTTCCTTCCTTGGGATGGCCGTATCCTTCATCTCCTTTGTGCAGGCGCGTGGACATGGCCAGCTCATGGTCAAACTCCTCGCTGAAGGGGTTCAGCTTCTGCGTTATGATGTGCTGGTCGGCCCATTCCTGCCACCTGTCCTTGAGGCTGCGCACGGCGCTGCATTTCCTGCGCGCCTTGCTCCGCGCCTCCTCGCCCAGCCGGCTGGCGCTGAAAGACACAGAGCACACCTGAGCTTTGCAGCTCCTCGTTTCCTGATGCACTTCTGCTGTTTATTGGTCTGCTGTAACTGGGTTACTGTGTTTTTTGAGACGAGCTGAAATCCACCAGGTGGCATGAGTTCACCATTTCTAAATTAGTTCCGTAGGGGCTGTTCGTCCACATTCAGTTTGCACTCAGAGGCAAGTTCCATGATCACAGCTTTATCCTGTCTACACTACCACCTTCCAGCCCTGATCTGAGCCTGTTTTAACAAACTTTTCCCCAGAATGACTTAATTCTGTAAGGGAGCAAAACAGTATGTTGCTGATAACCTGCACTTTCTGTACCTTTCCCATTCCTGCCTGCCTGGCCAAGCCTGAAATGTGCCTGAGCTGAGGTTAGAGATGCTGATTGCTGTAAGTGTATGACCTGGCTGAAAACTAGAGGGTAGTGCCTAGAAAAATCTGTCCTCTGTAATAGATGTCAATGATTAAAGCAACAACAAAAAGCTAATCGAGTGCAGTAGCTCTGTCTATGCTTCTGCGTTTGAAGTATGGTTCTGAACAAATACTGAAGTCAAAAATTCACATTCCCATGGGTAGGGTAGAAGCCTTAAAGTGTCAAGGTCAAAGGATAAGGAAAGACCTTCAGAGTTTTTTTTTTTCTTTCTTTCTTTCTGTGTGTGTGTAATAGTTCTGGATGATTGCAGGCAGACGCTCTTTCCTCTCGTGGCCAATCCCACATGTTGTGGGGGAGCTATAGATAGTCTGAGCTAGTCTTTGTGCTGTCCACGTCCTGTCTGTGTGTACGTACAGAACTCAGCTAGGGACTATGCTGTTCTGTGGCTGTGCCAAAGTAATTTGTTTTCTAGTATTTTTACTCCACAAAAGCTGCTCTGAGACCTCTCCAGCAATGTCAGCTGAATATTAACAGTAATGCTGGAGAATCAAGATACGCTTAGAAAAACAGTACACAGGGCTGCAAAGTTGCAGAAAATTCTGTTCCCCTGCTGTTTGGACAGTCCTTTGTTTTCTACTAAGCTGGTTGAAATAGAGAATAGGAGTCATAGAGATGTCCCCAGTTCAGATCTGTGCACCAGAAAAATGCCAGTACTGGGCAGGGCTATGTTAGGGCAAGAATTGCAAACACTTAGTGCCAGGGATAGAAAAAGAACTGGGAGAGCTGCGCTACTTTATTACCTGTGGAGCTGCCCTAAGATTGGCTTAGCTGTATTGAGAAACTGTGTTTAAAAAACTCCAAAATACTCTTCCTTATCAATCTGGTGAAAAAACATCAAAAGAATTGAGCATACTGAGTTGCCAAGTAAGTGCACCTTTCTGTGGTGTGACACGGAGCATCCTGAGAGTAGGCAGTGTGTCTGTACCTGTGATTTTGTGTGTGTAAGTGATTTAACAGGTAGGTGTTGGCAGGAAAGCATTAAGATATACCAGTGGGATAAAGCTACACAATTTGGTTTCCCAACAATAAACCAAGTGCTCCTCTATATAAGCTATTGTCATACAGAGAAAGGGAAAGCTGTGATCCTTTGTCCCTTCACCTGAATTGTGCCTTCGTTGCCCAGAGGAGCTGTGGGCACAGGTTATGCAAAGGAATTCGTCTCCTGAAGCTTATGGCTATTCCAAAGGCCTCAGAAACCCTGTGCAGCACAGTCTGAACTCCAGCTGAAGCTCAGATTGCTTCACCAGCTCTTCATGGGGGAAGGTATCAGTTAAGGCAGGGGGGGAAAAAAATCCTAAGTGAATCAAAATTGCCTCAAAGAACTGATGCCAGCAGTTTCAGTGGAGTTGATGAGATATCATCATGGAAGGCTTATCCCTCAGCCGCAGCCAGCTGCTCCCCCTTCTCTCCAGGGACTATGACCTCTGAGAAAGTCCCAGAGCTTCAGTTCCCCAGGTTGAGTGGAGAGAAGAGGGGGAGTGACACAGCAGAAGGCTGTGAAATCTTTGTTGTCTGCTTTAATTTAGCAGTCTAGAATGTATTCCCTCCTTTTTCTACTGAAACTAATTTTCCTTTCTAGCAGAATATTATTATCACCTTCCTCATCCAAATCATCTTCTTAGTGGTTGAGAAAACCACCGTCTTATCTATCCTTTTGCTTTTATCGTGCCTCATGTGGGCTTGAAAAAACCTACTTTTTTAATGCATCTTCTAATTTAACCATTTCTGGTGGCTGGAGTGCCATTTTTGCCATTGTTTAGCTTAATGATAAGTTAACAATGTGAGTTGTGTACACATAGAAGCATTTTTTCATGTTTCTACCGCACCTACACAAAGGATTGTGCATCCAAAGTGAAGTTTTGAACTTTCATCCACTGTAAGAAGTGCTTTACGTGTAACAATCAACTAAGTTAACCTGTTAACCAGAACAATCATCCTAAATGTGTTCTAGTTGCTAGATGCATTCTGACCTTCTAGGCAAATAATGTCCAGGGTGCATATTCACACTGATTCTGTCTGTAGGGGAAAGGTATGAATTCCTTTTAATGTTTGGAGTTTCATATCCCTTTGCTGCATGACTTTTGCTCCTAAGCTGGAACAAAATAGTGTCTCTTATGCCAGTAGGAGTTAACAGGCCTTCTACCAAGGAAACAACCTTATTCCAGTAAGTGGTGCAGCTGGAAATAATGAAGGTGCTGATGTGAGGAAAACAAAATACTTGCACTGATGCTTTTTTCCTGGAACATAGAGAGGAAAATGGGAGATACTCTTTAATAACTGTGTACTTATGAAGTTTTTGAAGAAGATTAAACCACATTGAAAGGTTCGTAAAGGTAGCAGGCTGAAATATGATATTCTGAGGCTGTAAAATAATTTTAAAAAAGGAATAGTTAAATCCAGTCCTGATAGCAGCACTGTAAGTGCAGAAAATTATTTTTGTGTCCGATTTCAGTGGAAGAGAGAGCTCTAAGTAACACAGAGGGTGTTATTTCAATCATTTGGACCACAGTAAATATGGGTTATCAATCTTTTTTCTAGGTAGACATACAAAGGAAATGAAAGTTTAACAGAAGCTAGAAAGTTGGTCTTTTTCTACTGTAATATTTGAAACTGAGCAAATTGTTTTAATTGAAGTTGTTTACAGAAAAGTGCTGCAAATGTATCCTTTTTCCACTGTATATTTGGGATCTTTGGTTTGAGGTCCTAACTTCTGTGAAAGGACGGTGCACACAGTCCTTACCAAAAGCAGGTACCACAAACTTTCAAGCCCTAGGTTACTGGAGAGCTTTTTTCACTTGGGCTGTTAACCATTTTCTTCTTACAGGAGCTGACTGCTCAGCTGTATAGCAAAGCATCATTCTAATCCCATCTGAATAGCTAAAATAGCTCTGGGGGTGTGTGTTCAGCTAGCTGTGCTAAAAGGTGCTGTATGTTGAAATCCATAACTGTGTTAGTCACGGTCTAATGGTCATGGTAGTGCTCATCAGTAGTGAGGTGTAAAACCAAAACAGGGGCCATGATACAGCCTGCCTGTCTGTCTGCAGAAAGATCACAAAATCTGTTTTGGCATTTTCATCAGTTTTTCATCATTGGTGCTGATCCAGTTTTTCATTTCTGGAAAGGCAATTAAAATATGGTATGAACTTGGGGTCCAAGATACTGTGAAGGTTTCCTTTCTTTGAATTGGTGAATTCCAAATTCGTGGAAAGCTTCCAAAGAGAAGCAGTGAACCCAACTTTTGGTAAGAAGTACTTGGAAATAATTCCTGCAACATTAATTTGGGACACCCTCTGCAAATTGCTCCTGAGAATATTTACAATTTATACTAAGCAAAATAATGAATAAGTATTTGGAAATATTACTCGTCAAATATATTGATTTAGACAACGTTTGATGAAATAAATGAATAGCTGAGGGCTCTAGATGAGATAAAATTTGTGATTCTGAAATATGGACTGAAGTATTAAGAAGTAAGTAGTTATTTTGATGAACCAGTGTGAAAATTAAATATAATTAATATCTCCCAAATAGAACTTCCTGACTTTGTGTATTAGGTACATAGCACATAAAATCCTGGGCTGCAGTCTGATGTTGTTGACTAACTTAAACACAAAGTGATATGTGAAAGGTCTCCTGAATTTGGATTAATTTCTTCTGAGTCAAGAATAATAGTTTATCGTTGACCACTTCCTGCCATTTCCCCACCCATCTTCCTCATGGAAAGCTGTATCCCTCTGCCATTTGTGTTGATGTAATGAAGATTCTTTACTTACAGAGATTGTACAGGCCGTTTAATCCTCACAGCTGTCACTTCCCGGTCACTGTCTTCCTGCTCGAGCTTGTCCTCTGCTTCCCCATAGCCACTGTCCTGGGCATCCAGGCTGTCATCACGGCACTTAAGGAGCAGCTCTTCCTTGGCCCCATCTTTGTCCTCTTCTTCCATCTTCTCCCAGCCCTTGGTCAGCTCTGATACCACGTTTGAACACTTTCTCCTTATGGTTGAAGGTAATTTGCTGCTAAGAATTTTGTCAATAGCACTTGATTCTTCTTTGAGTTTGGTCATCTCGGAGCTGCTGTTGTTGTTCTCGTATCTTTCACTGAGGAGGCTGACATCACCCCCTCGTTCGTAGGCTTTGCTGACAACTGTTTTGGTCACCTCTTTGCTTTTAATGCTGAACATTTTGAGGGCTTCATCTGATTCCCTTGATTTTTTTTCAGCATCTCTTATTGTCACCCATTTCTTTGCTAAGGATTTTTCATCATCTTTTTCTTGGTCCCTCTTGACAGATGGAATTTGCCATTTTTGAAAGGAACTTTCTTGTACAGGCTGAACTGATGAGCTTTCTGCAGTGGGGACCCATCCAGAGGGCTCTTGCTCTTGCTTTATGTGGTGGTCAGATGCCCACTGCTGCCAACCTCGTGCCAAGCTGAAGACCTGGCTGGCCATTCGGATCTTGTGGACAGCCCTTTTCACAGGAGCAGTGCTCGGCTTTTCTTCAGGAGCCATGTTGCTGTCTGCTGCCATCCTGGCTTCTCCCCTTCTTATGCTCAGCACCTTCTGAATGGACTTCCTGAAGTGAATAATGCCCTCTGAAGAGGGCCACACAGATTTAAATAGAAGCAGGAGCAGTTGATGCCTGTGGAAAATATGTGAAACGCTTCTCTCAGAGATATAGTATCCTCACTGTTGCAGAGGTCTTTTTTTAAAACGTGGGGTTACATTTCATCACAGCAGATGAATGATGCATGACGTAAACAGCGTGACACAGACCTGCTCTGGAAATAGCAGGAAAGTAACAGGTCCTTTAGTCCCCCGCCCCAGGACTGCTGAATTCCCAGTTTGTTGGCAAGGGTCTTGTTCTTTTGCAAATGCTGCACTTGGGTTAGAGATCCTGATCGCAGGGACTGAAAATGCTAAATGTGAAGTGTTGTCAGTTGCTAACAACTTCGGCCACAGTGGGCACGCCTTATCGTCACAAGAAAATAGTGGTCCTTGTCATGGAGTGTGAAGCCAGAAGCAAGTTATAATTGAGAAATTTTAGAGGTATTTCCTAAAAAGGTACTAGGTGACTTTTTCTTATTGCTTGTGTGTCTGAGGAAATCGAGGTTTGTTAATTTTTTAAAAGGTATTTATGTGTTCTCTTCCCATTCATTATCTATTAATGTCTCTCTCTTTAGAACATACCTTCAGGGGGGCCTGGGAACACTATCATGTTTAGTGTCAGCACTAAGGAGGAGGGAATCACTATGTCTGGTGATCAGTATAGTGAGTCTGACTTGATCAGATGGATGAATAATCTCCAAGTTTTAGGGCTTTGAAAAATAAAATGATAACCTATTTAATTTCTCACTGCTTTTCAAGAGAGTTATATACAGCATAATTATGTTTACTGTGTACAGTATAGAAAAAATCAGTTTTTCTGGGAAACCTTGTGATTTCTTCATTCCAGAGGGCTTCCTAAAGTATATTCATATTTGAATTTGTAAAATTGTTTAATGAATTGATACATCCATTGTTGAATGGTAATAAACAGACATTTTTCTGAGATGTAGTCCTATGATATCTTATTTCTTAGTATAATGTTTCCTAAATAGGAACGGAAAATGTCATTGCTTTTTTGATCCATCATACCTTGCAGATTACAGGATGACCTGTGGCACTTGCCATGTGGTGCTCTGAGGCACACTGAACTTCAAGGAATTCTGTTGGCTTTGTTGGTGTTACATCAGAGATAAATATGGACTCTTGTATTCTGCCTTTTTTTTAATCTTCTGTCTGTTAAAGGCTGGGCTGTTTTAAGAAGGTCAGATCATATTTAGCCCTTGATTAACACAGTAAGACTACATCATACCTTTGACTTCCATGTAGAATTCCTCATTAATCTGTGGAGTAATTTCCTCTTCAAAACCGATGACATAATGTAAGCTAGTGTTGCTATTAGGTATTTACTCATGCTTTTATTTTAGAAAGAAATGTATCACCTCTGTGTACTGTACAGTCTCAGCTATTGCCCATTGCATCATAGCTGTGAGATGACATTGTGAGATGTACCCATACAATTGATTAAGGAGCGTGTGTTACCAAACATTTATTTTGGAGTCATTTTAAGTCTGATCAGGAATGGGACCTCCTTGTGCTTAAAATTAACATGTCTGTGCATGCATGCACACAACATGTTCATACATAGGTATGTTCCCTAAAATACAAGGAAGAGGCAAGTGAAAGAAAATAATGCACATGCAGAATAGGAGTATTACACCAGTTCATGATGTCATTCTGAGTGGTCTCTGGAATGTAAGGGTGGCTGAGGCTTTAAGAATGAGCTGAAAGCTAAATACATAAGGGGTAGGGCCAAGGAAGGACTGCAGTGAAACAAGTGACTGTGGAAGGACAATCCTGGAGTGTAAGGCAGGGTCAGCTCCACCTCCATGTGTCCTGGATCCTGTTTTACCTGCTCTTAAAGACTAGCAGCAGTAGGTACTCCCCACTGTCTAGGCAATCTATTCCCCTGGTTAACTGGCTGTATTTTGCAATCAAAGACCTCTGCTCAGTTTGTTACTGCCAATACCCTTGAAGTTCTCAAACCCTTTTTCTCTCACACAATATTTGCAAGTAGTGGTACTGAAATTTGTGGCACTGAAAAATAATTACATTCCTGAGGAATGTTTAGAAATTACAGTACATTTCAAATATGTTGTTAATAAAGAGACTCCTGGTTTTTTTCTAACAGACTTGACCTTGGCATACTGGTCATAATCCCACAGACTTAATGCTTACATAGTTTAGATAAATGACAATGAAAGGTTACAGACTAATGAAAAACACTAAGATTACAGATCTAAACTACTATTAAATCCATATTGCACAACAATATGATAAACAAGTGTTTGGTTAAAATTGGTCACTATATTAAGCTGAAGTTTTATCACAGATTTGTCCAAAGTGTCAGTGAAACTTTGATATAATTATCCGGAGGATAACTGTCTTTATGATGCTTAATTTTAGTGTGTACAATGATGTCTTGAATGTGTTGAATGATGTCTCATTCTATATGGTAATGCTGACAGCAAGAAGTTAATTATAAATTATGTTTGAATCACCCAGTGATATTCATACTTTGGGGGTTGTTTACTTTGCAGATGTTTTATTACTATAAGACTAGAATTTATTACTTCATGATTTTAAATTTTTATTCTTAATGAAATAACTAGCCAAGGTTACATTTCTGCATGTAATCTCCCTACTGTGACTTCTACAAGCCAATATCCAGCCCTAAAGGCACAGGTATGTTTTAGGCAGGCTGGACCTGAACCACATTTTCTATGTGTCTTCCATACATCACAAGGTCAAAAAATATACTCCAAATGCACAGCAAGGCTTGGTGAGGGTGACTGTCACAGGCTTTCACAAGTGCAGAAACTATCCTTGAGGCCAGAGTCGAGGGACCGTTTCTTGAAGGAGAAAGTATTTACTTTGATGAGCAAGCTTGACACATGCTGAGGTTGTAAACTCCCTTGTCCTTCAGCCTGGCTGCCTATACTTCTGGGATTTAATCTCTTTGACACCTTTAGACAAGTCTGCACATGTCCCTAAAACTTTGTTGCTGCTTGTGGATTGCTGCATTTCACATAATACCTCTGACTTCCTGAATCCACAGTTGTGAAGGACCAGCTGAGGGGTTGCTAATGTCAGAGGTAAAAGTTGGGATGTTTTTCCTGTGTGGTGGCTTGGTTTTGTTTTCCCTCTGGATGGATTTTTCTCTGTGTAGTTATAAACTATTTAAAAATCCTTTAATTTTCTCTTTGCTGTAGAACATTAACAGTCTCTGGGAGACCAGTTTGCCATCAAATTTTTTTGGTTTCATGTAAGGATGATTAATTTTAAAAGTAGGACTGTATCCTTCATACATATCTTTACCTTGTCAGATTTTGACATAAGTTATTCAATGGTTTTGATGCCAAGGAATTTAATTTTGAACCAATTGTAAGTGTATGAAAGATGCTGTCTTCCTCCCGAGAGGTAGTGGTGAATAACGAGAACAAGATGTGTTTCTTAAGTATAACCAGCTGCCATTATCAGGAATCTCAGAAATTCTTTTCACCATGACACAGTTACAGTACATTGTGTCATAATGCCATACGTTGCCAGTTATCGCAGGAAACCTGGGAAAAGAGTTAGAGTTTGGGATTTCCTTATTTTTAGAGTTCACATCAAACATATTCCTTCTAACAACAGCAGTGAGCAACTGTGTCTCATTCAGTGTGCAGTTTCATGGACAATCCAGGTGTCTGAGCTCCAAGAAATGGATGCTCCTGAGCCTGTGGACTGGGTCATGTCCAGCCATTAACTGAAAGTAGTTACTGCATTTATTGGTGCAGTTTTTTATATTTGCATCCTATATCTGGCCATAGCCTTTTTTGTTTAACTGAAATTGTGTTCTACTGAGAAATTATCCCTGTGTAATTAACATGGAAATTTGAGTCTGCATTTGATTATGTGTCATCAGGATTTAACTATATGAGAGATCAGGGCTTATCCGTGACCTATCATGACAGCACTGCTTTGTGAAGAAAATAAATCCAACAAACTGTCAAGAAAGCCCTGGTCAGAACCAAGGCTGAAAGATTCTTAGTTGTGAAAGGATAATGGAGGAGAGGGAAGAACTGCTATCCAGTAACAGCAGCTGCAGTGAGTGAGTTGTGGAGCGCAGCCCCAGAGCTCCTCTCCCTCCAGGTGTGACAGATTTCAATGCAAGCCACCCAAGTAATAGAAAACAGCCCTGTGAATTCTGAACTGGCTGAGGATGAGAATTCAGCATAATTTTTCACTGCAGTCTGGTAGAGAGACCTTGCTGTTAGAGCTGACAGAAACCCAATTCGGGATGCAAAGATGCATCCACATATCTTCAAGTTCCTACACAAGCCCTGCTACTCAAGTGACAAAGCTCTTTGCTCCCTTGAAAATCTTATTCCTCTAAAGTTGTCTTCACTTTTCAGAAGATGAAAACTAGGACTGGGATGGAGGCCCTTAAAGCACTTTGGCACCCTTTTCCTACTTTTGCATATAGTGCCCACAGCTTCACTTGGGAGATGCCTGCAAGAAATCCATACAAGTTTAATCAGATTTATACAGGAAAGGAAAGCAGAGGTAAGACCACATGCTTTTAGTCCCATTTTACCTTTGAGTATAAATACACCTCTTATCTGATTACCTGTAGTAAATGAACAGAAACAAGTAACAAGCAGTAATGAAGCAATTTTCTCTAAAACTGTAAACAAACATTTGCAGGAAATCATTTGCATCAGGCATTTAGTTCTCCTTGCATTATGATGGAATTTCTGAAGGTAATTTAAATAAGATAGCCTTTAAACTAAATCCACAAATATGTTGCTATTCAAGTTTATATTGATTGTATCTATTTGTCAGTGAATGGTTATCCTTTTCTAATAAGAAAATTATTTAATATTATAAGTAATTTAATTTTGTGATTCCAGCTTGCTGAAATACCTTAGTTTAAAGTTTACCTAGAAATAGTCTTATGGCTTTGAGAATATGGCCTTATTGCTGCTGTTGAAATCTGAGCAGAACACTGGATACGAGGAATTTAAAGTCTTCACATAACTTTGCAATACAAGACGGACGGGAGGCATACCAGAAAAGGAGAACTTGAAATCAGACACCTGGATGTAATGTGAGAGATAATAAATGTATTTTACACATCTATAAGAAAGAAATCACAGGTTAAAAAAAAAAATAATAAAAGCACAGTTCTATAAAGTCAAAATATGTTACAAACAAGAGATAAGAGGCATAATCAAATCAGTGTCCTCCAGGTATTAACAAGGCAGTGTTCCCATGCATTGTGGCTTTTATTTTTCAGGTTAATATTAACTGCATGTTTCTGCTAATGGCTGTTTCTCAGATATCAAGGTGGCAAATGTGCAAGGAAAATAGAATTTTCACAATTTAAAAAAAAATTCCTGTCAGGGAGAGTGTCACTAATTGGAGCAGTACAAATCAGAACTGAATGAACCACTTTATAAGTGTTTGCTTTATCATTAGTCTTATCAAAGTGCATTTACTTCCAGGTATCACTGCACATGCATCACTTGGTTCTCCTGTATCGTCTTTACAGTCTACTGTATTTATTAACATATCAAAATCTGTCAATAAAAAAATTAAAAAACATAAACAGTTGTGCCTTTGATGTACATAATGGACCTACCATGGGTTTTTGGAAGGAACATTGAAAATTTACATTTAACTTCTAACAGAGTTGCTAGTAATTGTTTTTACATTACAAGTATTGCAACTTAAAAAAATTAAAATCTTAGTTTCTGAAATTATCATTTGAGAATGGAGCAGAAAACAGACTGGAAATTTTAGGAAATATGTTTGAATGCAGAAAAACCTATATGAAAAAAGTAAAAAACCCCAGAAGAATGGAGTCTGTGTATCATATAAATGCAATATTTCATGATTTGCTTTAAAGTGTAACTCAGAACCAATCTCAGAACTCAGGAAACAGGCCTATCTCAGTATAATTTTAGTATTTTATTTTGAAGATTTTTTAATATTCACTGAGGGAAATACCTTGAATTAGGCAAATACTGCATATTTTTTTAATCTATCAACTGGCTAAATCAATTAGCATCTTTTCAGTGCCTCAGTCAAAATCATGCTCAGCTCTTCTGTTATTCCATATCCTGAAAGATCCTGACACAAAGGATTGTTTGAAAGAATTGATGTTACAGCCCAGATTTGGAGGTATCTATGGTAAAAAGCAGAAATCCTCTTGACTAATTCATTGTGATTTTTCTTGCAGTGTGGAGGATCTCATTTTAAAGGTGATACCATGGTGCTGAGGCTGTAACCTGTGACTGTGTTCTTGACCTTTGGGTAAGGCAGATGGAGTCTCCCGGGTGCCATTGGCTCTGCCTGCTCCCCCCACTATCACATTCCACTGCAGCAGGCGGGACAGAGCCTTATTTATTAGTTCCCACTTAGCCACCAGCTGCTCTAACAGCATGCAGCTGTGTTGTTGTTAGCACGGGCGCAGCCCTGGCTTTGCCGTCTTTAAGCGAGTGGAAGTGCGCTGGCCAGCCTGCGAGAGGAGCTCTGCTTTCCGGAGCTGCCTGCAGGAACCCCGCCGACTTTTGGTGTCAAGAAGTGAGTGATGGGAATTGCTGGAAGATCATGTGGTAATTACAGTGCCGTATGGATGTTTCCATGGCTCATGACTAAGCTTCAAATGCCAAAGAATCTGGCAATGAAGAGCCCCAATGATGGGACTAGTTTTGATCAGAAACTTCCAAACACATTAGATTGAATTACACACCTACCTCATTTTAAAACTATGCTTCAGACATCTGCCTTACTTCTTACATTATGTAACAGTAATTAATGGGCCATGAATATGGGGTAAAAGTCTTTGCAAAAAGAAAGTGAGAGTAGAGGAGTGTGAGCTTGAGGTCATTATTTAAAACTGCCCATCATTTGATTTGCAGTATGGCAGCAAGCTATGCATTCCTCTTGGATACAAGGATACCTAATTGCTGGTAGCAGCACCCAAACTGGAGTGAGCTGTTCTGGGAGGGAGTAACAAGTATCTACTCATTTTTGTCATCAACTTGGTCTTCTAATTGTGTAGCTTCCTCATGCTTCAGCACAGGGACAGCTATGCCTGTTAATCCAGGGAACAACTTAGTGACTCAAAATACAGGTTAGTGTACTAACAGTGATTTCAAGGGAAAAATCAACTTCCTCATCCCCTTTTCTTGGCTGAACGAACTCAGTGTCCCTCACAATGGTGTCAGCCATTTCAGCACAGAAAATCTGAGGAGGTGGTGAATTTTGAAGTGTGGGTTTTGATACTTGAAAGTATGTGACTGGTCGCCTTGAGGTGTTTTGCTTCTCAGGCAAGGAAACTGATTGTAGTTCTCACTGGACTGGAGACCTGGGCCTTCCTAGCTCTTTCCCTACTGACTTTTCACTTTTTCTTTCACTGCTGACTTAAATCTTGTATATCCCAGGAGATTTGTAGGCTTGGAATTTGACTGAACACTAACAAGTTCAGTATTATCACACAGCTCCAGAGTGCTTCCTTAGCTTTTCTAGCTCTTTTCTTAAAACAAAGGAGAAACACGTTTATGTTTGAAGAGTGTTATGGTACTCACATCACTTGACTGGATATAGTAATTTGGACCTATTGCATTTTTCTTTTTTCTCTGTGAAACCTATTAAGGTTTGTGGCAGAGGTCAATGGCTGTGTCCCTGAGGGCTTAATAGGTTTCCCAATATAATAACAATGTCAGAATTTTAAATCGGTTGAAAATAATCTACTTTTGCTCTTTCCTTAGCCATACGATTGCCAATAATTTTTTTGCTTTGGAATTACTGCACTATATCAATACTGATCTTTATTTCTCTCTTGGTATTTCTCTTCAGATAATGATTTATAAAGTTCCAGGTTTACTCAGGAAAGAAAGAGAAAGTGGTTGGGAGGTTTTGAATGGTAGGAGAGATGTAGTAAGGATGAAAGTCTTCTCGCCTTACCTTTGAAACCCATGGGAATCACATGAGAAGCATTTCAGTGAGTGGAATCCACAGGCAAAGGCTGATACCAGACAGAGTACTGAGCAGGGATATGTACTTCTTTAAGGCCTCTCCTATTTTGTGAGCCGAATAATAAAAAAGGTGTGGTTTACTCAAGCCCTAAGGATACAGTATTCCACACAACTGGCAGCTTAGGAAAAATCCTTTTCAGGAAGTGTATCTGCTGTGCATACAGTAAAACTGCGATTAAAAGAGTTGGATGTAGGAAGAACATTTCTCATGTCGTCGTTTAGGAGGTACTTGTTCTGAAGTGCTTCAAGGGCACTTTCTCCTGAGATTCCATGGGGGAGGCCTTGTGCTGTGATGAGCCCTTGGGGCAGCTCCTGTGCCTCCACCACTGTTTTCAGCTCCCGTGGAGTGTACAGTTCTCCTGTGGCATGTACAGTGCTCCCATGGAGTGCACAGTGTTCCCATGGAGTGTACAGTTCTCCTGTGGCATGTACAGTGATCCCATGGAGTGCACAGTGCTCCCATGGAGTGTACAGTTCTCCTGTGGCATGTACAGTGCTCCCATGGAGTGCACAGTGTTCCCATGGAGTGTACAGTTCTCCTGTGGCATGTACAGTGCTCCCATGGAGTGCACAGTGCTCCCATGGAGTGTACAGTTCTCCTGTGGCATGTACAGTGCTCTCATGGAGTGCACAGTGCTCCCATGGAGTGTACAGTTCTCCTGTGGCATGTACAGTGCTCTGACAGAGTGTACAGTGCTCTGGCTCCCTGAGCAGCTCCTCCCACTCATGCTGCTCACAAGTCCTCCCTGTGCTGGCAGGACTGGATCCATGGAGAGGCCAGGAGGCTGAGCACTGCTGCAGGAGACTGCCTGTCCCCAGCATCCGCAGCGGAGTCCATGGTGCCAGGTAATGAAGGTCTTTAAAGAGTGTCATAGGAAGAGTCAGATACCCAGATAAGGGCTCCACAACAACTGGCCTGCTGAGGAGGTCTAAGGGAAGAAGACCTTCTTCTGTTGTTTTTTAGTGAGAATTTGTGATCCTGAAATGTTTGTAGGAATAACACTTGGTAGTAAATAAAGTAGGTTTACAATGCAGAAGAATGTCTAAAGGAAAATTTGATTTCTATGACTGAGCATAATTTTATCTAACTTTATCTAATCTTCAGTAAATCACTACTGAGCCATTCCATCTTCCATATTTGTGCATTTGCCTCTGGTTCAGTATGGTTCCTTGATGTTTACTGCAAACAGCACAGAGACTATAGTCCCTCTGTGGAACAGTACTTTTTGGAAATTGCAGTATTAGACACAGATCACATTGCTGTAGTTTTCTTATTTTAAAAATATATTTTGTTTTCTACATGAAAACTACACTGGATGTCTTACTGTAAGCATATTTAATGTTTTAATACAGAAAGCAGTGCAAGTCTAGGGAAATTTGAAAGAAACAGATTCTGACATTACTTCTACTGATTAAGGCTCATTACACAGGGACATTCAATAACACTAGTGCATGCACTGGCAAGATAAGTGATCATTATCTGATCCAATGAAGGGTGTTGGTCCATCAGATAATGAAGAAACTTGTATTTTTATTGAGCTACAGAAAAGCCCTTGTTACTGGGACTGGAAGATATGCACAAGTGTGGACAAACCAGATGATGAAGGGCATGGAATGGAATTCAAGGTTCCTGGCTGCCCAGGCTAGAGGTGCAGAGCTAAATGGTGGCAGTGATGAATGCAGATATCACATACCAACACAAAGGTAAGTAGTCACTGTGTAATCACCCAAATAAATCTGAATACATGATCAATATTTCTTTGCGTGCTGGATGGTTTTTCCCTGTGGAACTCATGACACATCTTACTATATGCATTTTAGGCAAGTGTTCCCCCTGTTCATTTGGCAACTGCTAACTTTAATGTGTTTGAGAATAACAATGCCAGCAGTTTTAAAAGTGCTTCAGTGGGATTGAAAATCAGAGAAACAACAATGTATCACGAGTTTGTTTTAGAAATATCTTTGTAGGTTAACATGATTTAGCTCCTACCCACTCCATTCTAACAAAAACTTAATTTGTCTGTCTTTACTGTCATGAATAATCCTAAGCATTTGCCATAGGACATTTATATACATGCCTAACTCTAGAAGGACTTTAATCACAGAATCAGAATCTCAGAATAACAGAATGTGTCAGGTTGGAAGGGACCACAGTGGGTCATCTGGTCCAACCTCCCTGCTCAAGCAGAGTCATCCCAGAATACATGGCACAGGATTGCGTCCAGAAGCTTCTTGAATATTTCTGGTGAGGGAGACTCCACAACCTCTCTGGGCAAAATCTTTCATCAAAATAAAGCTCTTGATCCAAGGCTGCTCAGGTACTTTTGTAACTGAAAATGTAGTGGCTTCTTTTGGAGAGAATTTGTAAGAAGCACGTGAAGTTCTGAAGCAATAGCCAGCAAACTTCTCTGCCAAATTCCCCTCGACTTTGTGCTGAAAGTTTTGCATCCTGTGTGATTCTAGGACAGAACAAGAAGCAAAGGTCCTTGTGACTGTTTGAACATGACACCACGTGTTGCAGAAGAAATAATAACAGGATGAAGATACCAGCACTGATCCAGAGCCTTCCTACTGGACAAAACCAGACAGAAATGTTCTCCTGTTTAATGAGTAGTGTGGGTGCGGAGCTATCACTCCCTCTGTTTGCACACTGGTATTGTCTATCTACACTCATGTTTGATATGTTCCTACAGCTTAGCTCTTTTCTATATTTCAGCTGCTTTCTAAATAAGGGAATTTTCATTGCCTAGGCAGGACTAGTTCATATAATTGCATGACTGCAGTAAATCCCAAGTGTCACTTCGAACACTTATCATTTTTAGTTTTCTTACTGAAATTTTGGATGGTAAATGAATTCCCAGGTTAAATTTCTTTCTACAACACTGTCTCACATCTGTATTATTAGACCATTAAGGCGTCTCAAAAACATAGATAATCTCTTCTAAGTGTGACTGTCTTTAAAAAAAGATGCTGACCTCCGAGCCAATGTAAATAGATCATTTATGGAAATAAATAAATTAGCTTTGGAGCCAGACTTGTCCTGAATTCTTCTGTGAGTGGAGACTTGGACATAATTGAGAGATCAAGAGTCATGAGGTTAATGAGGTCATGCTTCCAGGGCCTGGCCTGGGCTTAGTATAACATGAAAGGCTCAGCTCTGATCCTGAGTGGCACGTTCCCTTAGCAGCAATACCTTCTCGCCACCAATCTGCTGGGAAAGCTGAAACCACCCTCGGTCAGCGCTGTCTTGCTGCATGACACCCCCAGCAGACACACGTTCCTCTGCACGTGAAACCACTTAACCACCTCACTCCATGCTTTTTGTAAACATGTTTGTTAAGAAAAAGGAGTGACTAATAGAGCTTCTCCTTTTTAAATATGCATGGACTGTTGGATCCACCTAAAAAGATTGCCAAAGCTGTAGCAGTGTTTGAGAACTCTTACTAGCTATCCACTATGTTGCATGAGCTCTATTCGAACTATATTAAACACTGTGTTTTACACTGCACATTAAAAGAGCTCTTACAATCAATAGCTCCTATCTGAATAATGGGAATGGTGCATCTCCTGCTGCTGAATGCTTTTTGAGAGCTGACCTGTACCAGTACAGACAGCTGCTATCAATATTTTTTATTGTCGATGTTCTCAGGGTAGTGTGTGATAACAAACCTCAGATAGAAAGAATAAATAAACCCCCAAAGAATAATGGCTTGTTGCAAAACATTTTCTGCCCTGTGCACTGAATGAGGAGAAGTTTCTGTGGAAGGTGGACAAAGATTTTGGGTTGAGAGAGACAACTGTGGCAGAGGGGGATCAAGTATGAAGAAGCACAGTTTTTTTATTTTTGTACAGTAGTACCTCAAATGCTGTACTTCAACAAAAGCAGCGTTTTGCATGCCACAAGACATGTTTACTAGAAAATTTTCTATGGATCACCTTCTCTATTGGAATATAAAGTTATATAAAATCCAAAAGTTTCTTGAAAACAGCTCAGTTTCAAAAAAGTTCTGACAAAACATCGGGAATTTTCAAAATTTCATCTTTTGTTGCCACATAAAACCCTTCACCTACACCCTCTGAAACCCAAAGAGTTTGCTAGGAAAAACAGAAAACGGTTTGTAAAAATTTAAAACTTTTCTCTTTTAAAGTTTTAAAATGGAAAATATTACATTTCACTTTTCAGTGTTTTATTTCATAATTTACTGTATGCAATATTAAATGTAACCTCACACTGTAAGCCTTACTTCTGCAATGAAAGAAAACAAAACCATTTTTGTTGTGTTTCTTAGTTAATTAAACACTTCTGCTTCCTTCGCTGATTTTTCATTTGGAAGGAAAGCAGGAGACTATTTTTTGCTACATCTAAAAAAGAGAATTATTTATTATCTCACACACATCTACTTTGTGAGGACTGCCAGCTGCTGAACTAAGCTCCTGCAGTCCTTGTCAGACCTCGTATCCTCATCTTGACTGTCATTACCACCCTGACCAGACTTTGTCTTCCCGAAATAAAACTGATGAGAATTGCAACACCTTCAATCAGCAGTTTACAGGCCCTGAGACTGCAGCAGTTCTATAGTCTCCCAGAAATTCTGGAAGTAACCTATTTATGTGTTTCTATAATGACATGTAGTAGAACTTTATTTCTGCACACATCTCCAGACTTTTTCATCTTGACTTGGGCTAGACTTCTGTGAACTCAAATGTTTATTATGCTGAAATTAGGCTGCTCAATAATTCTGTGGACTAAGATTTATTTTGAATTTTTGTTTCCTCACTGGCTGCACAGGTTTGTTTTTTACCAAACCCAAATAAGTTTTAGAGTAATTTAAACCTAATAATGTTGTGCATATGAGTGCTATAATAGTTAACTTAGATTTTACAAAGTGCTATGCTCATGCTTTATCTTGATTTTTGTTTCATTGCACCTCACTGGCTCCATCTTTGTTCACTGGTATTTTCATTTGATGCCATGTTTCTCTAGGCTGTTCTGGAATATTCCTTTGAATAGAGCTGATAGCATAAAATGTTGATAAACAGTCAGCATCAAAGGTGGGGGGATTTTGCTTTTGTTTTATTTAAATAGAGCCGCAGGCCTAAAATTTCCAATCAAACCCTTTAAACTGGATTGCAAATGTTAAACATCAACACATTTATTAACTGCATTTTACTGTAAAAAGAAACTCTTGTTAAGTCTTCCAAATACACTAAACATTTTAAAAAAGAATAACTGTGTGTGATTTGATATGTTGAAAAGCTATCTTAATGGCATCTTGACCCAAACCTTGGGATTCTGTTCCATGATCTTCCAACTAATGTGAGAATCATGGAAAACTGCTGCCACATTTGATTAAAATAAGCAGCACATCATTCAGGGAGAACTTTCCTGTTCCTAGGGTAAGGCATCATAGCATGGCCAACACTGAAGAAATGCCACCTAGCACTGCTATGGGCTGTCAAACCTCCCATTCCCCAGCAATCACAAACAAAATGCTAAGATTTTTACAAGTTTCTCTAATTGAAGGTAACACTGGATCAGTCACAACATGGATTCAGGTCATGACTAGGAATGGAAATAATTTTAGAGTCAGTGATGGATGGTCCCCTGTTGGTAATAGATGCTGGGCGGGAATTGATCCTCAGTTCTTAGACCTCTCTGCAGACCACAGAAAAACAGTAAGGCCTTGAGAAGTGTACTAAAATCTGATAGATTCTTCTTGGGGGTCCCCAAAAGGTTAAGAAAGGAATGTCTGCCACTAGACCTTGTCTTCTTCCTACTGCCATATTCTGTACTTCTCTTTTTTTCTTCACAAGTCTATCAAAACTCGTATGAAGCTGTGTGGGAAATAGATGGAGGCTGTCTGGATGTCAGCTGCTGCAGGCTGTGAAAGCCATGGCTGGTGTCAGCTGTCTTTTTCTCATTCCCTCTCCTTCCATAGCTGTTTCTCACCATTTACTGGCAAAGGCAACACACAAAGGCTCCTTAAGCGATACAAATGTTCTTTCTCAGCCTTAATAAAACAAATCTCATCTTCCAGCCTAATGGATACAAAGTTGTTCTCATTTAAGCTTACATGCTTATTTAGGAGCCAGATGACAGTAATGAACACACAGGAAAGCGTATTTAGGAAGGTTTGGCCAGGACAAAGCACTGCTGCACAGTTTACCAACACCAAATGTTTTCACAAGCACATCAAACCTCTGCTTTTCTTCACAGTGGCTTTCCACAGAAAAGAAGCCAGACTGGAGGCCTTGTTCTTGCTTTGGAAAGAGTAAAATGCAGGTTTTTTGTTTGTTTGTTTTTTCAGGTTTTTTTTAATGATTGCATAAAGCTCTAGTATGAAGATGGTCACTGATAAAAATAATTTCCTGGGTACAAGGAAGCCTCCAGTTGTAATAGTGATGCATGGGAGGCTGAGATCTTTACTGGCGCCATTCTCTGAAACAAAGTCCCACAAGGACAAGAATAAGTCCTGTCACCTTCCTCAGCAAATGACTGGTTCATATATTACTGTTCCTCACAAAGCACCTGCTTACCTAAATTGCCTCCCTAAGCAATTCAGAGCAGCCTTTAAAGTTTAAAAGTCACGGGTCAAGGAAGCACGATCAATTTGGCAGAACAGTCTCAGGCAATATTGGTTTGCAACTCAGGGCAGAACTTGGCCAACAAGGAATCATCCAGGGCTGGTACAAAAATGGAAAGCTGCTTCTTTGTAGGAAAGGCACTTGACGTTTATTTTGCTGGAGGCAGAGGATGGCTTCAGACCATGTAGAGATCCTGAAACTTCAGCCTGGGCAGACATGGGCACAGATGTGATACCTTAATGGTAGTTTGTTGCTGCTCTCCCACTGTCAGTGGCTGAAGCCAGTGGCTGGAACAGTGGCTATTCTGTGTTGGTGGCATGTAACTCAGCACTGAGAACCCAAGCTACAGCCCTTCTAGTCCCAACATCCTGAAATCATTCCAAGACTACAGGATTGAAGACCGAGGGAGTTTCACATCAACAGCAAGTTCAAATCCTAGCTGGTATTACCTGAATAGCTTCTCAGCCTCATACTGATCCTTAGAACCGCTCTTTTTATTTCTCTTAAAGGACTCTTTTTTCTCCAATACCTTCATTTCCCTCCTATGACTAAGACTGATCTTTCTTTGCTGTGATCAGATTTGCTCTCCTTCCTCTAATTTGCATGGAGGAAGGGCATGTGCAGAAACAGGAACTTTTCATGAAAGAAGGTTTACACTATGATCAATGAGAATCTTGCACCTTGTGCAGCACTCATTGCTTCCTACTGGCTCCTGCTAAACATAATCAAAAAGAGCATGACAGTAAAGTGTCACAGCCATGCACTATTGCATAGGAGGCATTAGCTGCCCCCCCTCTAACATCATTGATATCACTGCACCATTCATGTGAACACAGAGCCACTTGTTCCTTTGCTATGGCAGTTTTCATTATGCTTTCCTGAATTTGATCATCTGGCTAGCAGTTACAGACGGGTTATTTCACCTGAAATCTGACAATTGATGTTGTCAGTCCCCAGCCAGGCTACTGGAGGATGCCCTATGGACAGAGAGAGACTCCTGTGGCTGAGGGGCATGGTGTAATCTAGTTCGCATTAAGTGTGTTCACAGTTCCCTGAGGAAAGGAGCAGCAAATATGCCAGATCACTCTAAAATCACTCCTAGTGTGAAATAAGGCTAGAAAATAAGCTTAATTTTCAAAAGGTGGAGAGGAGCTCTTAAATCAATCTAGAGACAAACAGGCTGGAAACACAATAAATGGCTCAATAAATGTCTGGTACTTCATTACAATTTCAGGCTTCTGTTTATTTTTTTCAGTTAGCAGAGTTGAGCACTGAAGCACATGGACACAAATCATTTTGGATGCCACAGCTATCTGATTCCTAAACAAGTCACATTCTCCCAGTGTTGTCTTTCCAGGTAATCATTATTGATATATGGAGGACATGCAGGGGCAGTTCCATTCTCTTGTACTACTCTCTTGGTGTGGTTCCAATAAGCCAGAAGGTCTAGTGGTCTATTCGATATAAAGAATGTGATTCTGTGCAGAAAGAACTTGCTTCAATCATTTGAACAGGAGGTAGAAGAAGAGTCTGCTCATTTTCTTCTGAGTTCTTTCACCTTTGGGAAGTATAGAAGCATTTCTGAAAGCTCTTAATCAGCTACTGCTCTATGAATCCCTGGAAATATTTTAGCTAGCAAACTACACCAGTCTACTGATTAGAACTCAGATAAAGGGGAAGATTAAATTTGCGGTTTATATTTAATAGAAATGAAAACCTGCAAACAGTGCTACTCTGTGCAAATACTGCTGCCAAGCTTTACACCCGACTCTGGGGTGCTCAGCAGTGGCTTTGTTGGGATATTGTCTGTCAGGAGCTCTGCAGTCACAGGGAGCTGTCGGTCGGGTGCCAGAGCTCGTGCTGCAGGCTGGGCATGGCTCGCCTTCCCTGCTCCGTCACATACAGGCTCTGTGCAGTGCAAGAGGGGTGTGCAGGAGGCTGTGCTGAAGAACAGGGTAGGACTCGAAGGACCCTCACTGTGTTCTCTGGCTTTTGGCTGCCCATCATCCCTGAACACACACATAGGTGTTTTCTTTTAACAAGAGGTGCCAGTGGTCACTTCTGCAGATGGCTACTTAGTCCAGCTTGTGCAAGGCTGCCTCGGCCAGCTGTGATTAAGGAGAACAGTGTGCAGTCTTCTGCTTATTTTGTCTCTTAGAAGCAGCCAAAATTGTGATTGGCACATAGTGCTAACTGCAGCAAACCAATTGGATGATAAAAGCAACAACAGCAACTACTAACTTCAGTCATTTATTTTCTGCAGAACTTAGAAAGCTGAAATACTTAATTTTCAAGGTTATTGATGTGCTACTGTTTGCCCATTCTTTTTTTTACTTCTCTCTGCATATCTTTTAAACTAACTTTTAGGACTAATTTGCCATTCCCCTTTATTTTCTTTCCTAAACACATTACATGGTTTAATGTCTTCAGATGTTGCCAGGGAAACTGAATTTTGAACCCGGCTTGTCAAGCAAACCAAGGAGCAATTATATTTGAAGTATTTCTATAAACTTGGATCAAAGATGATCACATACTTTTTAAGGGAATGTTGGTAGCACATTTTTGTAAGATTACTCAGCACTTCCAGTGACAACTTCCCATATTGTAAGTCCTGCTGTTCAGCATGATGTTTCCTTTAGGTGCTTTACTTGAGAAGTCCTAGGAAACCTGACCCAGCTGCTTCCAAGCAGAGAGAGCAAAAAGTGTTTTAGACGTATTCAACTAATTCTTGCAGCTGCTTCCTCTGTTTGTAGAGTGGTCACTGTGGCGCAGCAAGGTGAAATTTTCCAGGTAAGGAACACTCTGGCAATAGGGGTTTGCAGAGAGGAGAAGGGCATTTTTCTCTCCTGGAGTTTGGGCTTGCATTTGGGCTAGCACCTTTCCCAGGTGAAGCTGCAGCTATCCCTGTATGTAATCTCTTCTGCTGCTCATTGGAAGGGAGTGTGGGCAAGCATCAGGCTCTGCTAGTGCTGGGAGATGCATTGTGCAGGCAGCCCTGAGCCCTCTCCTCCATCCTCTGCTGCCTGTGTGAGCACACAGCTTCTCTCTGCTCAGTGTGGTGACAAGCCACATTGTCTTAGCATTCAGGGAAACTCAAATGCAGATGCAGGAGGGCTCTGCTGGCGTGGGCATGCTAAACTGCCACTGAAGTTGGCTGCAGCCCATGTGATGTCTCAGGGCTGTTCCCAAGACTCTTCTGGAATGTGTAACTCCCCCTGAGGTCAGTGGGTATTTTCAGTTTGTGGCTGAGCACCTGCACTCTGCCATTCCGCCTGCACAATGCTGTCCAGAAGTAGCAGGTTGTTCCCAGCTTGTAATGTTGCTATCTATAGAGCCTTCAACTCCTCTAACATTAAAAAGAAATTTTAAATCAGTATTACCTTACACTTCACATAGCTATCTCAGAAAAAGCATTCTAACACACCCTGAGGCATACCTTTAAATAAAAACAGTGTGCACTGTTTTCTCAAGAACCTTCTTGTACTTTAGTCATTTATGTTACCTCCACAAGGAATTCTTTTTCATCAAGACACTATCTGTCAATGAAAGTCATTATGCACTCAGAACTTCATCCAGTGAGTGGAGACACTAAATTATATAGGTATTGGATTTTTACTATTTGATAATGAAAAATGTTTTTATTAACCTGGGAATAAGGGCAAAAAATATGCATGCAAAGACTGCCAATAACTTATGGTTTCATGTAAGGCAGCACTTTACCACTCCAATGAAAAACGTTGTGGTACAGCTTTCACTGTCCTGATTACAAGATACACACAAAGTCTGACTGGCTCACCAACATCCTGGAAAATCAAAAGTGATGTGATACGACTTGTACTCTAGTCCTTCTCGGACTTCTTGAAGAGCTGTTGGAAGATCTTATTATACCTACTGTCAGAGACTGAAATATTATAGTTTATGACTTAAATGTTTTCATGAAGAACTTTCAAAACTGTGTTACAAAAGCTGCAGAGAAGACTACCGCACCCTGAATGGGGCCCTGACTGAGGCCTTACACGACCCCTGATGAAGATAAGATAAAGTAACAACTCAGGGCTGGGGACATTCACTGAGTACAGGCTTAACACCTCCAAGGTGGAGACCACAGCCCCAGGGCTATCAGCTGCCAGGCTCGAACAGACCCTCGAACCAAGGGGTGGAGGGAGGAGAGGCTCTGGGTATCTGGGAAAAGCCTGTGGTCAGAGGTGCCGTGACTGCCCATCCTCCACTGTGCAGAGCCCAGCTGAGGGGCCCTCACTGGGGGAGGTGGAGCTTATCCACAGCAGAAGGGGGTGACATGGCCCATCACAGGGGTCCCCCTCAAAGGGGTCCCCAGACCCTGCACCAGAGCACCAGAGATGATGCAACAGACCCTCAGTGTTGCAAGGGACAGTGTGTCAAGCCAGCCCCTGCAAGAGAGATGTGGGTGTTCCCACCTGGCCCAAAGCATATATTAATCCATGGGATTCTGTACTCTTTGCCATGTGGTGTGGTGGTGTGTGGTGGCACGGCGGAACGTGTGGCAGCGTGGCCACGGCGGTGACGGGGGACCCTCACCACGAGCAGACCAGATGGAGGGGAACAACGAGACATCGTTGGGACCCTCGGATGGGTGATATGCTTCCACCTAACCCCTGTCACCTCTCCCTGTTCCCCCACCCCACACACACGCTTCTTTTTCTGTTTCTTTCTCTCTTTTCTTTTTCCTTCTCTTCACCTCTCTACTATTAAATAAAATGCATCCATTTTTTGGCATCAACATTTAACCTCGTTTGGCTTTAATCTCATTTCTGGGAATATTTTGAACCTTCTAAGTTCTTTCTGGTTTATGCACAGAGACTTAGCTTGCTTTGCTTTTCTGGGTTTAAAGCCTCTACCTAAACCAGGAAATTTACCTGAAAATGACAGATCAAAATATTTTTAAAACCCCCAACATTTTTACTTATGTTTGCAACCTAAGACTTTGTTACTGAAATGTTTTTCTTTTTCTTTTGTTTTTCTCACCTTTTTTCAAGATGCAACATTAGGTCTATATACGTGCATAAAGTAACATATTTCAAGTGGTGGAGATCCAACTTACTTGTAAATTTCCCATTTTTGTTTAAAGTGGCTGTACTGCTGCATTGCTAAGCTTCTCTACAGAAGAAAGAAAAAAAAGGAAAGCAAATAAAAACTCATTAAGGATTGTGTCCTGGGCTGCATCACAAGAGGCAGGACCAGCAGGTCAAGGGAGGTGATTCTCTGCTTCTACTCTGCTCTTGTTAAACCCCACCTGGAGTATTGTGTCAAACTGGGCTCCCTTGCACAACAAACACATTGACCTGTTAGAACTAGCCCAGGGGAGGGTCATGAAGATGATCCAAAGGCTGGAACACCTCTCCTGTGAAGACAGGCTGGGAGAGTTGGGGCTGTTCAGCTGGAGAAGAGAAGGCTTTGGGGAGACCTTAGAGCACCTTCCAGTACCAAAAAGGGGCTACAGGAAAGCTAGAGAGGGACTTTTTGCAGGAACATTAAGTGATAGGTCAAGGGGAAAGGACCTTAAAATGAAGTAGGATAGATTTATATTGGCTACTATGAAGAAACACTTTACTATAAGGGTGGTGAGGCACTTTCTCCAGAGAAGTTGTGGAATCCCCATCCCTGGAGGTGTTCAAGAGCAGGCTGGATGGGGCTCTGAGCAAGCTGGTCTGCTGGAATATTCCCTGCCTATGGGAAGGGTGTTGGAACTAAATGAGGTCCCTTCCAACCCAGGTCATTCTATGATTCTGTCAAAGGACCCGACTCACTTAATTTGGAAGAAACATTTTTGGAAATACACTTTCACCTGTCTGATACCCCGATAACATGCTGCAGTTGCTTGTGGAGAGCAACACTGCTCCATGGTGCTGAGGCCCCCAAGGGGTCTTTCTCTTGTTTAGATCAAAAGGGATCCAGTAGGTGTTTGTAGGAACAAGGGCTGAGGTGCAGGACCTGTGCAGGGGGCTGACAATGGGCAGTAAATCCTCAAGTGTGGTAACTGCTAAGTCTCTCTAGCCAGACTTCTCAGGGCTTTTTGAGGAAGACAGGTATTTAAATAAAGACTTTGATATACAAACGAGCTGTCAAAAGACAAGTTACCTTGGTAAATTCTCTATGGCAACTATCTTCGTGCGTTTTTCAGTTACGAGGCACTCTTCAAGAAATGAAAAATAAATTAATTTGCACCTTAATTGAGAAGTAAGTAACTTTCAATTAATTGGCTCACACTTGCCATGAGGTAGACAGGGGTGGATTGACTGAGAGATAAAGAGGAGAGTCGCAGCGGCGTTGAGCAGCTGGGGCATCCCCCTGCCCTTCCCGCAGCCGCCGCTGCCTTTTCCTGCCCCGGAGCCCCGGCCCCTGGCAGCGGGACAGGGTCTGGGGGCAGTGCACAGCTCCAGGCAGCCCCGCAGCACTCAGCCGCTCCGCCAAAGCCCTCAGGTCCCGGTAAGCTGCCCAGCAGCGAGCTGTGCTGCGGGACGGGCCCGTGTGCCGGGGCGGCGAGAGGGAGGCACCGAGCGCTGAGCAGCGAGCGCCCGGCTCCGGCCGCGACCGCCGCCGCTCCTCGGAGTCAGCCGCAGGGAAGGGGTCGGTAGCTCTTCTGAGGTCACAACCCACCTAGAAAGTGTTTTTTTAATGTTTTGTTTTGCTATGGATGGTTTTTCCCCCTGTTGTGTTGTTGCTTGTTTGTTTTGTTGTTTGTTTGTTTTTAAGGTTGGGTTGTTTTGTTTTCTTGTTTGGGGGGCTTGTTTTTTTTGATTAATCAGTAAACAAGTCTCTTTTTTTCCATCAGCGAGAAGGTTCTGCCGCGCCTGAGGTCCGTGCGCATCTGTCCCATTCCCAAACTCCTGCTGACACCTGCTGGCCTTCCGCTGGCGGGAAGCTCAGGATGTTGGGGGACGGCTGGGTGGGAAAGAGGGCCAACTCTTTTCTCTTCTCTTCTGGCTGCTACTGCCTTCTAGGCTCTGAGCTGCTGGTTGCTGAACCTTTAGAGGAGATTTATATATTTAGAACAAATATTTATTGGGCTAAGTCTACATTATGCCATGACCATGGCATAAGAAGTATATCTCTCCTCCGCACCTGGGAGGACTCTAAATATGATCCTTAGGTGCTTCAGTATTTCTTCTAGGCTCTTCTGAAAGGGGGACAGGCCAAGCTGGTGACAATGGAGCAGAGATCCCCTTGACACCAACTAACCACAGAATGAGGCACCTACAACCTACCCAAGGAGACAAGAGTTTCAGCTGAGCAGAAGCTGTACAATATATATTGACTAAGTCTCAAAATACGCTTCAAAATGAAACAGCAGTGTGGGCAATTTGGCATCTTTTATGACAGGTTCAATTAATATACCATTAATTGTTAGATCCACTTCAGAGTTTCTGACTTTACAGAGACACTCAGTGCAATGCTGCGGTCAATTAGATATCAGGCCAGAGAATACAGTATTTTCTAGCAAGCCCGAATTATGCAAAGACCTAATTTTCTGTTGCCTTGCCTGAAATACACTCACTTGTTGAGTGTACTATAACAAATGTGAAATATAAATAACTTTACACTTCTCTAAATGATGGTGCAGCCAGGGTAGTAGGACATACAGTCTAAAAGTTTGAGCATAGGGTTTCAAGTCCTTATCTGCAAATGAATGTCCTGTAATCTGAACTGAAGGAAGTGGTTTTGGGTTTTTTTCCCCCTTTAATTGCAGTTTCAAACCTCAAAACCAGCAATGTCGCTGTTGTCTGCAGGGATGGTGCAAAGAATGACATGGAATTCAAGTCCAGGATAAATGGAATTATTTAATTAATTATCACCTCATTTATATAACTTGGTTTGCAATAGAGAAATGACATTATTGGGTGCTTGACCATACACCTCCCAGATTGATTGGCTGAATGCTACAACGCCTATTTCAAAATATTTTCTTCAGTGTGGAAAGCAAGACTATTCATAACAAGTTTGCACATGTGAGATAAAGTCTTGGTTTACAAAAACCTCTACACTGTTTACAGCTAGCTTGCATGAGAAAGGAGACTCTCACAAGCAGCTGTAAAAAACAGGAAAATTGCTAACTTTTTCAGCATCTACACAGCAACATGCGGTACTGTTGAGGTTTAACCCCAGCCAGCAGCCATGTATCACACAGCAGCTGACTCCCCTGCCAGCAAGGTCGGGACAGAGAGAATCAGAAGGGTAACAGTTAGAAAAGTCTTGAACTGAAATAAAGACAGCTTAGTAGGGAAAACAGAAGTTCCACACACAAACAAAGAAAAACAAGGAATTTATTCACTCTTTCCCATGGGCAGGCAGGTGTTCAGCCTTCCCCAGTAGAGCAGGGCCCCATCACATGTAACTGTGACTTGGGAAGACAAACCCCATCACATCCCTCCCTCCTTTTTGCCCCCACTTTATATACTGAGCATGATGTCACATGGTCTGGAGTATCCCTTTGGTCACTTTGGGTCACCTGTCCTGGCTATGTCTCCTCCCAGTCTCCCATGCACCCCCGACTTCTTTGTCAGCATGGCAGGACAAAAGCAGAAAAGGCCTTGGTTCTGTGTAAACTCTGCTCATCAATAAAAAACCCATCTCTGTGGTATCATCTCCAAATCCAAATCACAGCCCCATGCCAGCAACTGTGAAGAATATTAAATACCTCAGCCAAAACCAGCACAAATACAAACCAGTTACTGCCACGTGCTGGAATTAGATAAATGGAGTATTGAGTGAAACAGTGCTGCTCCTCACAAACCTCCTTACAAACCATGCTGTTCTGGGTGAGATGCTGGTGTTGGAAGGAATAATGACCGGAGTCTCAGGGCTGGTTTGGATTATTACTGTGTTGCAGTAGCACCTGCAGTGTCAGTGTGAAAGGGACAGCTTTCACTGAAGAAAAGCTGAGCAGAAGGAAAGAAGAGCTGCCATCTTGTGTGGGGAACTGAGACTGCACTAAATGAGCCTACAGTTTTAAGACAATTAAAAATTTATTATACTTTTGGGAATTTATAAAGTAACAATGGCTTCCCATTACTTCCATTCTTTATATTAGTTATCAACTAATAAATATGAATCACTTCATCCGGAAGTGCTGTTTTCTGGCTTCAGCAGTACTGCAAACTCATTGGGAGGATGCTGAGGCAGCGGGAGCAGTGACCTGTCCATTCTCTCTACCAGCTGGCAGAGTAGACTGGCTGCAGAGCAGGACATCTTACAGCCAGGAACACCAGCCCTGTGCACAGAAAATAGCTTTGTGACCTTTTGTATACAAAATAGAGTAACCACGACCAAGCTTGTACGTTCTTATAGGATCTGTATTCAGTGCTTTGTTTTTCTTGCTGGATGTGGACGCTTAGCACAAACAGGCAAAGAAGTGTCCTTGTCAATACTGGAAGGACCGTGATGTTATTCCAGCTTCTGTTTCCAACTCTCTCCAAACTCCTAAACCAATAACAAGGGGACAGAGTCTTAAGCTGCACCAAGGGAAATTTAGCTTGGATGTTAGGAAAAAGGTTTTTACTGAAGGAGTGATAAAGTACTGGAACCGTCTGCCCGGGGAGGTGGTGGAGTCACCATCCCTGGATGTGTTTAAAAAAGGATTGGATGTGGCACTCAGTACCATGGTTTAGTTGAGGTGGTGTTAAGGCTTGGGTTGGACTCAGTGATCTTGAAGGTCTCTTCCAACATGGTGATTCTGTATCTTTGTGTGGAAATCAAATCGGGGACCTACAGTAGCAGATTATGGGTAGACCCACATGGACAATATTGCATGCAAAACCCTCACCTGCTCTCCCTCTGATTGCCCTGGCAAGGAAAGTGGGATGCGCCAGAGACTATATGGGCAGGCTGGCATTGTCCAGCATCATGTCATCCACAAAATAATCGATCCCATGTGAATCAATGGCTGCATTCCCTATCTCTGTCAGTGAACAAATGTAGAATGACACCTATAGAGGCTATCCCAGATGTGCTGCTGAGAACTTATGAGATCCATACAGATCTTAGATGAGAGATGATCATCAGGATTAGCATTGATGAGAAAGAGAAAGAATTCCCCTTTTGTTTGGCTTAGGATCTTCCTACTACATCATATGGAAATGAAGCTGGAGTCTTTTCCAGCCACTAAGGCAGCAGCAGAAAGTACAAAAAACTCCTTACTTTAGCTTTTGCCTTTTGAGAGTTACCAGGGATAACCAAACTCAAGAACTTGAGGACCTTGTGGTAAAACGGAGAGTATGCAAACACCTAGGCAGAAGAAAACAGTTCCCCAGGAGTGTAGGGGTGAACAATAATAGAGTGCCTTTTCATGGTAAGTGGAGAGATAGAGGAGGGTAAGACTACCAAAACCACCAAATTCTTAACCAAGAAGTCTGGATTCAAAATGAGGGAGAATGTACATCAACATCAACATCTGCATTTTTTCCCAGATGGAGGACATTGTCTTTCAAACAAAAATAATACCTTAGCCAGGGCCCAGAGCATGTTTTCATGTTGGAAAGATGGGCTTTATTGGTGTAAAGCCTTCAAAAAGTCAATTTTAACAAGAAGTAACCGTGTTTGGTACTGAGACATCTTACCCTTCTAATCAGATGAGGTACTGTTGTGAGAAAATCCATTTTGGCATTTGGGAGTAAGCCCACAAGTTTTATCATGACCTCAGTGAAGCCCAGAATCGTGAGGTGACAACCATGCAGCTGCTAACTAGGAGACAGACTGAAAGAATTTGTCCTCACCTACATTTGCCTGTCAAGCATGCTAAGGATACTGAAAGGTTTAGATGTTCTCTCAAGCTTACTTTCGTATAAATGACTTTACCATTAGTATTAGTTCTGTTCACTGCTATAAAGTTTCCATTATGACCAGACAGTGAAGGCCTCTTCACCATTTCTGCACCATCCGATTAGCAATAGAGCTAACAGAAACAGGATATCCTTGAGGGCTGTGAGCTACAGAAAAAGTAACAGATAAACCACAAAAACCTGATTCCTGTAGACAGGGAGATCCTGAGAGAGCAGGTCAACTTCTCCATGGTGACAACTGTATGGGAACTCTACATGAGCTGGGGGATGCTGAATTTTGAGAAACTGTGTTGACAAGGGTTATTTCTGTGGGCTTATTGTTAAGGAGATTAAGAGAGAAGCCTTTTTAATTCAATCACTGGTTAAATAAAAAATTAAGTTGGGCTTCTAAATCAACTACCTCTTGTAAAATCTCTGTGTGTTTTTAAATTTGGAGTTTAAATACAAAAGTTACAGTGATCTTAGTCCTTATCTAACTGTGTCTGTGTCAAGTTAACACTTCATGCTAATGCAACTAAATAAGCAGTATGATCCCTTATTCTTGGGCTTGTGGAAACAATTTGAACTGTCTGGTCTTAAAGTGGTATTGGGGAGGAAACCCAGGTGAGTTAGAAGGTCAAGATGTCTCAGCACCAAACTTGGTTGCTTCTTGTTAAAATTGACCTTTTTGAACACCTCACACCAAATAATGAGGGATGTGCTAGAATTTACTGAGTCATCTCGCAATCAGCCCTTTGAGTTTTCCTTCATAGATCACTAAGAAAGACCAGAGAGGAGCCACTGACATAGTTTGTCTGGCCTTACTTTCATTGGTGACAGTTTGGATTTTTTGCCCTTCCTTTCTAGTGACTGATAAGCAGAAGATCTTACCAGCTCTAACTTCCTACACCTGCCTTTTCCTGTAATCCTCAAGACCCAGCACTGTTTCACTACAAGCAGGTAACTATCTTCAGTGAACCCTACATGTATTAATGAGAACAGTAGGCTTCATCTACCTCTATGCTGTAAAACATGATTTACTATTAGTTGTTAAAAGAAAACTCTGTTTTCCTAGGTAGAAAACAGTTGATTGGAAAAGGACTCAGGCTCTCTGTCTTAAAAAGGCTCCACACAAGCTTGGATAAAATCTATTTATTCTTTCTATTCAGAGCTTTCAGGCATCCAAATCTCCTTTCAGACACAGCTGTCCCTGATGCCTCTTCTCATCCTACCCATACCTTACAAAATGGTATTGACACAGCCTCTGGTGGCAGTGAAAGCCCTTCGCATTGTATGTCCTATTTAGATTATAACATTTGAGAACATGTAGCCGTTTTGTGATTGCCTAACAATGTCTCAATGCCTCTCATTTGTGGAACTGTGCCAATTTATACTTAAAACTTGTTGAGCTTTTGGCAGGGTACCCTTCCTTCTCGGACCAGGGTAAAAGAGCAGAGGAGGCTGCTGTTCTGCTAAGTTCTTTATTTCATAGTCTCACAGCTTTCTTGAAGGCAGAGTTCGAAGGGGGTTACATGAGAAATCCATGCAGCAGCAGCAACAGCAGGCAAAACCAGCTTCTTCTATATGCTCTATATGTTCCATATACTCTATACACTATACACTCTATATTTTTTCTTACAGAAGTGTGGATTATATTTGTTAACTGACCAATAAGATTAACACACGATTCTAGTTTTCCTTTTCTTAACCTATCCTGGTCTAATTCTAGTAATTGTAAGTCTTACACAAGTGTTACATAGGTATTACACAGATTTACATATAAAGTTTCTATCAGTTCTTATTGTTTATGTGAATACTCTATCTAAAAAATGCGAACAGTATAATTCTATCTACATTTTGTCTAAAGAATTCTGTGAAAAGGTAACACTGCTGCAGTAAGAACTGTGTTTAAGGTCTCTGGTATGGCTTTTTAATGTTTAAGGCACTTAGCATATATTTCTACTAAAAGTTAAAAATCCATATTTCTATTTCACTTTGGTGTGGCTTCATGTATCTCAGCTTGTCCAAAGGTTTTAATTCAAGCCCTGTGCTTTGGCTTCCCTCTGGGCCTGAGTCCAGAGGAGCCTTCATTCCAACATCTCCCCCCACTGTTTGAACCATGAAGACTCCCTTAATAGTTTTGTTGATCATTTGCCAGATACATTGAAGCAAACAAGGTACCATTATTAACACAACTATAATGATAACTAATCTGTAAAAACCCACCTTTAAAAGCTCTTTCACCCATGTTGTTAAATTCCATCCATCAAGCAGATTATCTGACCAAGTTCCATTATCAACTCTAATCTTTGACACACCTTCTTTTAGTTGTTGAATACTATTATGAATGGATTCTGAATGACCAGATAAATTCATACAACACATTCCTTCAAAATCTTTACACCCATGTCCATGTGCTAATAAAAGGAAATCAATTGCAGCCCTGTTCTGCAAAGTTGCACGTCTGACATCTTTGGTATCTGCTGGCATATCACTTAATGCAAGGGAAATAGCATTGAATTCCTTACTCAGCCAACACCCTAGTCAGTCTAATTGTTTCAGTGCAACTCCTGAAGCAAGTTGTGGTAAAAGAAGAGCTGCTGAGAGCCTTTTTACAGGACCCCAGGGTACAAAATCATCATTACAATCTGGCTTGTACAGAAGAATAGACCTTTTACTTTTATGTCTCATAAAAGCAAGCAGTTTTGCACTGGGTGTTAGCAGAGTAACAAAAACTCTTACAAGTCATTTTTCACATGGGCATGCACCTGGGATTCCATCTTATTCCCACTATTTTTCCTTATGTCCCTTTATTGCCAGTGATCACCAGTCTATCTGGTATGATGTTTTGATCTCCCTCTGGTGTTGTTTTCCAGCTCTCTGTTATCAGCAAGACTTGCAAGCATGCTGCTTTTTGTGACAAAATCTGTAATGAAACTCCTCCCCAAACCAAGCCTCAGAGGGCTGCACTCTAGCTCCTTTTTCTTCTCTCAACCTGATACTTCACCTTTCAACACTACCCACAGCTGTTTTCAGCCTTTCATAATGTTTTTATTGATTCTATTTTTCATGGCTTATCTATTAATATCTCATGCAATAGACTATCATATTCACCTAAGTCCAGATAGATCAGATTGCCCAAGAAAGTCAGCAGAGACTGACACATGCTTGATTTGGGATAGTCTGTCCTTAATGAACTGATAAGAATTAACCCCTCTAAGAGACACCTCTATTTGTATATTCAGCTTATCAAATGGTTTTTTGGACTAAGAGAGAACACAATCAGACACAAATGTGAAGGGAAGGAAATGAGATCTTTAATTGTATGTACTGCTTTCTGCTTTTTAAGCATGTGCAATAGACTTTAGCTCTTTGTCATAATTTGATAAATATATTAAGAAACCTTTCTAGAATGTGATTCCATGTTCCCATTCCCTTGGTTTTATATGACTGAAGCTCATGTCTCACTTTCCTAATATGAACATAAAGGCAATATTACCCTGAGTGCAGTCATTAAAGAAATATTTCAGGCTGGAACATTAATACTGACTGAGTCATTAAGAAATTTTCTTTACTGCCTCATCCTGATCTGGTTTTTTGCAACCACAGAGAAGCTCTCAGCACACAGACAAGCACAAACCTGAAATACATCTGTGCATTATCCCACTTGCCTGTGCTTAGGCTTATACGCATGAATCAAGGAACACTCTAATTGCAATCCTAACCACATACCACAAACATCCATGCTTTCAAATGTGAAGTATGTGTAATCAAGTTCCAGCTATTTAAATTCAGTTCTAGAAGCAGATGTAGCTAGGTCTGTCTTAGTTAATAGAAGGCCAGTAACCAATCAAGATAACTTCACTTACATGTCTCAAAAAGATAAAGGAAATTGGCTCATCTAAATGTGTCTTTTTGTGAAGCTTCCTCTTTGGATCAGAGAAGCTTAGACGGCTAGAACAACTTACAGTTATAAACTCTATCCTGAACTTCTTTTATTTGTTGTAATCTGTGACAAGTGTTAAATTATTTCAATGTGGCTTTGACTTCATATCACCTGCTACTTGGAAAAAAAAAAGATATGGATTAAAAAAGCCCCAGCGAAATTTGCTGTACTGCAGAAACCACTAAACAGAAATACATGTAAACAGAAAACCTTACCAAAACATGATGGAATAAAAGTTACTATATAATAGTTAAAGTAGCAAATATTAAAATAAAGACTGAGACAAGGTAGAAGGATCCAGAAATACCTATCCAGTTGCTAGAACAGTGACAACATATGAGGCGGTAATTTTTTGGCCAATCTTTCAGAGTGGTGATAACATTGCAATTTCCATCTTTCCCTTGAAATTTTTTTTTTTTCAGAACTAAATTGTGAATGCACTTTAAAAAGCACTTGATTTGTAAAATTTATTGTTGGGAAAAGGGGCAGGTACCTCAGTAGGACAATTTTATCACTGTTAAAAGTCACCAAAGTTCCTGATCATAGTGGAATGACAGCTGATGGAGTTCACTTCCCTAAGATTAATTTGTGTATCCATATCAAATAGGGACTTACTGAAGAGTTACCTTGTATTTACTTGTTGGGAAGAGAACTCTTTCATACTAAATCCAGTTTAATTATCTCCTTGAGATTCTGGGTTCTGCATAAGTAAATAAATACAGTCACACTATGCTGCATCTTGCATATCAAGATATTCCTTAGGCAATTTGGTAAGACATTTATTAACAATAAGCCTTATAATAACAATCAAAAGAGAAAGTTTCCCTTTGGTGAGTTTGGTATTCTGCTTTCAAGTACTTATTTAAGATGAGATCTATGAAATCTTCAGTATGTATTAAGGTCACTAAATCATGCAGGCTTTATTTTCAAAGAACATGAACATTTATGATATTCTTAACCAGCTTAGTTGGTAGAGGATCAGCAATTCCAAGTGCTCTTTCCATTCAGTCCCTGATATGCTCTACTACAACAAAGCAAATTACTGTGTTTCCTTACAACAGGGGAGCACAAGTATGTACTGAGTGTTCCAGCTGGAGACGGTGATGTCGAATCACTAAGTTGCTGATGAGATGAAATGGAAAGATGAATCCTCTTTGCATTTCTATTTGTTTTATTTATGTCTTTATACACAGGCTGATGTTACGTGGGGATCTCTGGAAAGCCTTGCCACACTTTCTGAAAAACTACAAATGCTACCTTTGTGAGCTCGTAATATATCTGTGTCATAAATAAGATTATTGATTTCTACCCCAGATTGTATTCTCTAACTCCTTCCAAGCCTGGGATTTGAATGTATGTCCTTGTTTGGCAGCAAAAGTTCTGTTCTTAGGCTACAGAGCTGGCTCTTTTTAAGCATAGTTTTGAAAATGCAAATGCAGTGAACCATGTTTCCCATGGAATTAAAATAACATGCAATCCTAATTTATTGTGTTCAGTGATTAAACAAATAATTTCTTCCTTACGTATTCAAATTGCCATCCATCAACTCTTTCAAGATTGAATCTATAGTACCCTTCCAAATAGCTGCAGAAAAGTCTTTCATTAATTATCACACACAGTGTTATTACTTCATGTACTCTGCTGGCTGTAAAAATAATTCTTTGTGTTTCTTTGTTGTAACTTATTGTTTCTATCTTGGCATAGAATCTACTCACTTGAGCCTCATGAGTCTAACAAGCACTGCCACCATACACAGAGCTCTGTACACACACAGAATCACAGAATCATAGAATGACAGAATCACAAAATAGGCTGAATTGGAAGAGACCCACAAAGGTCAAGTCCAACTTCTGGCCCTGCACAGGACCATCCCCAAGAGTCACACCATGTGTCTGAGAACATTGTCCAAACATTTCTTGAACTCTGTCAGGCTTGGTGCTGTGACCACTTCTCTGGGGAGCTGTTCCAGTGCCCAAACACCCTCTGGGTGAAGAACTTTTTCCTGATATCCAACCTAAACCTCACTTGACACAACGTCAGTCCATTCCCTCAGGTCCTGTCATGAATCACCACAAAGAAGAGATCAGTGTCTGCCCCTCCTCTTCCCCTCACGAGGAAGCTGCAGTCTGCAGTGAGGTCTCCCCTCAGTCTCCTCTTCTCCACCCTGAGCTGGTAAAGTGACCTCAGCTCCTCCTCATACAGCTTCCCTCGAGGCCCTTCACCGCCTTTGTGGTCCTCCTTTGGACTCTAATAGTTTAACACCTTTCTTATATTGTGGCACCCAGAACTGTCCCCAGCACCCGAGGTGAGGCTGCCCCAGTGCAGAGCAGAGCAGGACAATCCCTCCCTTGCCCGGCTGGCGATGCTGTGCCTGATGCCCCCCAGGACACGCTTGGCCGTCCTGGCTGCCAGGGCACTGCTGACTCATGTTCAACTTGCCATTGACCAGGACCTCCAAGTCTCTTTCCACAGCACTGCTCTGCAGCATCTCATTCCCCAGTCTGTCTGTGCTGGGTTGCTGCATCCCAGGTGCAGAATCCAGCACTGTCCCTTGTTGAACTTCAGGTGGTTCATGATTGTCCAGTCCTTTGATTTGTCGAGGTCTCTCTGCAGGGCCTCCCTGCCTTTGAGGGAATCAACAGCTCCTCCCTGTATTGTATCATCTGCAAACTTGCTCAGTATCCCTTCCAGTTCTTCCTCCAAGTCATTTATGAAGATGTTGAGGAGAACTGGGCTGAGGATGGAGCCCTGCAGAACCCCACTAGTGACAGGTTGCCAGTCTGGTGTCACCCCATTCACTGTAACCCTTTGTGCCCAATCCGTGAGCCAGTTTCTCACCCATCACACAATATGGTTATCCAGCTGTGTGCTGAACATTTTTTGCCAGAAGGATCTTATGAGAGACAGTACTGAAATCCAAAAAGATTACATCAACTGTCTTCCCTTGATCAGTAAGTGGTGACCTTGTCATAAAAGGAAATCAGGTTTTATAAGCAGGACTTTCCTCTCATGAAGCTGTGCTGGTCGTGACCAATGACTGCATCATCTTTCAGGTGTCTTTCAATACCTCCTCCATAACTTTACCAGGCACTGAAGTGAGACTAACAGGCCTGTATTTTCTGGGGCCCTCCTTCTCTCTCTTCTTTAAAATCAGGAGATCATTCACCACCCTTCAGTCAGTTGGGAACAAGAATAGAGAAGATACCAACCCCTTGAGTGGAGCATTTATCTAATTTAATGAAAGGAACAGTGGCCATAGCTGGCGGGTGGAGTAAGAAATGTTTAATCCCAAACTTGAAGCTGATGTGCAAACTGCTCTGGGCTGATGGAGAACTCAGATCATAGAACTGTAGAATCACAGAATGGTTTGAGTTGACATAGCTGAAGATGGAATATTTTTTGTTCTTCTAATTCATTTTGAAATGATTTCAAAATTACATTACATTTCACTACACTGACAATTTGCACATTATTCATATGAGTTGCAGACTTTTTCACTGCACTTTTTCTAACTCTCCTTCACGGTTGAGCCTTTTTTCACATTTTGGGCTTTGTGAGTATGTTTCTGACAGATGAGTAACATCTCTTTTCTTTCAGAAATTGCTTGAATCTACAGGAGAACGGGGTAGACTCAGATTAAGGAGAACATAATTTCATTCCGCTTTAAGTTTAGAGCTCAGTGTCTGTGCTATGTTGGTAGACTTGACTGTAAAGCTTTACAATGTGGTGCATTTTGTCTAGGTTTCCCTACTTATTTATGATCTTAATTTTTACTTATCTCCATTTCTGGCTGCACCTTGTTTGGCAAAAGGCAATTCTAGGTTAATTAATATCTTTGATAATCATAAGGAAATGTTAGAAATCATTCTTAATTACATGGACTACATAAGGACTGCAAAAAAATGGAAAGTGTTTTGAAGGTGCGGTCCTCATGGGCACTCTAGAAGGTTTGATTCCTGAAAACTCAGATGAAATGGTAATTTCTGTTTAGAAATTGTATTTGGGTGCTTTTCATTTTTTTCCCCATGACAAGAAAGAGAAGGATAATTTGAGGAGCTCCTAATAATTTGAGTGCTGCTCCTTGCTAAAAAATAACAAAAAAAGTGTAAGAGCTGCATAAGGAAACAGTTTAGAACACAAAGTGATGGTCTTTCAAGAGGGACACCATTTAGGATATGTAGGTTATTAAAAGTAAAAAAAAATAAAAATAGTAACAGGGCAAGTCCTGGCTTGCCAATAGACTTTTCTGGGATTGCCAGAAGGCTGAAATTGGCCAAGTTTCTCTGGCCTGTTTGGAAAATGGCAGCTGTGGGAGCTTCTGGAAAAGGAAACTTATGTTTCTTAGGGCTTGAGGCCATGGGGATTGTTTACATAGATTGGTAAATTTATTTTGAAGGGAGGACACACTAAAAACAGGATTTGAAAATAAATTCTTCCTTTCTTCTTTCTTTAAATACACATGAGAAGAAAGTGAAGAGCTTTGAAGCTAGGATTTGGTGCCCACACCTATCTGACTTCCCTGAGTGCATTTGTCCTCAGGGGATAGGCCTTGTGCCTTTGCCTTCCATGCCACAAGCCCATGGTTCTCTACCTTTATGCGAGGGTGAGGGCTATGATATTTTTGTGTTTGAACTCTGTTCATCCAGAAGGTCAACCAGGTTACTCTTGCTAATGTTTTTTCTGTAGGAGCATATATTGGTTTAGGGGAATGAGGAGTCATTTTAAAGAAAGTGCATTTACTCATACCACAACGTATAATGACAAAGTTGGTTTTATTTTTAAAATCTAGAATTATAAATGAGTACATGAGTGCCTACCTGACTGGAGCTTTTCCCTTCTCTGGGCTGGATGCCAGTTAATTACACAGTTGCTTCTGAAGCTTACTCTGCATTTTTATAGCTAAAAGAAGACTTTTATTTCCAGGTCTTAGCTGAGACATATGAACTAGTTTAATAATACTCAGAAAACAAATGTTTCTACCAAAGTAGCAACACTAAATGCATTACTTTGATGTTTTTTCTAAAAACCTGCTATCCGGTTTTATCTTATCCTCCATTCCTGCTTGCATTTCCCCCCAGTCCTTCTACTGAATTAATGTAGACTGTACCTATAGTGAACTGCCTAACAGACAGTTCACAGCACACTGATGTATTGCTCTGGGGAAGCTGAAATCTGTCACAGGGGGAGGTGAACTGGAACTGATTTAAATTCCCATTCAGTTTCTCAAGAATGCAAGAAAAAGAAAAACAAGGGGAGGTAGGGTGGTAAAGGGACTAAGACTTTAAATAGTATTCTTGACATTTTGAAATAATGATCATTGGCACTAATGCCTAAAAGCTTATAAGCCACTGCCTTGTGTGGATTAAAGAAGTAGAAAGGCCAGCTCCCTCTTAGGCAGAGTACTTTGTAGTGCTATCTTGGTTTTGTGGATTAAGATGGATTTCAATAGGCTTACATTTCCTAACAAGTCTATGACCACCAGTGCCCCTCATGGCCCTCCCAGTGTACACTCTGACCACTTGTGAGGGAGAGGAAACACATCTTTCTACTTGTAAGGTGGAGCCAGCACTTGCAACTACTAATATCACTTTTATTGGGCTCTTACCTACTCATATCAATTACCATAATGTGGATTAGAAACAGGGAGTAGTGGCAATACGAAGCAAGGTTAGTCCGGAGTTCTTGGCAACGCAGAGGAATAGATTTGCTTCCTTCAGCACTCTCTCCTCCTTTGCTCTGGCTTTTAAGACACACTTTTCTATGCTGTGAGATGCATCTGCCTTTTGTGAATTTTGAAAAAGCTTTCAATACCTTTGGAATACTACCATTAAGGAAGAATGACATCTTTTCTTCAGATGAAACTACTCTCCCAATCAGGGTGTACTTCCAGTGCCAGCCAGGCTGTCTTCCCTTCTAGCAGGCTGCTGTGCAAACGCTGGCAGGAACACAGTCACCCCCCAGCTTAGCAAGGACAGAAAGCTCCATTCACAACATGAAATTTCTCACCATGTGTAGGAGAGCTGTATAGACATGGGAACTGATCTGACAGGGGAGAGACAGACATTTTTAAAGTGAGAAAATAGCTAATCTGTGACAGAAGGTGATAAGTCTGTAAGAAATTATTAACTGTTTTGGGGATTGGGTCCTGAATTGTCAAAGTTAGTCTCTGAAGAGCCTGTGGAGATGTTTGGCAGGTGACTGCCCTGTCTGGGAAAGTGGCCTGCCAGCTCCTCAAAAGGAAGGCAGCGGGCACTCACTGGGCAGCAGGCTGATGGGGCTGTGCTCCCAAGGGGAGGATGCAAACAGCTTTCATTGTGCTGAGGTTTGTATGATCATGTGTTGTGAGCCCAGGTACCGAGCCCAGTGTTGCTCCTGAATATCTGATACTGGAGTTGGTAAACCAATGTGGGAATCACTGAAAGGAATGAGGTTCCATAGTAGCCATGGCAGAGACTCTGGTTTAGGAAACCCTTTCCTCCAGCCTCCTTGTTCCCATCCTCAGTCACAACTCCCATTTCATGCCCCGGTTCCCTCTCCCTTCATTTGTGCTGCTAAAATTGCTGTTGAACAAGATGTAAATCTGACCTCTGTACCAGGATGTCTCCTTTTTTAAGTTCTCTGGTCAGCTTTTTAACTTGCCAAATGCACTTACAGCCTGTTTGCACAAGCTAACTGAAAAAAAATTATCTGATTTATACAATTTTCATCCTCTCTTCACTCCTAGCTGTTAGTTCTGTACCTGCCTGAAATTCCTGCTCCTTAATTTATGCCTGCTATAAAAACCAATTCATTATCAATCTGGATCATAAAATGGTCAAACAAATGTTATATCCTGTTGGCATCATAGGAGTGGAATAGCAGGAATGACCATTAAGGAAAGTCTGGAGACTGGAATGATTAAATCTGTACCCAACACAACAGCTTGTGTGACTGCAGTCTGAGAAATAGTATAATCACACCTGAAATGCAAAATTTTTTTTGTAAGAGTGTGTAACAGAAGGTGATGCAAGAAATTAGCTGGTCTAGCAGAGACAGACCTTCACACTGTGAGCAGAAGGAACCCGCAAAAGGGGAGTAACAGGATTTGTTTTTCTAAGCTGTAACAAAAAACCAGATTGGTTTTCCTCTGTTCTACTTCAAATTTGTGACAAAGGTTTTGCTGTGAGGTTTGTAAAAGAATTCCATAAGCCTTAATGAGTGAGACTGTCAGGAACATCTCCCAGACATGGATGAAATTCTTGTGACCCAGAGCTGAAAAAGAAGAAATTACCAGAAATGAGTAGATTTCCCTCTCAAGTATAAGATAAAGAGTCTGTCATTCGCTTATCAGTGAAATATGAAATATTGAATTTTCTGATTAGAAATCCATCGTGGATGCAGACTGTGTGTGCAATGCATGTTTATAGCTCCAGTTATGCTGTGGTTTAAGGTTGTTGTGTCCATATTGGGAAAGACTCAGTCAATTTGTATGGAAGTTATTCACCAGCTTTGATGTATAAGAAATCATTCTCCTAGAATTTACTGCGTTTTTAATATAATACTTTAGAACAGGAAAGTTTTTGGTCACTCTGATGTTTAAAAATCAGTAGTTAGGGTGTGAAAATCATATTTCTGCAATTATAGGTTTTTTGGTGGGTAAAAAGGAGATGGGACTTCCTTTCATTTACCTGCAGAGCCTTTGATTTATGAAGTATGAAATACTTCAATAAATATGAAATATTACTTCATATTTCATGAGGGACCTTTGACAATTCTTTTCATTGTATTAACATGTGACTTTAAAAGGACCACTTGCCTTTAAACAACTTGTCATGTTAAAAATAAATTTATCTGGAAAAGCTGGGGGAATTTGGAAAATCAGGAGTCTATTGCTTAAAGGTCAGCAAGAACAAACTTACTTAGTTCTGCTTTCTAAAAGGACTTTCTTAAAGACATAGTTATAGGAGGCCTAAAATAATATTCTCAAATAAAGAAGATGTTCCTTCTCTTCTTTCACTCGGCTTTGGTCAATAACAATGTAGAGAAGAGTTTCAACCTTCTGATGTTTGGAAAAGTTGCTCAGTGGCCATGGTCATTATGATGTTTTGATTTTACATATAACTTTTGGTAAACTTCATATTGATAAGCTCTTTTGTGCCACTGATCAACGAAAATAATTAGAGTTTGGTTTGATTTCTTTTCTGCAGGTTCAAAAGTTTTTATGGGTTTTTTTTGATCCATAGTATATCTTTACATTGCAGACTGATAGACCATGGTTGGATGAATGAGAGAAAGAAATCCTCTGTCAGCATCTTCTTGTATTGAGTTTTGTCTCCCTTATGCTGGTAATGGCACATCTGATTCCGTAGCATTAGAAGAAACTGGATACTCCATATCCTGTCTGAGAAAGCGCACCCTGATCCTGCTACCCAGGAGGAATCCCATAATATTTAAGTGAAAGTAACCATGTTTCTATATATTCAGTGATCATGTCTCAGAACTTAGATGTGAAACCATAAATAAATTGTTTTGATACTCTGAGCATCACTGGAAGTCTCAGCAAGCACCAGCACAACAAAACCCCAAGTCTCTTGACCCAAAAGAGCAGTTAGACTTGCACATCTTTTGTTCCTGGTGGCTACTGCTTGTGACTTGGAATTGGGCTGGATACCCTGTGGTGCAGCTTTCACAAGGGAGAGGGCACTGTCTCTTTTCTCTTGACATTGGGTTAGTGGATGAGTTCAGCTGAGGAGGTTGGGCAATCACCCAAATCGGAGCAGAGATATAAATATTAGCAAAGCATTCTCCTGGGACATCCATAGAATTTAAAATTGGCTTCCCTGATTGGTCTCAGAGCCTGACAGACCTTGGCAGACCTATCTATTTTCTCAGGCATTAAATGAGCATGGCTTGGATTATCTCCTTAAATATCTTTCTTTTTGGTGAAGTATAGAAATTGGGGAATGACTTAAAAAAAAGAAAAGAAAAGAAAATGGAAAGTTTGCATCCCGAATCCATATTTATCATAGAAGAAAGGGATAGGAAAGATCTCAGAAGGTCACCTACACCATTTTCCTATCCCCAGGCAGGATTAATGATACATGGAGTTCCCACGCTGTGGTGCACTGCTGATACATGAATCCTTTAAAAGTGAATGCAGTAGGGCTGCATAGAGTTACAACATTCTGGGGCAAATCTTCAGCACGCAGGAAATACTATTTTCAGGAGATCATTTGGAATAGGCTTGCTGAGCCTCCAGCCAAGGGAGGGAGGCCTGACTGAGGCAGTTCAGCCTCAAAGGATAGCGAGAGCAGCTTAGTGCTGGATGCAGCAGGATGAATGCCTGTCTCCTGTTGTTCAGCTGGGCTTTCTGCCTGCGACAGCTTTCCTGGCTTGTCTCTCTTAGCTAGAGCTGCAGCTACGGTCCATGGGTTTCTCATCCACTCTGGCTAAAATGGTCCATGTCCATTCTCTGGCACTGAATCCTGGAGTGGATTAGCCCTCACTCTCATTATTGTACTCTGCCACCCCTTCACATTTAAGTGGTCATTTGCAGGACAGCTGCCTGTTGACAGCGACAGTGGCTCATTCAGGCTCCAAAAGCATGCACAGGAGAGAGAAAAGCAGATTGTTTGGGAAGCCGAAACATGTTCAGAGGCTATTTTAATAACTTAATAGAAAAGGTAACTGAGTCCCTGGGCCTGGGTACATTCCCTGTTGCAACTCAGTTTAATCCAATAGATTTAGTCCTCAATCTATAGATGCAGTCCCTCCCTGTGCCTCCTTGAAGACTTCCTTCATGCGTGATCTCTCTGCACACCAGTCATCTTTTTATCCTGGCAAAGCAACAGCTGTCCCTGCTTGTGGCTTTTTACTTGTGGAGTAGAACTTTCTCCAGGAGTTTGACACAATCTGGTCTATGCCTTTTTGTCCAATTTGCCTTAAGGCTCAGAAGACCTGTGTTACAAAGAGATTCGTGCAAGCAGTTTTTGCAGATGGTGTAATTGAGTGCTGGTCACTTGAATGCTGATAACTTCCTGCTGTGATCTTTAGTCTGTTCATAGCACCCAGGAACACCCCTAGTCCTATAATCTGCTTTTCTCTCAAGGTTTCTAGGGTAAGGACAACATAGGTTAAGTAAAAAAGCATGTTTTTTGGGGCATGGGTTGCCTTTGTTAGTCAAGGGAAGAGGACAGAGGAGCAATTGAGAAAGACAGATTTTGAGGGATGGGGTGTGGAATGAGGTCTCCATCATATGAAAGGATGTAGGAGGTGATAGGGTAATAGCAAGAGAAGTGGCTAGACAGCAATTCATGGCACCCATTCAGAAAGATGGCCAGGAAAGCTGTCTGTACAGTACTGGAGATAACACAGAGCTGCTACACCATCAGAGTGCTGATGGCCAGTTGATGCAATAGTGAAACCTTAGCTTTTGTGTAAAGAAGTAGGCTGTGTTATCAGACTGCACAGGATGGCATTATGACAGATCCCTTACTAAAATAAAGGCCTTTTGAAAAGTAGGTGTGCTGTGCCTGAAAACCTTACCTCTTCTCAGGAAAATAAGGTATCTTATGGACATTCAAGACCTTTTGTACCTGCTGAAAGAGTCTAATGAGGGACAAGAGACATTTCTAAGACCTTGCCTTGGCCTGACAGAGGCAAATATTTCCCTTGGAAAAAAACCTGAAAGCTGGTGTCTTTCATCCCTGTGAAGAGATTATCCTCAGGGAATCAATTTATAAAGGCATACTGTACCATGCTGATACCTTAGTGTGATTTTAAGATTGAAGATGTAAACCTTAGCTTTTGATAGGGACTATCTTAGTGAGCATTTTGTGAAGAAATACAAGGTAGCTGTGCCCATGACTACTGTCACTGTCATGTCTTTTCTTCCATAGTGCAGCGCTGGGTTTCCATATCTGTTGCAGGAGAAGGAAGAGATGCCAAGAGATGTTACTCAATGGCCTGTTAGATACTTTTCCTGTGAGACACAAAACTAACAGAAGCAGAGCTGACTTTGACTAGCTCTTGACTGACCCTATGCTGGTGTCCTTCTGTCTTACAAGGACTTTTTTCACTGGCCCTTTCCATAGCTGCATATCGTGATTTGCTAGAGCATTTTGGCAACCTGCTCTCCCCTTTAGTTTAACATGGTGGTGTTCAGAGGACAAGTTATCTTCCAAGAACTGCAGTGTGTCTGCTACTAGAAAACACTGTAATTAATGGATGCTGAAATGTTAACATTGAAATGGAATATATAATAATTCCCCATTCTGAACTTCTGAACCACGGCGGATTGCTTCATGTTTTATGATGTCCTCAAGGTAGTAAAGTATTTGTGGGCATATAAAGAGAAGTTCTTTCCTAAATCTCACATCAGCAGATTTAGGAAGAAATCTACATTTAAAATATTATAATTTTTGGCTGTGAAGGTAGAACATCTGAGCTTGTGCATGGTCCTTCTGACAATTCAGCTGCTCAGAAATGGCATCGCAATTCTCATATTGGCCCAATTCCTGCTTTGCTTCTCTTACATCACTATATGACCTGCAGAGAGCTGTCACTTTCTAGATTCTCAGGAAAATAAATAATGAATATGGCTTCATTTAACAATTGGGACTTTGCATCTGCAAGTTAGCTGTTTTTCAGTACCTTCAGAAGAATCGTGTGCTGACTGAAAACCTTGAGAGGGAGAAATAGCTGTATTATATACACGTCTGGAATGTGAGCATGTGGTACAGATAAATATTTTTAACATAGAAAGTGCTGTTATATTAAAATCTGACCCAGACTTTAATGATGGTATTGTAATCTGTCTATCTCAGGTTTCTGTTAGGGAAGAATGCATTTAAATGCATGGATAAAATTTCATTACTAAAACAACTTTCTGAAGTTTGGCCTGGGACTGTGCAATGTATTTTTGGAATAACCAAGAATATCACCAACACACCACTGAACCTACCTTTTGCTCTAGACACAAGAAAAATATTTTTAATGTTTTTGTCTTTCACATAGATTGGTTGTATTTCAACAAGAAATGTTAGGAAAGCAAATTGAAAATTGGTTATTCCAGAAAGGAAAGTGAATAATTACAAGAAGAAAGTTAATAAACAACTAAATTATGGCTGTAAACCTCTATGATGAGCTTCATATCAAATAACACTACCACGTTGTGTTTTTAAAAATATGTTCTGCAGTGTTTCAGGGAAAATTGCAAAATACCTTAATACCACCTTAACCCCGTTGATTAGAGTCTTTAACTACCAACCAAAAATTAATTTGTATTCTTTTCCAGGTCTAGGATAGACTCAAATGGGAATACCATGTTATTTGTGCTTCAAAAGCTCTCTATTGCAGAAGTCTGAACAGACTACAAGAGTCTACAAAGGGCTTCTCCTCAGTGCTTCCTCTCCCTTTCTCCACTAGTTATCCCTTTGGTCACTCTTCATCAGAGTTCAGTCATTGCAGAGATAGGAAAAAGGAAGATGATATTGGCATTAGTCAGTGATTTAAAGAAATACAGTCACAGGAAGTAGATGCCTGTATTCCACAAAGAGCTGCCCACATCCTTAATTCTTCAGCCTCACATGGGAAACTGTTTCACCTGTGTGGAGCCGCTTGAACACATTGGCGCATGTGAAGAAAAAGAAATCGATGGTCTGGAAAACATTTTCTCTGCTGGAAAATGTGTAATAAGATGCTGCCAATGGCTCAGCTGCGTAAGCACTGGGAGCACAGTCATGAACGTCTGCTGAAAGCACACAAACCTTTTTTGTGCTCGTTGCTTGGCACCCGTGCAGCTGAGCTGCTGCAGAAATCTGGGTATGAGATGTCAGAGGAGAGAACAGAACTGATCTACTTGGTGCTATGAATGCAACCTTTGCCTCCTGATTATAAGTCTTTGGGTTACTATTAGGTTTGGATTCCTTCTGTCCACTAAAAACCCAACAAACTAGGATTTTAGTGAAAATTTCATTATGAGGGAAATTTCACCTCTATAAACATGGTCTTGTGCGTTTAGTGTAAACCAGAGCTGAACAGGCAAACCCTGAGCCACAGATCAAAAATATGATTTTTGTGGATGTTTCTTCATTTACTCCTGTTTTTTTGGGACTGAGGCTCCTTATATGCTTAACTACTAGGAAGGTATAGCTGAGAATCTTGAATTAAGAAATTGCTTTGTCCCCTATCCCAACTGAGGGAGCTCTGAACAGTGGTGACTGAAGTGAAATGTGACCAGACAGTTTGGGAATTGGAGAATATGTAAACTAAACATGTCATAATGACATCTGGACATTCCTTCCAGCAAAGTTATGCTACAGATGAGCCCAGCTATACTGGTAGATAGGTGATTCCTGCCACTGAGGATATATGGAAGCCACAGGATTTTTCCAGGTGGAAATCCTCCAAGCTCATCCATAACTCTCTCACAAAATATTTTTATACAAACATTGAGTATGATATACTGTATACATTTAAATATGTATCTTCTTATAGGCTAATCGGGCCTGATCTATTTCTCAACATCCCTGGGTTCACTAGGAAATGTTTTCCTGCATTTCCTTGAAGACTTGATTGTTGTTGCCTTAATGACATCGTCATAGACGGAGAAGAAACACGTTCATTTTACGTGTAGGAAATTGAATTTTTAGCTAGATTTACCCATATTCGTTTCATGTTGGGTAGACCTCCCATTTTTCTCACGAGTTTGATCTTTGGAAGCTAGTAAAAAGGAAAAAATTGTAAAAAACTTACCTATTGGTTACCTCACAGCTATGATATCGAGTAGTGTATAACATTAATTGCTTTGGAGGCAAGAGTATTTAATTTTCTTTTTTTTTTTCTGTTTGCCAGAATCTTCAGACCTAAGAGTTATAGCGTAACATCACATTGTTTAGTGCTCTGAGATCAAATTGCTTTCCTGCTATTGTGATGGCAATAAGCAGTTTCTTGTAATTGCATATATGTCATGTGGAATCACGAGTTTTTCTTTTTGGAGTGAGAATATAACTTTTCAGGATTGACTAATTAAAAGGAAAAAGTAAGATAACCTAGGTGGGACTGAGATGTCCTCGACTTGCCTGGAAAGGCTTTTGTGTTAAGTTTCTGTATCAGGAATCAGCCTGTAGATGTCCCCCAACACACATTGTGCTACATCCAGTGTTTCTGTTGAAAGCAGCTATCACATTTATAAATTACGAACAACCCAAGTTAAAGAGAGACAGAGAGATGAAAAGCTGCTCAGGAATGACTATTCTGTGGGAGGACAGCTAAGTTAATGACAGATTTTAGAACATCTCAGACCAATGGAAATAAGAGCTAAACAAGAGCTGATAAAAAGAAATAGAAATGAGTCTTATAGAAGACTGAAGATGTCAGAAAAATGGAGCCAAAAACGACACACTTCACTGTGACTCTAGATATGGAAATCATAAATTTTCCTCTGGCTTAATGAGCCAGAGCTGACCTTAGCACTGTAAATACATGATGAAATGAATCCATAAAGTGACAGGTTTGTCTTTGACAAAACCAGCGGGATAGGGAGAGAAAATACAGCTCACTCCACAATCATCCTGATGAAATGATAAATTTTGTTGGCCTTTACCTATGTTTAGCTGATGTAATTAACTGCTGAATAGTGCCTGCATCAGTAGTGGACCTGGCCCTGCCTCCATAACCTACAGTAGAGCTGGATGAATCCTGCATATGGTTTGTAACAATGGGTGGAATCCTCAGGAGTTGTTTGTTTCACCAATTTGCAGCCTGTTGTCTTCAATAAACCATTGATTTCTTCTCACAGAAGATTTTGATAAATGGTTTCTACTTGTATCAATACCCATCTTCACATGCAGCCAAACACATTTATCAAAGAATATCCATTTCTCACGATTTATTATTTCCTTTGCTGTCATTTTGGTCATTAATCTTCCATTTTCAAAACTATCCAGGGAGGACCTGAAAGAATACAGAGTAATTTTCCCTCAGCACAAGTAATGAAGAATCAAAGCAAACACTGAGGGACTTTTAGCTGGGAAATTTCACAGCATTTAGATTCTACCCTCCTGCTGTTCTGACATAGATCACAGCACAGTGGGTAATGGAAAGTCAGTAGCATCCAACTTGCAGATTTCAGGTCTACCTGTGTCCCCAAGGACAGCTCTATATCCAGGCCTTAAAGTCTCCAGCAGTGGACTCTCCCAAGCCTCCCTCCAGGCAAGTTATTCTGATATTTGATTATTTCATTTTTTGAGTAACTTCCTTAATCTTCTTTCCTTCATCTTCTTTTTCTTTTTTTTTTTTGTGGGCATAGCTAATAGCAACATCTACAATGAAATAATTATTTCTCTTGTGTCAAGGATCTGCGTACTGGAAGACTACTGTGTTCCACTCTCTCTCTTCCATCCTCCTCTTCCTTAAGCTTCACAACCTTATTTCTTTCACCCCTTCCTCAGAGAAGACTTTCAAGACGTTGCCACTTCCTTCCAGAGTCTCTCCAGGTGTTAAACATTTTTCAGGAAGGAACAGTGTGGTATTGTCATGTGATGTTTATCTTGCTGTTCACCAAAACACACACAATTGCTTTGGTAGAACTGTTAGATAAAATTTTGGTCTGTTTTCCCCATTATTTCTGCCTAAATTGAAATGTGATGACAAATCACAATTACCTATATGCTAAATACAATTTTCAATATTTTCAATTTTCAATACAAAGTGATATATATACAATTTTCAATATAAAGTACACCTTTAAGTACTTTGTTCCTACATAAACTCTGAGATTGTTGAATCAATGTCATTTTTCTGCGCAATGGTGGAAAAAAATCCTTAGAGATAAAGAAAATAAGTAAACGCGAGTATAAAGGTTTGACTCGATGATGGTCTTCTTCAACCTTAATGTTTCTATGATTCTTTATTTCAGTAGGATTTTGAACACTGTAAGGGAGGAATCTTAGCTGACTGTTACTCATCTGCTACTAATCAGAATGACTTTCCCAAAGTCACACAGCAAGCATTTTGATGTAACTAATGCAGTACAGAAATGGAGATTTCATTCTGACCAACAGGGAAGAATAACGAAGTCTTGGAATAACTAAAATACTCGCCCAAGAAATATTTAAAATGTGATACAGTAAAGTACTTCTAAAAATCAATTTTTCATGGACAAACTATGGTAAGTTTTCTTCTTCTATACTACTTAATGTATAAAAGACGTATTTTACAAATTAATTTCTAGTAGTTTTTAAAGGAACTTACAAAAAGAAAAAGTTGACTGAAAGAAGTGTGTATCAGACCATATATCTGTAACACAGTTCTACAGTAAGCAGTTTTTCATTCCATGGATGATCTATGGTGAATAAATTTCTGCAACTATATTGCTTCTGGCCAGTAAGAGGATGTGTAATTGAGCTCTTCCACTTGTAGAGTGAGCCCCAGTCTAAAGGAATGTAAAAAATTGCATCTGAGCTTTCAAGAAACAAGTTGCACACAGGGGACTTGCTATGAAGGAGCTGTTGAAATGTAAGGTGCTAAGACTTCTATAACAAGGTAACCACATACATTGAGCCTAGTATGATTGATTGTGCTTTTGGTTTTTTGGGTTTTTTTGGTGGTTTTACTTTTCTCTTTTTTTCCCCTTTGCAGTGGTGATGTATTTTGCTTTGTTTTCTGACACAAACCTGCAGACAAATTGTAGGGGGCAGGAAAGAGACAACTTGAACTGCTGACTGCTTCAGTGAGACAGATCGTACGAGGAGCATCTCATATTTCATCAAACCTCCAGCGGTCAAATAGAGAGACTGAGTAAAGTAAGCAAGTAGGAGTCAGGTCTGGGTAAGCAGTACCATTAGTCAGTGAAAATTATGAGTCAAGTGCTAAGCAGTACTTTTTCTGTAGAGCTACCCTATCAAATAATTTTCTCAAAGCCAGAGCAGGTGTATGAGAGTTGTGTTTGGTTAAGATTGATTATACACACGTTAATCAAGGACACAGAAAAGCTTCACATCAGATTGATGTACCCTAGCAAGCCAGCTTAAGCGAAGTTAAAAAGCTGTGATAATTCCCTGAATTTCATGTTTTCACTGCATCTTTTGTGTTTTCCTGGTGCTCTTTTGCCATACACCCATAGAAAAGTTATTCCCAGTGCCATAGACAAAGATACATTAATAAATTAAATGAATCCACTTCTTTTGTTGACACTCTAGAGTTTACATTTCTCTTTCTCCTAAGATGGTGGAGAAAAATAATTAAATTTATCCTTTTTTAAATTTTAAACTACTTGTATATTTCTCACCATATCTGTCAGTTATTCCTTGCTTCCACTTATTTGTGTCTTTTGCAGGGTGAGGAGAAGTTGACCTCCGTACTGGAAATTTTCTTTCCACAGTTGTGTCAGGACATGAAGAAGCTAATTTCTTTCTCTGACCCCAGCCATACACAGAAATAACAGATGTCTCAATATGCTGAGATCAGACATTAAGGGGCATCGGGGAGGACAGATGTTGCATCAACAGAGCTTTCCTTCTTCTGAATTAATCTGAAGTAAAGGGTTGTTTTCTGACCTTTTTCTTCCTAATTTAATCAAATTATATTGTACTAGTTCTCCTGATATCAAGTCTAATTATTTGCATTTATTTAGGGACTAATCCAGAAAAAAACAGATTTAGCTTTAAATGTAGACATATTTTTCCATAGGAAATTTCTCTGAGGAAACATCATGTAATTTAATCAGAAAATGAGCCTCTCTCTGTAGAATAAAGTGGGGCCACATAAACTCCTTTAGATAGATGCGCTTAAATGACATATTTAAAAACATGTAGAATTAATATGGAATCAAAATATGGTATTAATTTTGATAGAGTAAATGGACCCAAGGATCATTAAGGTGTTAACCTGATCAAGTCATTGTAAAGCAGTCACAAGTAGCTCAAATATTTGAGTACAGAGACCCTGGATCACCATAGCTAATTTCCATAACTAATACACACACACACACACAGAGTTTAGATTAGGAGGTAAAAACACAACCAACCAAAACCAAACATGCGGGGTTTTGAAGCTGAAAGGTTAGGAAACAGTCTGATTGTGCAAAGTTCATCTATTTGGGACTTTCCTGAGTCTTTTTTCGTGAGAGATACTGGTCAGGGCCTCTTAATCTGGATTAATCTTGATTATTAGTAGAGAAGAGTAAACTGTTTCTGCTGAAATTTTAGTCTTTTGCTCTCTTTGATAAAAAGTACAGAGAAGAGGAGGGAGGAGAGGTTTGGTAGTAGGAGGTGAGGTAGTTGGAGTTTACTCCCAGTCCTGGGATCCAAAGCAGCTGTTTATTTGTCGTGGATGGTCAGAGCCACTGGGACAACCTCAGCTGTTAGATTGGCACATCTGTCTCAGTCTCACAGCTGAGGCTGCAACCTGGCATGTCCAGCTGGGGTCCCACTGCCTCTCATGGAATGAGCTTCTGGGGCTGCTCTATAGAGCGAGTGCAGAGTCATGGAAGCAAAATAAAAATGAGGGAGAGAAAAAGGCGGGGATGGGAGGGACGGTAGTATGTGGTATAGTTTGTTGTAAAGAGGATTGGAAGGAAGATAGTGCCAATGCAGTGGCATGTTGTTGGAGAGGAGACTGGAGCACAATCCCCAGTCTCTCTTGAGGTGGGTGTTTCTGAGGTGCTGTGGTCCCACACATGGTTGTGTGTTGATCAAGAATATTGCTGTCTGCCATTTCTGGGGACAGACTAGCTGTGCACACTCTCTGCATGACTTAGATAGGACACTAACATTCTGAGTGTAGTATGAAACATTTTGATCAACTGGTAAATTCAGAAGCAGGACCAAGGGCTTTTTTCAGAAAAATATAGTTCTCTTACCTTGAGTGGGTTTTGCCCTTAAAATCTGCCTCAAGGTATGAGTTGAATAAATACTTTTCAAAATCATAGTTGAGAATAGTATTAATTAATTGAGAAGTAGTAATTAATGTTGGAAAGTCTGTTACCTGCATGTTCTACTGCTCTATGAAGATTCAGATGCATAAAAGCTCAATTACACCCAAAGAACGTGTTGAGTCCTTGCTGAGCAGGAGGATGTAGTTCACATTTCACATCCCAGATCTGATTGTTTTGTTACCAGGTTTGGCTTTGTTCTCACTCAGCTCCAGGATGAGATCTGTGTGCTTGTTGTCTTCCTATGTACATAGGTTTCCTTTCAAAAACAGCCTGGGGTTGTGGACAGGGAGGAATCTGTGGTATGCTCTGATATCTTCCCAGACAGAGCGTTCCAAGGACCAGGGGTGTGGGTGCACCCATTCTGCATCCTCGCCATAGCCAGAGTCTCTGCATGGAGAGCAGCACCGATATCACTATGAAGAGAAGATCTTGGCAGCATCTCCAGGGATGTCAAAAGTGGGGTTTCTATAGTGCTATAGGAGGTATCCATAAAAAAGAGACAAGAACTCAACAACCTGTGATTGTACAAGACCCCCTTTATCTCCATTTTTCCCAATGGTGATCTAAGAAAACATTATAATAATTAATTTAAATGGCATTATTCATTATAATAAAATTATACAACTTTGCTGTCTGCTTTCTATAAACATTACTCTAGAGATTCTGAGGGGAGGCTGAAATGTAAACAGTACTTTTTTACATAAACATTCACTAAGAGTCTTGCTCTTTCTTCCTAGAGACTCCACACCAGCACTTGATTGCAAACTTAAATTAAATTGTTTGAAGACTGGGTTTAACATTTTTCAGTACAGATAAACAATATATTTCAAAGTAAACACTGTTATATGACATGTGCAACCTTAGAAATATACCATTTTAATTATTACTGATGACATTGCTTGTTTATCCTTGGTATAACATCATTAATTGAAGTGAAATTACCTTTGATTTTGCAGATGTAAATGGGCAAATTTAAATTCTTACTTTCTAATATGTAAACAACTAAATTTCATGTGTCTCTTATGAACACAGGAGGTGTTATTGAACAAACTGAAAACTTTGCTTATGTGCAAAGTGAGAAGGTAGTTTGGGTCGGTCTCTCTCTGAAATGATTCATTCTCTCACACAAGAAATCTCTCTCAGTTTAGTTGTTGCCTTAATCTGAGCTACGGTTCTTCTGACCAAGAAGATACTTGTGTAGTCTTCACATCCTGGAGTGTGCAGCACTCTAATGATGTAAATTACTCACACTGCTATGTCTGGAAGAAATGGTATCAACCACATACCATGTCTTGGGCCTCTCTCCTCCTGCTCCTCTCTCCTAAAGTGGTTTTTCATGACAAGTGTTGCAAAACAGAAGCCAGTGGGAAACGTGCTGCTGAGCAAAGTAACTCTGTGAAGCAGAAAGTTAGAACCAGAGAACAAAAGGTTAGTTTTCTTGTAGAAAAGATAACAGCTTGAAAGTGTCTCCCTCTTCTCTCCCCACGTTAGAAAAGGGTGCACTAGTGAGGTTAGGTCAGCACACACATGTTTTAAATTAGTGGTTTATAAACAAGGAAGTGACAATTATTCGTTATGATTGTTTGTCAAATAATCACATCTGTACCTAATTACCATGTATGTGACAGTGTTTGCATTTCTCAGTAAGCTGAATTCAGTGAGAATAGCTTAGATGTTAAATTGTGAGCCCACATTTAATGGATACAAATATTTTAACACAGTATACATTGTGTTAAAAGTTATAAATAAAAGTGCCATATAGCTCTAATCAGTTTCACTCCTTATCTTTCACTTGCAAAGTTTACGAAACACAGCAATAAACCTTAACGTACTCTCTGTGATGTGGATTTCTCTCATTCCTAAAGACTTCTTATCAGACAAATTTTAGTCTTATTGTTTTATTACCTAATAGCGTTCTCTCTTTGTTAATACAGACATAGCCTCATTACACTCTGGCCAGGTTAACATTTTCAATATTCATCTTATTTATTTATATTTCTTTTTGCTATCTTTGCATGTAGTTCATTTCTTTAGAAACACAGGCTTTCACCAATGGTTTCATTTCCAAGGTCAGCTAATTTTAAATGTCATAAACTCAGCTTTGAAATACCAAACAAAGAAACCTTTCAATGCCCATTTGAATAAAGACAGAGACTTCTCTTTGACATTCTCCTCCTTCAGAAATTCTTATCTCAGATTCCATCCAAAAGTGTATTTGGGGAGAGGGAAATTGTAAGTAAGTCTTTACATGAGTGTTTGTTTGCCCCAGAGGTGTTTGTGCTGCCATCTCTTAAAGTCCTTGAGTTTAGGAGTCACTCAGGGTCCAGGAAAACATAACACATGCTTGAATTATTCCAAGGCTTTGGACTGGATTCTTGGAGCATGTGTGATGTTGTCTTGCCTGCTCTGAAAGAATGCTTTCCCAGCTGTTTCAGGGGTTTTAACACCCCGTTATGTCATTCTTCTATGTCTTACAGGGAGCAGGGTAAGATGTGTATCACCATCCTGTTTGTGGTCAAAGAGCATGTCTGTGACAAATATAGACAGATAGGGAGATGGGGTGGGAATCCCTGGCTGGAGGAATGCCTCCGTGGTTTACGCTTGTCTTACAGTGCTGTGTTTCTGTGTGTGGTCACGCTATGGCAGAGTCACACTGCCTTACATGGTGGGAAGTTTGGGGTGCTCTTTTTCAGCCCAACCACATACCTGTGCCTGCTTCTAGGATCTTGAAATGAACTCATTCAAGGGACAACAGTTTGGCCTCTTTTTCTTAGACCCCACCATCTAAACTCTCTCTAGCCCAGGGCTGTGAGCTGTGGCCAAGTGGGCAGCAGTACATCACAGCAGCTGTGCCCCCCAGCAGGCCCCTGTGCACAGGGCTTCTGCACAATTTCTCTTTGGGATAAGCCATGAGACAGAGGCCTCAAAATAAAACATTGGATAATGGAGCAGTGGGAATAGCTACAGGAGGGGAAAAAAGGTTTAGCACAATTCATTGTGTATTTGTAGAATTAGCAACCAACCACAGAGAGGTGTGATGTTACACAACTGTAACAGCATTACTTGCATCATGAATTTCCCTGATCCTTTTTAGGTAAGCTGAGGCACCAAGACCGATCCCACTTACTCCAGTGTTCAAGGGAACAAAATTAGCATTTATTCTTGATCAACACAGGGTCAAGTTCTAGTTTAATTCTTTCTTTGGCTTCTCAGTTGCCACATTTCTGGTGGTACTATGGCAGCCTCAAAATTAAAATTGGAAAATCCTAACCTGGCAGTTGTCACCTAGCTGCTCAGCAAAGTAAATTCAAACTGCCTAAGGCTGAAATGGCCTAAACCACTATTTTCCAGTTTCCTGAGGATGTGCTTTCATGAGTAGGTCATTGCTTTTAGGCTGTCATTTCTCTTTGTGTTTCTTTGTGCACACGTTGCAATGAAAGTGGGTGAGCTTTGCATTACACACAGTGCTGTCCAAGGGAGCTGGGATCTTAGGCATACCTGTTGGACTCTTTCCCTGGGGCAACTTAGGTTTAAACTAAGTATCTTCCACCAGGACTTAGACATGGTTCCCAGTGCAAAGCACTTCATGGTCTGGTTTAACGAACTCCATGTTATGGTTCCAAAAGGCGTTATTGAATAATTTAGGTATATGAGACCAGGTGATAAGAATCCTGAGACTTGTATGCATGAATTCACTCCTGGCTTGAGATTAGATGGAAATTATGTGATCTGAATACATTCACAGCTCAGCAGAAACAGAACTTCTTTTTTCAGAGAGAACAAACTGATATAACTTTATAAAGTAGAAAAGTTTCACACTAAGAGCTATGGGGAAGGGTGAAATTAGTATTGTAGTGTTAATCAGATCTCTTCACAAGATTTTCATGACTCTAATATTTAAAATTAAGACCTCTAATCAGTTAGGGAGAAGGAAAAACACATTGCCTACTCTTGTTTCTTTGAATACATACACAGAATATAGTCACTTAGGTGGCAACTAGTGTTAGTCAGTCAGCCAACACCTGACTGACACCTGAATACAGAACTACAGAGGGAAGGTAAAACAACATTATGATGGTGGAATTCAATCTGAGCAACTGCTTGTACTGTCTTATTGACTACATTTAAATGTCACATTTTTTGAAAATGATAGATGAATTTTATTCAATAAATGAATTACAGCAAATATGTGAAATTCTACTAGTTCCCATCTTGTCACATATGAAAGAATTAATCACAAAGTCAAAATTTGTTAGATACATAGACTTAAAATATTGCGAATGAATTAAAACAAATTGCTTCGTGTAAGTAAATATATAATGTCATAAGAGACTAATTTGTCAAAGGTGAAATTAATATGAGCCAAATAATCCGAAAGAAAATTTAAACAGAAAATTATGATTCATATCTGAAAGTGTTGAAGGAAACTTTACTGAATTCCTCAGAAACCAAAGTCTGGAAAAAAATTCCATGCTGATCAAAAAATCCAAATCATAAGCATAGCAACCTGGTCTAGAGAAGAAATGGAATAATCTAAATTTAATTTTATAGCAGTTGCTATAAATGACGAGATAGGAATTGGAGACAATTATTCTTAGTGAAATCTGAATATCTTTGTGACACCTGAATTGAAAAATAAAGCATAGTTTTGAAATGAAATGAAAAAAATTAAAGGAAAATTATTAGCCTAACAAAGTAAAGTAGAACTCTAAAGAATTTTCATTCAGTGTTAGAAACAAGGAAAATTACAATACTAATATTGGATTGAATAATAATACAGAAAATCTGAAAGTGTTATTTCAATTATTATTTATCTTTAGGATAAAAAAATAGGATTTCATTAAATAATGTTGCACATGTGCTTTCTACTGAAATTTTAGCCACATGTCATAAGGTAATTACTAAATTTTAGATATTTTTAAATTACTGGCCCCGATAAACTGTGTCCAAGAGATTTAAAACTGTGTCTTGGGAGCTGTCTCATTTATTTTTAGTAAACCAGGGAACACTGAAGAAAATCCAAACTAAGCTAATGTCAAGCCAAAATTGAGATCTGAAAAAATCTGAATAATTCATAGGCCTGTCATCATAACTTTGATAAATGATAGTACGGTAATCAATTAGTAAAGAATTAAGGGGGAGTCAGTAAAATTAACAATAGCATGGGCTTGTAGCACTAGTCATACTAACATTGCATAATCCCTTTGGTCCATAGACAGAATATTAATGACATAGTATATTGAATGTGCTATTAAATACTTGAATTATTATACTGTTGTGGTTTCCTTTAGGAAATCAGAGTGTTACAAATTACACATTCTAAATGGATTAAACCCTGAGTGTATGTGAATGTAAATTGGGGTTTATTACTGGCATAGAAGAGGAACTTGTGTTAAAATGCATTTTTTTGAAGTTTTTGTGGTCCCGGGTTTAAAAAAATTATCATAAATGAAGAAACATAAGGTCACCATTGATTTTAGTTACATGTAATTCCATGTTTAGGTGAGCAATAAAGCAGCTGACTCATCACCCTACAGATGAGAGACAATCCATGGGATGCAAATCAATTCATGGCAAAATGAGAAATTTGTACTCACTGGAACTAAAAAAGTAGGTCATAGTTACAATAATATTGATGACTTTTTGGACTAGCAAAGACTAAAATGTCTTAATCATAATGGATAAGCACAGTCAGTTCACTGTAAATTTTTGAAGATTTTCCTTGAGTGAAGATGTTAATACAATCTTTATCTTTTATATAAAGTTAAATATTAAGAAAGAGTAGGTACATGATGTGCAATTTAGTATTTCGTGCCTCTGCAGTTCTCAAAGATATCAAGATTTAGTATATGCAATTTATGTAATATAAGAAAAAATACTGAAATATCACATGAGGTCCCAAAAAAAATTCAGAGTAGCTAATTGTTTGAAAATTATACTTTATAACTAAGGATTGATAAATAGCCTGTTTATCAAGGAGAAGATTACAGGCTGATTGAGCACTGTTTCTATGTATTCTATAAGAAGAGCTGTATTTCACAGGTGGATAGCTGTAGTGTAACAGAAAAATATAAAATCAAAAGGATGGAAGTCATTAGTAGAAAAATTCACTTTAAAATGAAATGTCAATACTTACTAATGAGTAATATGAAAAACTGAGTATTTGTAAGTATGTATAAGAACAATATGCTAATGTAATGTGATATACGGAAGTAATACAGCAGTGATATGCAATTAATGTGATAAAAGAAAAGTTGAAGAATAATGGGAAATTCTCAACGTTTGTAAAAAACCCTCTATCTCTGGAAATCTTAAAATCATACTCTTTCACCAGCAAGTTTCTGTTACAAAACATCTTCATGAAGACACACGGCTGTGGCCCATTCTTCACAGGCATGGTAGCTTATGTTTGTGTCTCTGACCTGGTGAAGGCAAGGCCTTGCTCAAGCTAACCAAATCAGAAAAGCAGTTGTCTCCTCTCCTCTCATGGCAGAACTAGACTTTCTGGCTGAATGTTACTGATGCTCATTAACAAAGCTATGAGGCTCTTCAGTGGTAACACACAACTCTAAAATGCCTGCTAGGGTTCTTGTTTAAATGCATTCTTACTTCTCTAAGGTGAAAAATTTCCAATTTTTAACTGTGTTATAATTTTAAGTACAAACTCTCCATAAGTATAAGGCCTTAAAACTGAAATAGTCTATTATGCAACCTTGTTTTCTTTATGTTTATGCAACCTTGCCCTGTGACTGTGGTCTGAGCGTATTTGCTCTACACACAGTTTCTGATGTGTCCTAGTTTTTCCTCTGTGTGCCATATATTTGGTCTGATGACACAAAGGGTGTAAGATATAGTTTCTGAAAGACCTTTTGAGTGTTTTAAAACTTTCACTTTGGTACGGTGGTCGTCATTACAAATTGGTACTTAATATATCACTCACTCCTTATTTTTCCAACAGAAAATATCTATGTATTTATTGGCAGATGGCAAATTGTTAATTGCTCCCAATAGCACTTACTCCATGTAATGCAATGTTAGGGCCAAAATATGCCCTTAGATCAACTTGTCTTCAGTGGTTTGGAGCCTGTAGTTGGCTTCTAACACCAACAGACTCTTTCAAAGTTAAATTCCATGCCTGCCTTTGGAGCTCTCTTTTAATCTTGGCAAATAAAAAGTTATGCTCTGTCTTGGTACATATGTGCACCAGTCATTTCAGGAGCCATAAGTAAACAAGATCCCAACTTCAACAATTCAGTTCTGAAAGGTAAGTGGGATTAAGACATTTTCAAGAGACAAAGACCCAGAATGACCTTTTCCAAAGGAGAGTTCAGTTAAAACCTCAAAAACTCAGCAAAAAAAAGACAACTGAGAAGATTTATTTCTAGAGATAAAGTAAAAGCAAGAAGTAATGAGAAGGTGGTGGGTACTTATTAGGCCTCATATTAGAATAATAAAGAAATGTAATCAAGAATCAAGTTTAAGAACAAACTGAAGACACAGCTGTTCACAGCTTCCTACTTAATCTGTGGAGCTCATTGCCATGAGATGTGCAGGATGCTGGAAGTATAAATGGTTCAAAAAGCTATTAGGTACAATCATGAGTAAGTTCATGAAGTGTTATGAAATGTGAATGAAAGGTTGCAACCTCTGGTTCGCGGTTTCCCTAAATCACAGATTGTCAGCATCTGGAAGGATTTGCCATGGGGACTATCATGTTATACTCATTCAATTTTTATTCCTTTTCTCTGAAGCAACTGCTACTGGCAGTGTCAGAGACAGGATCTTGGACTAGAAGAGTCTTTAGTCCAACCCACCACAGCCATGCTTACAGGAGCTCAAGTGGGGCTTTTATTCTAAGAAACAGAGCTTTTTGTAAAAAAAAAGTTCCAAGACTGTACTTTATTGCACCTTAGACATCCCATGCTAAACAGTAAAAGATCATTTACTCTTTCAAGACACCTAAAAAAAGGTCAAGAGTAGTTCAAAGTAAGACCCTTATCTCAGACTTATTTTCCTTCTATCAATTCTGATTAAATCATTAATGGTTCTTCTAAAGTAAAAGCTTTTGTAATATTATATCACATACAGTCTGTCTTCATGTCGGATTTGTGTTGTCACTATTGATTTATGTCCTTTTAATATATTAGTTTTAAATTTTCTGGAATGTTGATCAAGTCTTTAATGTAGCTTGAAATGTGTTCTTTCAATGTTCCTCAATCAAATTTAAATCATTTAATGATTTAATCATTTTATCCATCATGAAATCATAACATTTATCTTAGAAGTTGTCTTGACTGGGTATACTTCTGTATTTTAGGTGGGAAAAGTACAACTCAATACTTTAGACATTTAAAGGTCATTTTTTTCTAAGTCACAAGTTCCAAAATTAATTACTTAGTCTCAACATAAAACTAAGTGTCCTGTAAAGGCAGTTGCTTTCATTTCTGTAGGTACAGGTTTGCAGTATATTCCTATTCATGAAAATGAAACACTATTTCTCCATAATGCAGCACATACTTTTCCAGTGAAACTTACTCATGTAGTTAACAATCTCTCTTCAGTACTCCCCGGGGTAGCATATGTGTGCACACATGCACATACTTAGAGGACAGTATATACATTACTTCTGGCTATAAATAAAACTAACAAAAAAGGGTCAACTAAGCACAAAAGAAAATAAAGAAAATAGAAGTGATATGGATGATCAAGATGTTAATGCCCAGGATTTCCTGGAACAATAAAGGGCAGCTTCCACATAAGAGTGGGGCAAACAAAATCAGCTATAAGTTTGTGTTGGGGCTGAGATACAGCTAATTTTCTCCACAGCAGCTCTCACAGTGCTGTGCTTTGCACTGATAATGAGGAAGGCATTTGGGTGGTGCTGAGCAGCGCTGACACAGCACCAAGGCCCTCTTCCTAACAGCCCCACCTCACCAGCAGGCTGGGGGTGGGCAAAATCTTTAGAATACTCTCAGCAACAAAAGTTGGAAAAAGGAGAAGGAAGTGGGAACACTCCTTATTTACAACTCATATTCCTGAGCAACCTCTGTGTATACTGAAGCTTCCCAGGAATGGGTTGGACATGGCTTGCTGATGGGAAGCAGAGAATAAAATCTTTTGTTTCCCTCTGCTTCTGTGTGTGTGACCTGTACTTTTGCTTTATTAAAATGCCAGAATCTCAACCCGCCAGATTTTCCTACCTTACTTTCTCCTCATCCTGTCCTGCTTAGAGGGAGCTTGAAGGGCAGCTCAGTGGACACCCGACATCCAGCCAAGGTTAAGTCACTTTTATCAAAGTCACTTTGATAAAGATTTGACAGATTTCCACGTTGCATCTTAAGCCACACTACCACTAGTGAAAAGGAACAGAAAAATTGTCCTGCCTCTGCTTAGAAGCCCACACTGGAGAATAAATTTTACTTCACATTCCAGCTAAAATTATTCTTTTAAAACACAAACAATGGGAAATGTCTTTTTGTTTCAATAGAGTTCATGCTTCTATCCCATTTGGCCTAAATTGCTACATTTAGAAAATACTATCACCTTTTTTTTTTTTTTTTTTTTTTTTTTTAAATTCTTCCTGGCCTAGTCACAGGCCTCAAAGTGTGAGTATAGGGTGTCTATGTCTGCAAAGCAATCTGGGAAAGGTGAGAATTATACTTTTGCTGATCTCCTACCACAATGAAACAAAAAACTCTTCCCCCTTCCATGTTCCTTGTACTAGCAAAAACCATGGACAACTCTCCAAGCTGCAGTAACAGCAAACTTCTTATTGTATAAACATTTTCCTCACAATTTAAATAGGTTGGAAGGAGGAAAGACAAAAAGATTAAATGCCAGATTATTTTATGAAGAACAATATACTTTATGCCTGACTTAGCCAAAACCAAGGATGAGAAAATAGCCCAAAAGAGAAAAATGAGACAGTCAAAGATGGGGCTATGCTTGTGTGTGTCAGCTGTAGAAAAATGTTAACAAACTTACTGTGCATTTTTGTATCAATTAGCTGGTGTCTCTCTTATTCAGCTACATAGAAATTGGTAAAAGCTTACCAGCCTATTATCTGACTGCCACTTCTGTTTTGCCTTTCTTATCCTTGAAGTTACCTTGTGTATTAGTTTGTCTTTAAAGTTTGCTAGAAAATTATTAACATGCCCATCTGTAGAATGAAACAAGGCTGAAGCACAGGTACGAGCAAGGGAAACGGAATCCAAACACCATCTTCACTGTCAAGGTTAAGCATTTTTCTCTAGTTCTATGTCCATGAGAGATTTCAGCCCTCAAAAACAACAAAATAGGGAAAATATAGAGACCATACACTTACCTGGACAAAATGCCACCATCTTCAGCATCACCTTCAACTTGCCTACATTTAAGACTGCTTAGGTCTTTAATTTTAAAACATTTATCTTTCATTTGTTTCCCATCCTGATCCAGTTAGTTTGGGAGGGAGCGCCATATTAAAACATCTGGGATTCATCAGATGTGTTCTTTTTAACACAGGTTCAGTGTGATCAATCCCAGATGCTCAACAACTAAGGTTACATATAAACTATTCATAGGTTTTGGCCAAAATAAGATTCATCTCCCTATACCTTAAAAGCAGAAGTTCTTTAAATAGATATGAATTAAATTTAAATAATTTATTCAAAACCAAACCCAAAACCCAGCCAAAAAGAAAGAAAGAAAGGAAAGAAGCAAAAATTGCAAATGAACCTAATTTAAAATATATTTTAGTTAGACAGCTTAGTTTATGTGCCACTTTAAGCTGGATTTTCAGTGTTATCAGTCATTAAAGCCTTCAGTAAGACTTCTTGTCATAAGTTCCCTCTTTCAGTCGCTTATATTTTGAGCCACCAGGACAGCTAATTCAAACTGAAATCTTTCAAGGAGACCTGGACCAGTTCAGTTCAACTCTTCCTGAGAAGTAAGGCTGGGGGGGACTGAGATAATAGTTGTCCCATGGGAAAAATATCCTAGAGAACAGTTGCTAAAAATTCTTTCAAACCCAATGCAGTGAAATAGGACCTTGAGGTTAGGTGGAGAAGAGAGGCAATACAAGGAACCCTGCAAGTGCTTTTGCCATTGCTGTGAAGTTTTAGCCTGACTTTAAGATACTCAGTTATTATTGCTGGGGGAGCATTTTTAGTCTCCCCCTTATTTGTATGCATGCTTGGCACTGCCCAAGATGTGTCAGTGTCACATGTTGGCTGGTGCTAATGAATACAGAACTGTAGTGGGGATGTTCCAATTTCCAGACATTTTAGTAGACATTTGATCGAGTTCTGTTTATTTCTGGGATAAAGCTACCCTTTGCATAAATGTAGGACACATAATGTGTATCTGGTGTAGTTTCTACTTCCCTGCTTAAAATCAGATCTTGTTCATTAAGGATATTCTGAGCTGAAGGAAGCACCAAAAGAAAAAAAAAAATAGCTAACTTATCCAAAGTAGATTTCTTCTCTTCATGAATGCAACACTTTTAAAAGATATTATCAAGTGAATTTCCAAGGTCAGAATTAAAAAAAAAAAGCATTCCTGTAATCCAAAGGTAGTTCTGATTTTATAATGGTATCACTGTCTCATTTCTAGTCTTCTTAAACCTGTCACTGATTCAAGAGCCTATATCACAATTTTCTCAATTGGAAAAGGTATTGACACTCAGGGTAAAACCAGATTCTTTCTATGGGACTTCAGGGAGCATTTTTTTTTAGGTCTAATTTACAATAATGATTTCTTTAAATTTAATACTTATGTGTCTTCTTTAAAATGGTGTTCAGAGGGACAAAAGGCAATTAGCAATAAAAACTCAGTGAAGTCTCATAATTGGACTACCATTATTGAAATAGCTTTTGATGGTGAAAGAAAAAAATTGCCTTCTCTTCAAAAAGATTTATATTATGGCAAAGCATGCCAGAAATAAATTGTTTTGTCATTGCTTATTTATGTTATAATATTGTCTAGGAGCTTGACCATTCAGCACAAACCCAATTTCTAAACCTTTACAAAGCACTTAATGACATTTTTCTGAAGGAGACCAAGGAAGTAAACTTTGTAAGTCTATTATCAAATAAGATGTGGCTTATTCAAAACTTCTAAGCAAATCAAAGTACACAATGTTTGTGAGCTTATTCTCTATAATTATACAAAACTTCTTCTCAAATGATTTTGTTGTGGGTGGGGAGAAAAAAAAGCAATATATTTGCTGCTAAACAATCCTGACTTCTACCAGTTTGTAACAAAATTATGTCTTACCTTCTCTTTAGACACGGCTCATCTGCCTGGCCTCAGCTGCCTAGTACTGAACCAAAACAGAATGTGTCATCTACATTGGAAATTAACATTTTTAGGACAGAGAATGTTCCTATGATGGGAAAAGGTGGACTGTTTTCTCAGACTTTCAGATTCCCAGTGTAGCCAAGAAGTGTAAAACCACTTATTTTATAAGAGGATTACAAAACTTTTTTTTCAAGGCTCTCCCTCCTAAAATTGAGCTTGGAAGGTGTGGGGAAAGAGGCTGCTGAGATCAGGCAAGGCAGAGTTTCACGTGTCAGTAGGTTTTAATAAAAAGCAAGAGGTTTTCTGGTCATCCAGAAACAAAAAATAAATGTCAATTTCTAATTTATTCCTTCCACCATCAAATGGTGGAATTTATTTAATATAAAATACAGGGACTTGATTGCTTAACACAATATTGAAAATCAAGGACAAGTGATCTCAGGTAAAAGGGGAGACTGGGACATGGAAATGATAAAAAACAGAGAAATATTAAAGATTGATAACAAAGAGGTTGGGGAGGGGGAAACAGACAAGTAACAAAAAGCATGATAAAGGGGAAAGTTTGTAAAGAAAAAGTTCAATTAAGTTGTTTTTGTCTGTGACATGTCAAACATATTTTGGTTATTTCAAGGTTTTGGAAAAATGAGTGAGGAAAAATTAATGAATGGCAAGACAGAGCCAATTAATTTTGAGTCTGAGCATCTCTATAGCACATTTTATCACATCAAATCCTACCCTCTGAATCCTGAAATACAATGTATAAAATGATACACATAGAAGAGAAAGAGAGGGAAATATAGTAGGGAAAAAAAAAAGAAATAGAAACTGCTTTGAATCTTCAAGTCCAAACTTCCTTCCTTTTAGCCACTTTGATTAACTGGACTTGAATAAAGAGGCAACAAAATAACTCATTTAGTTCATGAAGAGTTGCATCTATATCATCAGAGTTCTCTATTAGGCTCAGTGTCCCTAAACTGCAGCTGCTCCTCATTAGTTTAAGAAGGATAAGAATGAAATGTATGAGAAAATGAATAGGCAGTCTTCTACATTTAGAATTTGAAACTTTTTCCCTCTCTGATGAGTCATTTAGATATTAAAAAAATTTATTGCAGGAATTTTTGCAATTAAATAACTTAGCAAAATTTAAAAATAACTTTTTCATTTACAGTATAACTCTAAGTGGATAACTGACTTTGTTAGAGAAACAAGACTGCAGCATGAGTTACATACAGTATGCAAGTTTTTCCCTACCAATGACCTCTGGAACCCTTCCCTTAAGGAGCTAATACTTGGAGAGAGAATAATTGGTAACTGGTCTGCTTAAGTCTGACAATTCCTAGGTTACCTATACACTCTAATGCAAACATCTCTTGAACTCTGCATCCTAGAATGTATCAGACCATAAAGATTCAGTAATCAGATAAAGTTGGCAGCCACATTTCTTCAGGCTTCAAACATCAAAGACAGAGACAACATTTTGAGTTATTTTAATGTCTGCTGAATAGAACATTTTGAATCTCCAGCTGAAAATAAATGTTTTGTGTCACAAGTCTGTATCTAATCTGTCCTAAGCCTTTTGGCAGTCACTAAGCCACTCTTTTACAGAAGAGATGATGAATATGAAATAAATAGCATATTCCAGCATGAAAAACAATTACCAAGAGTCTGATTTTTCTTCTGTTTGCACTGGTGAAAAATTCATGCTTTATCTCAGTGAGGTCTTTTTAATCTAAACACAGCCATACACAGGCAGAAGAAACTGCATCTCCTTCGTGTTGTAAACCCGGTTCCCAGAGTCCAGCTTCCTCTTATCTACCTGTGAGCACAAAGCCCACAGACAACAGACACAGATAACATTTTGCCTAAATCTGTCTGTCTCCGAGCTGAAATTTGCTGGAAGTTAGTTTACCAATAGGATTATTTTAAATGCGGAGAAAAATAATGCCACGTAGTTTAGACTCAACTTTTTTCGGATGGAATGAATCAAACCTTGAAGATACCCAAGACAGAAGAATCACAAATCAAGCATATAGACAGAAAAGCTAGAATGCTGCAGGGTCATTCTTGTCATATTCTTTAATTTACTCAGTCAGGAGTTTCCAATGTCACAGTAAAAACCATGTCACTGCAGAATGCAGAAAAGTGGGGAAAAATAGGGGATTGAGAAGAGCAATGACTTTCAATATGAGCCTCAACTGAACTACTTTGAAGGTGGATCTGACCTCAATATGGGCTATGAGTGCTGAGACAGCTGGTGAACCCCATAGCAAGGCCACTCACAATCATCTGTGAAAGGTTGTGGCAATCAGGATTGGTGCCTGAGGACGGGAAGAAAGCAAATGTTATCCCGGTCTCCAAGAAAGGGTAAGAAGGAGAAACCAGTGAGCTACCGGCCAGTCAGCCTCACCTCAGTCCCTGGAAAGGTGATGGAACACCTCATTCTGGAGGCCATCTCTATCTATATGGATGACAAGAAGGTGATCAGAAGTAGTCAGCAGAGATTTACTAAAGGCTTGACCAACCTGATTGCCTTCAGCAACGAAACAACCGGGTTGTTCAACCAATGAACAACATTGGTTGAATAAAAGGAGAGCAGTGAGTATTGTCTACCTCGACTTTAGCAAAGCTTTCAATAGTGTCACATCATCCCCACAGGCAAACTTGGAAAGTGTGGGTTAGATGAGTAAACAGTGAGATGGATTGAGAACTGGCTGAACAACAGATCCCAGAGGGTTTTTGTCAGTAGCATGCTGTGTAGTTGGAGGCCTGTCACTAGTGGTGTCCCTGAAGGCGCAATAGTGGGCCCAGTACCATTTAACTTATTCACCCATGACTTGGATGAAGGGACAGATGCCTCCTCAGCAAATTCACTGATGGCACAAAGATGGGAGGAGTGGCCCACACCCCAGAGAGCTGTGAGCCCTTCAGAAGGACCTTTACAGGCTGGAAAGATGGGCAGAGAAAAACCATCTGAAACTCAACAAAGGCAGGTGCAGGGTCTTGCATCTGGGGAGGAACAACCCCAAGGACCAGTACGGGCTGGGGGCTGACCTGCTGGAAAGCAGCTCTGCAGAGAAGGACCTGGGGGTCCCAATGGACAACAAAGTGTCCATGAGCCAGAAGTGTGGCCAAGAAGGCCAACAGTGTCCTGGGCTGCATTAGGAAGAACACTGCCAGCAGGTTGAGGGAGGTGATCCTGCCCCTCTACTCAGCACTAGTGAGGCACTTCTGGAGTGCTGTCTCCTGTTCTGGGCTCCTCAGTACAAGTGAGACCTGGAATTCCTGGAGTAGGTCCAGAGGCCGGTGACAAAAATGATTAAAGGACTGGAGCATCTCTCTTAAGAGGATAGAGAGGAAAGAGTGACATCTGTTCAGCCTTAGAAGAAGCAATCAAAAGGGGTCCTTATCACTGTCTATCAGTATCTAAAGGAGTGGTGTCAAGAGGGTGGAGCCAGGCTCTTCTCAGTGGTGCCAAGTAATAGGACGAGAGGCAATGGGCAGGAATTGACACACAGGAAATTCCACCTGAACATGAGGAAGAATTTCTTTACTGTGCAGTGACCATGCACTGGAATAGATTATCCAGAGAGCTTGTGGAGTCTCTCTCACTGGAGATATTCAAGAACCTTCTGGACACAATCCTGTGTAATGTGCTCTGGGATGACCCTACCTGAGCAGCAAGGTTGGACCACAGGACTCACAGTGATCCCTTCCAACCATACCTTGTGTGATTCTGTGATCTGGGGTAGCAGGTTGGTCAAGATAATTTCCAAATGATTCCTCTTGTTTGGTCCATTCTATACTTTTACCATATCACTGTTCAGGTTTAAAAATCATGAGGATTACAGGACTGGACTATAGTTTCAGTTTTTCATAACACAATATATCTCAGACTACTGTAACAAGTATATAGAAAATAATTTCAACAGTACTTTCAACAATGATAGAAACAATACAGTCCTAAATTTTTTTATTGAAGCTACCAGTGAAACATATCAAAGAGCTATCTGAGGCTATATGATCATCAGAACTCGGCATGCTGTAAAAAAAGAAATCATTAAAATGAAGTAAAAACACATGGCAATAAACTCAAGGAAAGTATGGCACTAAAAGGATTAAAATTTCAAATAAATGTAAAAGAGTATATTTAAATTCATATACTTTTACTCACAAGAAAATGTTTGATTGTAAAAAACCAGTATTGCTTTTTCTTTGCAAAATATAGAAGTCTTTTCTTCTGCAAAGAAGGTCAATCAAGCAAGACCTTAATTGTAGTTGATCTCTGGTGGAAAGATCCTGATAAAACATACCCAGAACCATGCAGACAGGACTTCTGAGAAAAGAGTTCCCTGATAAACACTCACCATGTTTGCTACATTAAGTAGTACTCATAAAATAAGTTAATCCTGTAAAGCTTGGGAAGTCAGAATGATAGCGTGATTCAATGCAATAACTTCAGGAGCATGCCGGAAACAGACCCCATGTCTCATGAGCTACAGTGGCTGACACAGAAAAGAGAAACTATTTTCTCTTCTTTCAACTATCTGCAGTTAATAAGCAAGCAATAGGACTGTTGTCATACTGGTTTTGGCCATTTAGAAATCTCCTGCCAGTCACAGACTGATGGCATAGAGACATTTTACCAAATCAGTGGAGAAAACTGATATTTCTAGGTACATAAATGCTGGTGAGTATGTCCTGTCTTAGCTGCCTTAGTAAAGTGTCTAAAGCTGTCTGGGATGAGTCTGGGAAAAGGAAGCTGAATTTGAACTTCAGGACTTAATTGTAGTATCCCAAACCCATTATTACCACAGTACCTGCAGATAAAACTGGAATTATTCTCTCTTATTTGCAGTTCAGTCATACCATTTGAAGTCCAGCATCTTACATCCCGTGCAAGTCTCTGCTTATAGTTGCAGCAGGGATACAGAGGTTATAGCAGGTTTACCAATGCACACTTAAAATATCTAGATTCTGGTGTATTCCTAAAAGATGTATGCAGGTTTTCACTATCTTTAGTGACTCCCTTAAAAATGACACATGAACACACAAAGATTAATAATCTATGTGTAAAAAATCATGATATTACAGTCGTACTGAGAAAAGAGTGATTGTGGCAAATTATTCAAAATTTAAGCTGAAAATAGATGCTGAAAGTATTTATGGTGAGTGGAGTGCATAACTGCCTTGGTTACATGGAATTACTGTCTCAGAACGAAAACTAAGTTGATTTTTCTATTACATTTCTTTCTAAAACCTACAGTAATAGATCATTTTAGAAAAGCTAAGGTTATCATAGTTGAGAAAATTACACCTCATTTTTACTATACCTTTAATATACCTATGTTTTACTTCTCTTTACTTCTTTACTATGACTACATTTCTACATATTTAGTGTTTCACTAAATGATTGAAACCACTCAATCATCAAGTGACTGAGATCAGGGTTGATAGCTTTATACAGAGAAATTAACTTATTTCTGTTACTATCCTGAAGACTAACATTGCTAAGGAAACAAAATTGATAACAAAATTGATTGCTTAATCTCTTCCCCCACAGCCTTTCCAGTTCACAGAAATAACACGCTGATCATCTTTCTACACATGGGTCTCTTCTGACTCAGTCTCCATTGGAGACTACTGTGTTTTCTTCTGTCGAAAATTCTAGCATCTAATGAGGAAAAAAATGGCCCTGGTATGTTGCTTCACACAGCTCAGAAGTACTGTAAAAGATGGGAAGGGATGGCATATCTGAGGAATGAAATAGCAGCCAGCAACCTGTGGATTCCTCTTGGCTCTGGTCTGCATGCAGGCATCTTGGCAGAGGCTCTTGAAATACAAAGAGTGAATTTTTAACTTAACAAGAGTTGCAGTGTGATCAGCAGGGTTATCTTAAACTGCATCAGACCAAGGCAGTAAAACAGATTAGGGCTTCTGTACCTCATGCTGAAGCTGTCAGTAGAAGGCTTTGTGAAGACAAATAAATCATGATTGCTTTAGGTGGGCCACAATTTCTGGAAAGGGAGGCTGAACAAGTTTCCTTTTGATGAATGCAGCATATACTGTGCTCTAAGGTGACCAGCAGTGTTCCTGGTGAAAGGACAAAGTAAATTATGATGCAGTCCAATGAACTAACGTCATGCCACAGCAATATACTGTCACTCACCAGGACACTGGCTTTGAGCAATACTTCATTTCCCATGCTCTAGGCTGAGCTGAGATCACATGTCTTTAGTTTTTGGATTGCTTCAGCACTGATTTTCATTCTGTTGTTATTCTGCCAGCAGGAGTAAATAATGAGACAAAAAGATGCCAAGTAGCTGAAAGACAACTTCTGCTGCAGTATGAGAAGTCAGGGAGCAGAGAAGATAATGTGTAATTAATTTTGTTAATACACAGACTCATTCAACTTGCCCCTGAGTACTCTTTCATTATAATGAATCAAAATCCAGCACATTTGGTCAGGAGAAACCTATTTTTGTGGCAGTGTTGCTAAATAAACTAAAGAACTCAGTCTGCTTACTGATAAGTGCTTTTTTTTATGAGCACAACTTCTATGATCCTTTGGGCAAAGGGTGCTGTTATGGTGACACTGTATTCTCACTGCTAGTGCTGGACATCATACCTCTTCTTCATGTCTACATATCTGTCATGTAATACAGAAACTTGTTCCTATAGTGAGTGAGATATAAAAAATTAATCACTAATCCTGGAAGATAGAACAAGCAATCACAGAATCATTTGGATGGGAAAACCCCTTAAGATCCCCAAGTCCAGCCATTAACCTAACACTGCCAAGTCCACCACTAAATACCACCCTTAAGTGCCCCATCCACTATGTCTGTTAAATACCTCCAGGGATGGTGACTGAACCACTTCCCTGAGCAGCGTGTTCCAAAGCAATGATGATGTGGAATTCAGGATGGAAAGAAAGAACAGTCTTTGATATTTCTTTTCAAAGCAGATGATATTCTTACGCTGACTGATAGAAGATGTTGGCTTGACTGTTAGATTGCATCCTTTTGTGGTATCTTCTTTAATATTCTGGGTGAAATTAATTGCAAGGTCAGACATTCTAATGAATTACATATCTATAAACTCTGTTAAAATTAATTTAAACATCATTTACCCAATAAATGAATGTTTTCCATAAGTTCCTCTTATCAGGTGGTCTGTGGTCTAAGGGAGGGGATCTAGGTGGAGGAAAGGCACATCTGGGAAAGAGCAAAGGGCATCTCCTGTGGGATCAGCTCTGACTCTGGCAGAGACCAGGAGAAGATAAAAAGGATGGGGAAAGCTAAGCAGACCCAAATCACAGGCTTGGGACTTTTGGCAGCTTCTGTCCCTCTGACTACCCCAACAATTTTCTACTAACTGTTTTTGAAGACCCCTTGCTTAAGGACCTCTTCATATCCCTTACCTCATCCTTTTGTGAACAACTCCTTGAGACACCTCAGATTCTGCACTACTCTATGCCTAACAGGAGTTGAGTGACTTATGAACCAGAAGAGACTGGTTCCTGTACCTGAATTTCAATGATAAACCAATGGAATTTGGTGTCTAGGTTCCCAAATCACTATTAAAAATTACTGTTAATTGATTCACTTCAAACCATTTGAAATATATACATTTATTTCAAGAATTATACATCAGGACATCATTATTAACACATTTATTATCTTATTTTGCAGATCCTGGCCAAAAAACAGCTTAAAGAGTCAAGAACTTGTCAAGAAGCAGCTCTATTGACCATGCCTTCAGAAATAGTGAGAGCATTAAACATAATATTTTACTGGGAAAGGCTGGAAATGCAAAGTATTTTTGGCCTGATACAGTGAATCATTTTCTTCTTTGGTATGGCAAATAAAGGCATCTCTATCAAAATAGATCATCCCTCAGGCTAGTATATTCTGCTTTTCTAAAACACATGCCCTTCTTCCTCAGGATACATTTGAGTGTATATGAAAGGCAAACACAGAAGAATCAGATTAATAGTATTGGATCATGTCAGCCTGAGATCCTGCAAGGATCAGCGCTTGCCAATAGCCGGCCACAGTCAGAGTGAGAACATAAGGCTCCCATTACCCCCCTCCTGCCCTGAGCAGATACAAATCTCAGATGTGTCAAGTGTGTGTTCAGTGCTGGTTAATCATAGGGAGAGCAGCTGCTTCGTCAGTCTTATGCCTGACATTGGTACAGCACCAGCCAGGAAAAAATATTTCTCTGCTCAGAATACCATTTCATGTACTTAATTTTAAAATAATTTCTGGGGCTATCCTCCATGTTAAATATTTCCATGGCATCCTGAAAGCCTCCTTTTTATCCATCGGCTGTGACTGATTTCAGTCAAGTTTTTCTTTCAATGTTATACCAATGTTTCTTGATTAAACAGTTGCATAGGAACACCTGTTTTCATATCTCTCACCTATTTGTCTGTAACTGTTTTTCTGATATTTGATATATTTGAACAACAAAACAAGCATCATCAATTCAGGTAATACCATATGGGAATATCTTCTTTAACCATCCACATAGTGTGACACACATGCTCAAGTATATTGATATATATACAGATAGCTGGGAGAAGAAAATTCGGGATAACTTGGATAAACCACCAGTTAAATTTTTGGTGTTCTTGCTGATACATTTTAACTACTAGCAGGCAAGGAGACAGGCTCTTGAATATGCAGTTATTTGTAGAGCTATGAAAATATGTCAATCACACATTCAACAGATTTAGATTTTTTTGACTTTTAAAAAAAATTTGCCATTTATAATTAAAACCAAAGATGTGTTATTTGACGAATATTTTGTAAATATAAAAAATGTCAATAATAGAAACATAGAACGGTTTGAGTTGGAAGGGACCTTAAAGATCACCTAGTTACAACTGCACTGGGGGCAGGGACAATTTCCACTAGACTGAGTTGCTCACAGCCACATCTAGCCTGGCCTTGAACACTTTCAGGAATGGGGAGCCCACAGCCTCTCTGGGCAATCTGTTCCAGTGCCTCACCATCCTTGCAGTAAAGAATTTCTTCCTAATATCTAAACCTGTCCTCTGACAGCTTAAAGCCATTCCCCCTTGTCCTACCAATATATGCCCTTGTCAAAAGTCACTCCCCAGCCTTCTTTTAGGCCCCACTTTAGGTAATATAAGTTGCTAGAAGGTCTCCCTGGCATTTTAGTCTTTGTGTACTAAAATATATTTTAAAACCCTCACAAATAAGGTTTTCATGGTATTTCAGTAATCATTGTAACATTCACAGCTACGTTCCAAGACATACAAAACACAAGCATTATATGAAAACATTTCACTTAAGCTTAAAAAGCCACCTCTTATCATTAAAAAAGCTAAACTAGAAAAGAAAACAAGTTAAAGATTTAATATTCTGCAACTATTTTGGGTTTGTAACGTGTGAAACAGACTTTGTATATACAGGACACAAACTAAAGCTATGGAAAAATAATAGTTGCTAATCTCAATTGTAAGTGAAATGAAAATGCAAGTATATTTTATTGTTTTCCATGGAAACAATAATTGCTTATTTATATCTTTCTATTCCAAATGACTCCTTTGAATACTAACCAGTGATATTGATCTCTCCTAGTAGTTCAGAAAGCAAAGGATTTCTTTATGTAATATCTGTTTTCAAAGCTTACCAAAACCTAGAAGTAAAACTGATGTTAGAGAGCTGGCTTTTGTAGCTAGATTTTCTGTCTAGCTAACGAAACTGTTGACATAGTGTCAGTCATAAGACAAAATTGCCAGCTTTTCTGTCCTTGAGGGGGAGTGTTTAATGAAGGAAATATGCACTCTGAATATAAATCCCTCATACTTTATAATGCAGCTCTGTAACCAAACTTATTGGGTATGCCCCAGTATGACACGGAAGAACTATGGACACCAATGCCCCAATTGCCCAATTTTTCTGTAAGTCCTCCAGAACAAGTTCCCATGCTTATTGGTATCCAGAGACATCAGAGGAACTAGTATTTGCTGTTGGGTCTTGATTTCTCTGCTCCCTCTCTGCTGGGTTTCCAGCTGTATGGAAGGACATTTCACTTCTTTCACCTTGTGGGATGTACTTGAGTGATCTTGTGGGAAGGATTCAAGACATGCCTCCAGAAGCTCTGAAGAAACTCAGTCATGTGATTCCACGGGGCTAACACCAGGGAAGCAGAGCAGGGCAATACTTCAGTTTTCACGAAGCAATGTCATTTTCATCAGCACAGAAAGCTTCACTGCTCCTGTACAGAGACTAACACGCTGACCATCATGAGTAGGAGTCCAGTGGAGAAATAGTTTGATGACAGCTTCAAAGTCCCAACTTGTCAGCTTTTAAATTTAAAAAATTGCAGTCTGGTGATTTATAGTAAGCATAAGGAGAACATAAAAATGTTTTCAAAAACATTCTTCTTTTGAAGAAAACAAATCTGAGACCTTCGATCAGCAAAGCTCTTCCCTTGCTGACCCAAGTTCAACATTACAGTCTTTACAGAACAAGAATACATGTTCAGTAGCAAAACAGTCCTCGGTATGATCTGTCATTACAGATGAAAGACCAGAATCTCAGATTATTCTGTTTGTAGACTTTAAGCCTAAAACAACAAACTATTAAAAAGTCATTTTAAATGCAAATAACTCTGCAAAAAAAAAAAAAAAGCTAAAAAGCTATCATTACTTTCTAGATGTACTTGGCAAAAGCCATTTAATGCAAGATGAGATGTTATTAAATATTTATAGAGAAGAAACACCCATATTCTCATGAAAAGGACAGTATTTCTGTAATAATTGCTAGAATGAAATATAATTTCTGGTTGCTAAAAAATCCCTACTAGTTCTATACGTTAATATTAAGATGAACTACATATTCAATTACAGTGCAAATGACAATCCAAAAGTGGCATGCAAAATCTTTCCCCCAGGAGTATCAGTTTACTTTTTGGATCATATCCAAAACTCTCAAAATTCTTTGAAATTCTTCCTATTGATTTCAATAGGGTCAGGCCCCTATAACATTATATCACTCTACATGTTGTTGAACCTAGTATTGCTCAATTGTTGAACCTGAGGGTCAACAGTCTGATAGTTTAGTATTTGCCTTGAAGAGATGTTTCCATAATATTTTCGTCTTTTTCTACCACCAGTTTTATTTAAAAGTGCCACTTTTTGTCGCTCACTTTCATTCTTTTGCCACAGTTGCACAAAACTGATGTAGGCAATTTTTAATTATGAAAGGCTCTGCTTGGCAGAGTACCATCCCTTCATTCCTTCATAATGCATCACAGGTTCAACCTCTGACCAAATTAGTAGCAGTAATATAACTAAGAAAAACAAAACCATGTTCAGATAACTTAAAACATAATCAAACCTATGCATTAATTAAAACGCATCAATTGCAAAACCAAGATTTGATATTCAACTTTCAGAATCTCCTGACATATACTCATTTAATTTTTCAAACTTAACATAGTATTAAGTTTCATTTAGCTTCTTCCTCTTCTTGAAAGCTCATTACAAGCTTCATTGTCATTCTTGGGTTCTGTTTTTCAAGTATACTCATCTGGATATGAGTGCAAAGAAATCCATTGCATAAAAAAAATTTAACCATTTTTCTTGAGGAGAGATATACTTGGGAGAACAATGAACAGTTATTTTTCCACATAGGCAGCAATGTTCTATTTATGTTAGTAAATTCATGTGCATGTGTAAATGTAAATATGATCAATTAAATTCTGCCAAGACCCAGATTATATTTCAGGGTGGAGCTGGGGCTGACAGTGGGAAGATACATCAAAGTTCTGTCAGCAGCTGCTTGTGGTATCCTGATCTTCTGGAGGAAAACCAGGGAGATTTTATCTCCCTGCCAAAATCTTTCATCATATAAATCCAGATTGGTGCATACATTGCAAACAAGGGGAAAGGTTGGTCTGCACAGATCTATGATTGTTAATTCGCCCTTGAGGTAGTGTGTCTAACAGAGGAATAAAGTGTAGCTGGTTCAATCATTTACAAATTTTCAGAACTATAATCATATTATAACTAGCATAAAAGGGATTTTTCTTTCTCCTTAGGGTTAAAAATTAATCTTCTATTAAATCATAAATGCACATACTCATGAAGAGAAATTTGCTTGACTATGTTTAACATAGAGAACACTTCAATGACATTTTAAGACTTGCCACTATATTTTTCTTTTAAGATATCCATGCAAAGAACACCCTTGTGATCTATGAGTATAAAACTGCATTAATTTATTCAGATTAGAAAAAATAAAGCAGACAAATCTCAGACTTGATCACTAGGCAGTCATTCAATAGCTAACAAGATTGAAGCCTTTTGTATGTAGCATCTCAAAATACCAGCCAGATCTCCATTTAGGACGTCTTTCTAAGAATTAGGTTCATCTTATAAAAAAGATAAGAAGTGTAAAATTTCAGAAACATTTTTGACATACGACTGGAGGCAGCATTATGTTCCTCATGCAACAAACCTTTCAGAATCCTGTGCAATTGTAAATACATAGAAAAGCTGTCTTTGTTGCCTCTTGTGTGAATTCTGGCCACACACCCAAAAATGTTGTGTAGGTTTCATGCCTGAAAACAAAGGTTATCTGTCTGAATCTCCAAGTACGTATAGCAGTGATTCAGGAACAGCAACACACACCCAAACCAAAAACAATATAACAGAATGTTTCTGCTGCTTCTAGTAAAAACCCTAAGAGTCCAAACTTAATTATATGTCTAATTATCTGCTTATCAAACTAATAAAAATCTTCATCCAAGAACATGGAAATAAGTAAAACAAAAAAACAATACAACAATAAGAATGAATGTTTAATAATACACCTGAGTTTCCGAAATTCATTTTGAAGGGAAAGAGCTGGGAAAGGGTTTATTTCTACAGCCTTGCAGTAGTATATGACAATAGCTTGAAAACCTAAGGAATGTGATAATAATGCTTAATTTTATAAGTAGTGCAATTGGAGGTAAATATTTAAAGTCATAGCTGTCAGTAGAACACTGGATAAATGTTTTAACCCTTCTGGTTTTAATATTTTTACTTTTCCATTCTACCCTCTAAGAATACAGTTCTACCACTAAGCACTACAAAGAAAACCCACAAATTATATGAATAAGGGGTGGGTTTGGATTTATAATACAAATAAAAAACTGCTAAAGAACAGCATTCAGACTCAAGCATTTCTTTGCAATGCAAATCCTCTGCCCCAACAGCCACACACAAGTGAGCAGCCATATCACAGGTAGAGATGCCATTATACAAACCCAGACCATGATCTTTTTAAACCATCATAAAAGATATTCACATGGTGTGTTTCAATATGAAATGCCATAAAATAACTTTTGCCTCCTAATAATATCCCCCTAGGATGCTGACAGCATTTTACCTAATTTTTCTCTTTCTCATCTAGTGATCAGTAGTCACCAAAAGAGGTGACTCTTGCAATTTTAGAAATTAAAAAAAAAATCAATAGACCACATAGGCATCTAATCAGAGATATTAGCTAGTATAATCAGAGATATTAGCTAGTATAAGTTTTTTACATATAATTCTTCCCTGCAACAGGTAATGGATTGTATTAATACTGAAAATGGCATATTAGTAAAAAAATACTAGATTTTACCAAAACTATTAAAGTGAGTGTGTGGTTGGGAAAATCAGTTTTATTAGTATCTGAATGTCATAATGCTTTATAATATGTATTTTTTTGTTGTACAGTGGTAAATGAAAGGTAAAATAGAAGTTTCTAATCTGGTCTATAATATCAATGTCCTTGCATTTAAGTCACTGTTTTTCCTTTTACAGAGACAAGAGTTCAGTCATAGTGAGCTGGCCAATCCTTTAAGCTGCAATTCCACTGTGAGTAGTAAATTCTGTACAAATGTGCAAATTTTAGGGGGCATGGGGGAAGATTTCTTCCAAGATGGAAAAATATGTAAGGCATTTTTATTTCAATTAAGCAATAAGTAACACAGTTTCAATGACAAAATTTATGTTTGAAATACCTGTAAAATAATCATAGTAATTAAAATGTAATAGCCATCGTATAGGATCCAATATATATAAAAAATTATAGTAGTGCCTTATTGCAGTCTGGTGTCCACCTGTACCGAGCAGTTATGTAGCAGGAACATTGCTGGGAGTTCCCTAAAATATAATAAAACATTTTTATTAGCACAGGGAATTCTGGACAGATGTCAAACTGGTCACAGTCTCTGCAACTGAAGTGTTTCCTGCAGTAAAGAACATGAGTAAAGTACTGGGGCTAAGGTGAGGCACTTAAACCCAAGATTTAAATAATGCAAAACTATGTGCCTCTGCTGCTGATGTATTGGGAAGCACTTGCATTTCCCATATGCCAAACTTACTTCCAACACCTGAACACCCAATTATGTACCAAGGGCCATGTTGCCCAGGAGGCCCAGTGAGCTGAGACTTTGTACAAACAAGCAGTCTACCCAATTTTAATGTGATGTCTGCTAGGTTTTTGAAACCATCTTGCAAAATGGGAGGCTACATTGTCCATCATGATTCACAATGGACATCTCAGACTCCTGCTATGTGAAATTGCTCTTTTAAGATAGTGCAATGACTTTAAGAGAATGAAAATGGGTCTATAAGTTTTTGCTTTCTCTTGGGCATAAGCCATTCTATTCCACGCAGTTTAGCTGAGTGTCTTGCTCTCTGGGGACTGATTGGTTAGTGAAATTGCTGGTAGGAGCAGTAAAGTGATTTCTCCTTCCTCTGTTTACAATGACTCATTTTGGTGAAGGTGATAGATCTGGTGTTAGAGCCACCTCACTTTTCTTCAGGACAACTGAAGGGACCAGAGAGGAGAATAATCTGAATTTAGCCTAATCATTAAATCTGAGGTGCACGAATTTTTTATAAAGATAGCTGATTTTTTCATTCCAATTGTAACATGGTAGGCTTTCACTAAAACTACTGACACAGACACTCTGCTACTTTATACAGCTTAAAATTCATGCTAAGCCAGTAGCTCATTTTTACACAAGAAGTTTGGTGGGTTTTTTTGTAGAGTTCTCTGAAAATGCCACTAAATGCAGGAAAATCTCAAGATTTTTCCTGTCTTCTGTACATCTGCCGCATATTCAGTGTGATGCTTGGAACAGCACAATCTTCTTGACAAAGGGCTGGGAATACATATTTTTACTTCAATTAGCACTTGATTGAAAACAGCCACAGTTGTTTTCCTGTTGAGATGCTGTCTCTTCCTAAAATGGTGGCCCTGGTAATTCTGCAAGCAAATATAACTTTATTATGATGAATTATCCCATGTCCAGAATTTAGCACCATGTTTATGTGTGTGTACTTTCCTGGTTCATTCTCTTACCCAGCAAAAGCCTCAGAGACTCTTCTGTTGAGTACTCTGTCCAGAAGAAGGGACTCTATTTTAACAGCTGACAGTTGGTGGGTGGATACTGGGCTCTAATAGAACAAATATATTTTGAAAATTCCCAAGAAAATACTAGTTCAGACTGACTGATATGAAAAACAATTTTTAATATTGTTGAATCCCTGGAATTTAATTTTGAGAATTCCCAGATGTTTACATATAGTACTGCAGGAATGGTGCTCGTCTTGTGTGGGGACTGGGACAGGTTTATGTGAGGTACTTCACAATCTGCTAGAATGTGACAAACCCAACATTGATGAGGGTTAAAAAAAGTTTAAAAAAAATGCAAGACAGAAAATAATTAGAAAAGGAACCAATGAAGAGATCACATAAGCTTTTCAGAGCAAGATAGAAACTCAGTGATGATGTCAGAACAAAAACCAAAATATCATTTGCTTGTCCCAACAAATCTTGTTCAGGTTATAATCCAGCTGACTTACTGCCAAGCACGCCTTATATTTAGCTTGTCCAACTGAAATGCCCACATTACAAGCCTAAATAGTCTCACTTTTCTTTAAATTCTCCAAAGAATAAAGGCCTAAAAAGAACTGGGATTTCAAAGTACCTTGTGGTAACAGAAGCAGAAATATTTTTGTTACCCTGATACCTCCCTATTGGTTCCACATGGGATTTATAGTTCACTTTTCTCAAAAATTTCAGCTCTCCCTGAGTATACTGAGATAGAGTTATTCCATGCTGATTAAAATAAGCAAATGACCCAAGACATTTATGTAAAGGGGAGACAAAAGTGTGACTGAATTGGGAAGGTCATGGAAACAAGACAAAAAAGCTATAAATCTATTTAAAATTATTATCTAATGAAATATTTATAACTAAGGCCAGAGTTGAAGAAACTTATACAAATATTATAATTTTGTGCTGCAACAGACATCCATAGGTGCTCTTCTGAGAAACCAGAAAGATTGTGTCAGTCTAAGATTTACATTGTTAAAGTCCATAAATTACATTATTGAAACAAGCTTTTTAATTTACTCTTTTCCATCCTACTTCTGTTGCTGGGTACACTGACTGTTTTTCTAGTGAAACTTAGTCACATAGTACAAATATTAGTAAGCATAATGTGAAATATAATGAAAATATGATCTAGTTATGCTTGGCTCCAGTAGACTAAAGAATATCAAACATTATCAACAGAGATTTTCCTTTTATGGGGGAATATGATACAGTGGTAAAAGAAGGCAGGCAGGACGAGTTTGAAGTTATGCTAAACTGGCTACAGCAGTTTAATTAGGGATTTGGACATAAAATGGTTTTTATTAAGTCCATTACTATTTTTAGCAAGCCCTGTAGCTGTTAAATTAATGTGATACACAGATGTTTTACAAGCATGAATTATTTACTAAAGCATGCTTACTATTGAAGCACAGCAGATTTACTGCCAAATAATGCTCCCTAGCTGTTTTAAATGTCAATAAGTAACAGCTATGCTTTTGCTGAAGTTTATCACTTCTATTTGGGCTGCCGAAAATTTCATAAGGTGACTAGAGGCCTTCAAGAACTCTCTCGTAGGAACAAGAGTCCAAATGTTCATTCTTTCATTCAGCTTAGCTTCAGTTTTATGCAGAAGCTTGCATCAAGAGTGGTTTTGAGTCCCCTACTTTGGAAGTGAGGGCTTCCTTAGATTAAGCAGCAGTGTCACCCTCAGCTCTCCTAACTGATCCTATGCTGAAGATCATCATGGAGACAGGTGTGTCTCAAAGCTCAGTTTGCCCTCCCCTCAGCCATCACAGCTCACAGTTACATCAAACCACAAAAGGCAGCTCCAGGAAAGGTGCTAACAGAGTACCAGAGTTGTGTTGAATATATTCTGTTTCGCTGCCCATGCTACAGTGTCAGTAATGTGCAGCAGAAGATGAAGGCACAAGCCATCACCTTTACAGTCATGGCTAGATTAATCTATTTAAGCCCTCATTAAACAAGTGAAATGTATACATTTCATTTTTGGTAGTGCAGTTTTATTGCAATGTTACTAGGCAAAAATTAATAATATTGAATTTTGCCTCTTCTGATGATGATCATTTTACTCAGACACAGTGCTGCAGGCTTAGGAAGTTTGTGAGTCTCAAAATACTGGAGGCTGTAAGAATACTAATGACTAAATCATTGACTGAATATATCCTATATCTTTTCTCTATTCTTAAATTTCTCACCAGACATATGGTTTTGGCCTTAGTAAAGGCAACAGAGTTTGTGGAGGTGAAGTCAATGGGCTGTCTGTTCTTGGCACATGAACCTCTCCTTTCTTTGACTGAGAAAAAACACAGTGACAGCAGAGAGATCAAGAAGTGCTTGGCAAGTAGGAATCATGAAAAATAATGAAAAAAGAAGACAAGTTCCAACAAAGGCCATAGAAAACAAACAGAACCAAAACCACAGAACCTACCACACAGCAGGAAAGTATTTCTCAGTTGCACATCATAACCACACAGAAGACAGGAGACCTATACACACAAATTTTAATACCTGAAAGAGTTAAGAACACCTAAAAGTGTCTATAATCAGTCATTCTTGGAGCCAGGATGAGGTATGATCTTGAGAGAATTTAATGGTACTATCTGCTCTGCTGCAGAAGATTGACTTTCCTTCTGATAAATAATGACGACACAGTACTGTGAGCTGGAAAAGTTGACCAGGAAAGCAAAAGACTTAACCAGCCATTTCAGGATGGGCTTTTGTGAGAAGCAGAAGATAAATAGAGATCAAGGAAATAATTATGACCCATCACAGCTATAATGATGAAAACACCATACTAAAAAACAAACCACATTTCTTGACCAGTAATGTTCCATTTCGTACTTGCTGCATGGATGAACATGTACTCCCTACTAAGTTCCTAAATGACATCCATTACCATAGTTTTAATTTCACCTCAGAGATTATATCCTACTTTACTGGTATTAAAGATCATTACTGAGGATCCAGCCTGTGAGCTGTGGAACACGGATGAACTGCTGGATAGTGTGATCTTTCCATGGCAACCACCCATCAATCACAACACAGCTGTGCAGAATCAGGAAGCACACCATGACTACACCCGTCTTGAGTGTGACTCGCAAAATGTGGAGGGATGGAGGGTATATTCCCTGCCTTCAAGAGAGCCCTAGGTAATTACCTACCAACTGAGTTACTTCAGTCAAATTTCAGCAATTACAAAGCAAGAACCCATATCAAATTGCCTTAGAAAAGCGTGTGAAATCTCATGAAAATTATGTCATCACTGATGGAAAATAAGATTCAATATGATAACGAGTGAAATACAACAAGCTAATAACTCTGCAGTTTAATAGCTCATACTCTGATCTTATATAAATGCTGTCCTAGAATTTAACATACAATTTATTTTTCCATATTAAAATGTGATTAACAAAGTTCTTTTAACAATTTGTTCTTTCAAATGGAATCAGAATTCATATTTGCCAGTTGCAGTGTCTTTTAGAAAGTACTATAACAAAAAAATGCAAGTATTTGTAACCTTAGATGTTTTATACTTATCTCTTTGCTCTAGGTTGAAGGCATAATAACACTGTCAGTTTTCACAAGCAGTAGCTGCTCTTTTCACAGCAACCAGGCAATGGCAACTGCAACTGTATTTCCAAATTAAGGAATAAATCTTTCTCCAACCCTCCATACCTGACACCTGCTTAGGACAACCATTTCCCAGTTATCTTTACCAATTTGAGGTGCTGCAAAGGCATAAGGTAGTTTCTTTTTTCAACCCCATCTTCCTTCACCCTTTTTTTGAGTGAAGCTATACTTCAAGCAGAAAGCTAAAGGCTGCACATTCTTTCCACATATATGTACCATTAACTGCAGCTTGTTCACAGAACAAATCAACAATTTCTTCATCATCTTTTCTCTCCTGATGGGCACTTCCAAAGGCTTTTCTTTCAACAGCACTATCTTCTGCATCAGGAAGTCCAGGCATTCACCTTCATTCCCCACTTTTTCAGCATCATGACACTTAATCATCATAACATGGCTGACATCATCTGGATCTCGCCATCATGCAACTTGAAAATGCCCAGCCCTGGGAGCAGGAGCAGAACATTCTGACTTACTTTACAGAAATTGCAGGGTTGTAAAAGGCATTTTAAAATAATGTAGCAAACACTGAGGGAGAGTTTTAAAGATTTAGGAGGACCACAGACAAATTTGATGTTTTGTCTCTCTGTTTATAGTGAAGGTATAAAAAGATCTGAAAATAGATTACAGTGTAACTGTGTTTAAGTATTTTTATACATTTTATCTGTTATTTGAAAGTATCCTATGAGACATGGAAATTAAATTAGATGCTTTCTTTCCATTTGACCTCACTTTGTTCTGACTGTAAAAATGGTCACTAATATGCTTGATTCTACTGATTCCTTTTTGTAGGAAACAAAGAGATCAAACTAAGTTACAATGCACTAAGTACAAATCTACTCTGTTGCTGAGGTTGTTCCATTGAAGAGAGAAAGCATGCAATTGAATGGATCATATTGTGTAAAGCAGTCCACTTAAATGGAACTAATTCCCAAATCTCAAACCAAAACTGAATGATTGTACTATAATGTTTATTGTATTCAATTTTATGGAAACTTTGCCAGATATACATTGTAAAAAGCTATTGTATATGATAGCATAACATAAATGAGTCAAATCTAATTTGGACAAGGAAAACCAGAAGGATGTGTGATGTCTGTACTGAGTTAGTGTATCTTATGCACAGGGAGTTTTCTGATTTTGATTTTCATGAAAATGAAATCTGATTCTAAACATATAAAAGTAGCCAAGTTAAAAATGTGTTACCTTGGCCGTACTGTACATACAGTTTTGGGATGTAAGATTTAGCCTTTAAATGCTCAATTGGGATCAGGAGATCTTGCTTCATGAAGAAAATCATGGCATTTCTTCCCCCTCACTTTTAGTCACCCCATTTCACTACAGTTCAAAAATATTGTCAGCTGAGAAAATCAGAAAATTTTATTTGTGTCTATTGTTCCTTTTTAAAAAAATGAATTCTTCAGAAATGCTATTCTGGTACATTATTTGTAAAACAAGTTTTCTTTAGTACATACAGAATTAGTAAATCTAACAAAGATAGATTCAGTGGTCACACTTAAATTTATGAATTAAGATAAATCAATTCACCAGATTAGTTTGTAATATTTAGCATTTTTACAGTCCCTTCTATGCTCCTACACTCACACTTCAAATTCCCAAGAATACATGATATTCTACAAACACAGGCAAAACTACCTTAATGTACCCAATCCCACAGGATTGGAGAAGAAGTCTTAAATCATGAAGTCCAGGAACAGCATTGTAAAACTCTTCTCTATTTTCTCAGCTTTATCAAGTAGAATTGGCTTATTGGACCAGAGCTGTCAGCCACCAGAGCAAACTGATTTACCAGATCCCCTGCAAAGCATTTGTACCCCACATAGCAGTAATATCCTGTGGCAGAGCCACGCAATTGGCTGGCTGGAGCTCCATTGTATTAGAGACATGGACAGCATTGTGACAGGGCTTTGGCAAGCATGAGATAAACATAACCTTACGATAGCAAAGACAGAGCTGAATGAATGAGAACAGAACAGAAGAATTTGGCAGTGACTCAGGTGAAGCTGAACCTTAGAAATAATGTAGGTTACCCCTTTCCTTCTCTCTCCATGCAGGAGAATTGTCACAGAAGTGTCATACCAGTGGGTTTGGCCTAGTTGCTTCTCTAGTGCACACGGTGCACCTAGGGGAATACATTCAAATTTCCCAAAGGCAGGAGTTACATGAAGAAAATAGAAAAAGAGTAAGTAAGACGAAGTAACACTTTACATGTGCTTCTTAAATCCTTTCTGAGTTAGGCCCATGAGCTTTATAAAGGTGAGCAATAAAAGCTGGTGTTGTTGAGTATCCATATCCTGTACAGCATTCTTTGACGGGAGATAAAATGTTCTAGCAATAGAAAATCAAAACAAAACAATCTTGACTCAGAGGATTTTTAAAATTATTTTACTGGGTCATTTGCAACATTTCATTGTGTTAATAGCAGAAAGAAAAACATAATTTTCACATTACTTCCTATTGGTTTTCATGATTTTGTCACCAAAACCATGCTGATGCCACCAGCATTTCTATTGCACTCCACTATCATCCAGCTTGTGGCACTTTCTGGGGGGCCAGGTGTCTCCAATTTGGAAGAAATTATTAAAATCTGTTCAGCTGGTTCTGCATCAAAGAACTCTGTAATTGCTTGGTTCTAGGGCTTTCTGCCATCTGAGGCTGAAATGGCAACCATCTGTTAAGAATTCCTCCACTGAATAATTTTATTAATATTCTGAAGAACATCAGGAAAAAAAGCTAAAAAAACCTCCAAATCTTTCTTAGTTATAGCATGGTTTTGAATGGAGCTCTGAAACATGCATCTCCCAGTATTCTTGTTGACAAGTTTCTGCACTGGTTGACTGTGCAGCAGAAAGAATGGTTTGCTTACCATGAAACATTACTACTTCATGCTAATGATCATTCAAAGGAAAAACAACCATTTTTTTGTTATTATTCATTCATCAATATAATGCCTACAAGGTGCTGAGAGATCCACAGTTTAAATGAAAATAGAATTCCTGGTCTAGAAAGCATAGGACTGGAAAAATAGTCTTTTCTATAAAAGTTTTTGGAAAATAAATGTTCACATTCTGCTACCTAAATGTTCATGGCCTTTGGACCCTTTCTTTGTTCTTCTGTGTGCTCTTTTCATGAAATGGAGTGCTTAGTTTCTCCAACCCTCTGTGTGTTTTCCCACTTTTATAACTGCTGAGATCCCATATATATTCTTACTAAAACGTCATTTTCAGACACTAACTTCCATTGTATTTAGCCACAGTGATGATCATATGAATAAATCTAGTATCATAACGTATATATGTACAGGAATTCTGATTTCTAGTATGTGTAAAATGTACACTTTGGGTTTTGATTTTGCTGGTGGTTTGGTTTTGGTTTTGGGTTTTTTTATTTGTGCTTGGGGAATGGAAGGGAGGAGATAGTATCACTCTGACAGCCATACAATATAACTTTTCTTCTTGAAGACCCTAAAGACTAAAAGAACTATGTGTGAGTGGATGACTTTCCAGGTCCTGAGGAACAGAGGGACTGAGTTAACCAGAACTTCAAAGGATGTCCAGAGCAAGGGTTGGAGTGGACTCTCAATCTGGAAATTCAGATTTTTGTGTTCATCACTGCAGCCTCTTCAGCTTTTTTGTAGGGCTTCTCTTTGTCATCTCAATAGATAATTGTCAACTCTATCTCCTCACATCTGGAGAAACCAGCACTCTGCCACCACATTCCAGATGTCAGGCTCTTAATATGTGCTTTTATTCCCAGTTCTCCTTGTCCCAAAACTATGAAGGAGGCTAGAATGTTAGAGAAAGTGACTGCTTTATTTGTCATGTTTCTATTTTAAAAGGTAGGACAAAATGTTGGAATAAAAGCCAGAAGATTGTGTTAGAGTGAAATAGAAGACTTCTAACTTTTTTTGCTTACCCTTATAAAGCTCATGGGCCTAACACAAAAAATGCCAGGAAGAACATGTAAAACATTACTTTTAACTTACTGGACAAATCAAGTATTTTCACCCCTTCTACCACAATTTTGTCTTATAGAGGCCTTAAGATAAAGTAGGTTGGAGGTGTGCTACAATGACTGCCTGCCTTGCACTTTTGAAGCAGGAATATATTTCTTGTCCTCTACTTGTACAGTGAACAGCACAATACGGGCTTGACTATGAGTTTGACTCATTTATACTTTATCCTCTAATGCATTATTTCATTATTTCAGAGTTGCTTTTAAGTTATTAGCACTTAGATATATATGAAAATAGGAAAATAGGAGCTTCAGTTTTCATTTGTCTTTAATCTGTGCCTGAGTCATTACCGACCCCACAGGAAGACCAACTGCCCATGTACTATATGTGGATCTCATTCCTAGGCCCAGCAATATGGTAACAATTCCTAGAAATAATTCATTATCTGATGCTTTTACAATGCCTTCCTTTCATATCTTTGTACCATCATTAAGCCATCATTAATTTCAGGCAGAGCCTTGGTCAAATGCAGAGCCGTTCTCACTCTTCCCTTTCTGGTGCAAGCAACAGGGGATTCAAAGTGGCAGAGCACCCAAGAGCTGTGAGACACCCACAGACAACAAAGTGGATGGGATGAATACCCCTTGGCTGCCAGTAAGATGATAATCTTCTCATAGAGGTAGAACAAAATGCTGGACTCTCATGTAGAACACTGGTAATCTCTCACTACAGACAAACAGATGGCCATGAGCATGTGTTTTCAATCCATGAGTTTTATGACATTTGGAAAGTGTATTTTATTGGGGATTGGGGAACTGCTTTATTCTAAAGCTCCTTTTCTTGACAGAGGTCTCCTTACCAGGAGAGTCCTGTCTGCAATTTCTTCCCAGAGCCCTCTGAACAAACAGCCTTTTCTGTCCTGCCTTCACTTCAGAACTCCCAGCCCCTGAGAATCTGTCTGTGAGTTGATGCCCAACAACAGCAGACCACTCTCAGACAGCCCCCTGAGTTGTGGTCATCCCCAGGGATGGACACTTAGTGATACAGCCTTCAGCCCTCCCACCTCTGTGAAGCATTGCCTGGGGACTGTGCACTAAGCCATGTACTTTGTTAATTCATTAATGTCCTTTAGTGGCTCTTAGATCATTGTGGTAACAGAATTACTGTGACCAAGAATGCCGTTTTACAGCAAAAAATAAAACTGGAGCTAAATTGAGTGTGACAGTGACCATAGAGAAGAATAACATTGCTAATGGAGCTCTTGCACTGCTCAGATTCCACAGGCAACACTGGGATTGTAAAACAAGACTTAGTTTGATTTTATACATAGCAACAACATCAAAACTGACAGAAACAAGGGCCGTGAGATAGAAACATACCAAAACCATGCTTGTGTCCGAAGAGTTTTGACTAATGAACAGAAGACAGGAGGTCTGAAGCGATATATTCAGTGCTAAGGTTAGTAGCAACACTGTAACTTAGCCAAATATGATTTTCTCAGCTCCATTTTGGTTCTAGTGAGGAAATGCCTTGATGCCTTGAGAGGCCACCTAAAAACAGAGACTAGACAGGAGCAAGGGAATAAAGGTAAGCATTTATTTGAAAGGCCTTCAAAGGTACCCCCTGGGGAGCCAGAGGCTACTGCCAAGATGGACCCCAAGGTGGACGACAGGTCACGAGTTTTTCACACTTTTATAGGTTTGGTTCATTTGCATATCAGGGTTAATTCTCCCATTAAAGCTCCAGTTTAATGATGTAACTTCCCCTCAGCTTGCCCCCCTCTCAAAGGCTTTTGGTTTATACTTTTTGGGCCTAGGATGGTCTGAGTGTCCTTGGAGAGCAAGCCTGGAGAGGCTTTTTTATGTCTACGTAGCATGAGAGAGCAGAAGTAAACAGGCTACAAGAAACTTCAGAGTTACACACTAGGCAGTACAGGATTTGAAAAATATAAAAGTTAAAACCTAAGGCATCAGAAGCCTTTTTTCTTTGCTGTTGTTAAATTTAGGAGACAGTACCAAAAGAAACTTCTTTATGGAACAGTGTTGTCACAGCAAGGAAAACTGTATGGTGGGCACTACACCAGCATGCTCAGCCCTTACTTAACCTTGCCACCTTCAGAGCATGCCATCAGGGACAATGGACACAGGAGTGCTGGAAGCTGGCACCAGCAGGTGTTAGAGTGCAGAACACGGGCATGACTTTTTAAGAAGGAATCTCCCACAGCAATACGGCTGGGAATGAACCCAAAAGCTGCCAGGGCTGTTTGCAGTGAATTAACAGAAGTCACATTAGTATCCTCGTTTGAATGAAGCTTTTTGCAATACATAGATCTTCATTATGGATATTTAAACCAACAATTATAACACTCAGGTTCAAATCAAAGACCCAACATACTGGAAGATGGAAATGAGGGAAGCAAAAACTGAGATGTTCATTACTCTAGTGCATAATGTGGCATGTAAATACTTTCTCCATGTAATCCCTTTTCATAATTCAGAGAATACTTTAAGCTTGCAATAACAATTGCCAGGATAATAACCAGGCAGCACATAGAACATAGAATAAATACTCCTTTCTTTTCAGCAAAGATTTAGGTAGAAAAAGATATATCCAGTAGCAATCAAACCAATTGAACTTGTCAGACAGGTAAATAAAAACAGTGAAATTAAAAGACCATTTTTCTATTCTTAATATTGAGCTGTCAGTATCATCAGAAAAAAAAAAATTATAAATTCCAACTTTAATAACATCCAGTCATCCATGAACTGTGTTGGCACTGGTAGTATCTCTTTTGGGAAGAACAATAATCTCAAAGATTCAAACTTGGAAGTATTCACAAAATTCTGCTAAGAAAAATATATTTGAGATTTAAATCCAAAGGAAAAAGAACACGTGAGAGAAGTAAATGTAGTACTCATAGTTATGCATGCATAATCCTATGTAGAAACTCTAATACAGAACACTTGCACACTTCTACAGATCGTTTAGATGAAAACTTCCCCAAGGGAGATTTCCAACTCTAAAAAAGCATCCACACCCCTCAGAAAAATCTGCCTCAGAATATACTCAAATTCAAGGAGAAATCCTGTAAAAATAGCGTGCCATAGACTGATGTAACTCATCATGTGTAATACACTCAATGGGAGCAAGAGGAGGCATAAGTGAAACTGTCTGTAAAATTGAGTTTTTCCAGGGTTATTTTATTGCTTGCACGCTTGCTTTTATTCAAACAAAGAAAAGAGTAAACTGGAAGGAAGAGAGTATTCTGATAAACTCCCTCTGAGAGACCTAAAGTTACTTTTTCTTTACCTTTACTTTCTAGGTGTCTAAGCTTTTTTTTCCTTCTTATGACTGAACAGGCTGCCACTCTCAGGAGCTGTAGCTCTTCAGTGTCACGATACCTCCAATCCTTGGCTGCCTGCCTTCCTGGAAATATGACATAGACAAGTAGCCCGAGAAGCTACTTCCTTGGGAGAATCCTGGCTTCAATGTCATGGCTGACACATTTCAGCAGAATCAGCAGTATCCAGTAACCCTCCACATCAAGTTAGAGCCAGATGTGACACTGACACAGTAGAAAGCCATCTATCTTACTTAGAAATCTTTCCACCAATGTCTTTCCAATAAATACTTCATGAACCTGTACTAGATGTGAAAAAAGGTGAACGGGTTTTTTCTGGGCATGGTTCCTCAAAAACTTGTACATGTTCATTTTCTTTAGTGTACTTGCTGATGCTGCCTGCTAGTGCACCAGACCATAAATAAAAGGGCACAGTTTCATCAGTGCCATCACCTCCCTTGACTTGGTATTCCTAGTCTATATGACTGTGACTCAAATGTGAATAGGAATTAAAATCAACTATGCCATTCTTCACAAGGTCACAAATTCTTCCAAACCTTGTGGTTTTATTTCTTCATTTTGTAAACAAATTCAATATATCATTATGCTTAGAGTGAGTCCTTAAAATCACATAGGGTTTGCAATAAAAAATATGTGCAAAAGAGTATTGTAAGGAAAGTTGGTCTGTTACTACTAGATCCTGTCAAAATAAAGCCAAACCACTAGAAAGCACGGTACACTAATGAGATTAGTCCAGTGTCAAGATTTCTGCACAAAACTACACAAAATACCAGAACAATGTGGTGCTAATGTGATAGTATTGCTATTACTGTCAGTGCCGTATGGTTGCCTCATAGTCCCAATACTGTCATGGCCTTAAAATATGAAGGTTTCATTAATGTGTTCCTTGAATCTGTAACTTTACCCCTTAGGGATTATCTTTCACTCACTGGAAGACCTTTTATTCTATACATATCTGAATTCCCTCAATATTTATTTTAATTAAGCTTGTCTTGAAAATGAAAATGAGAAAGTATTTCTGTCTTTAATTATAAGTATTTACTTGACACTATGTCAGCAGAGAAATATTTTATGGTAACATAGATTTTGTCACTTTTGCTAAAAATTTAATTTTACACTGGCCATGTATGGTTACACCTTCCATCTCTAAGTGGTAATACTCTGGGTAATACTCCTATTTCTTATAAGCTGGTCAAGGAAATTATGAACAGATGGAGAAGTTGCTGAGACTTTCCATATTTCCAGATTAACCAGTATAAAAATTAAATCACACAGAACTATGGGAAGAGTTTTGAACTTGCATTACTTGTACTTTAGCAATATTGACACTGAGAAGATTTCACTTGCAAATTACATTAAGGATAGAATTTATATTTGCTTTGTAATCTGCTGGAGATACACGTCACGTTGCACACTCTATAACATGCAGCATAATGATGCTCTTGTTCTTATCAGCTCCTATTTCATAAAACAAACAATCTATTATATCAACTTCCTTAGGGCAACACATATTTGCACGTTAGCAAAACCTAGTGTTTTGATTGTTTCCTTCTTCACTGTCCTCCTTGATTTGTTTTCTTCTTTTCTTACTACAGAAACCCCACAACCAGCCTAAATCTCCAAACAGAGAGTTAAATATTTATTGTTCTTGGTCAGTTTACTTTTCTATGTTTTGTGATTTGATTGCATAATATTTAAAGAACAAGATTGAAGACTTCTGCTAAAATAGATGCACAAAAATAAAACTTCACTGTAATGTTGTATTCTTCACATTAGCTTCTCCCAACCTGTCCCTCACAAATGAGACATACCTCTGATGTTGGAGGTGAGACCTCATTTTGCTTTCCATTATATGCTTTCTGAAGTGGAATAGGAAAACAAAAAATTTTGCTTTTTTCACTAAATTTCTCCCTGGAAATGGCAATGGTCCCTTGGTAAGTGGAAGTTTGTTAACACTTATAACAGTTGAGTGGAAAAGAGAGGAGAATATATCTGCAATCTAGAGAGGAAAGTTTATTTGGTATCTGAACTTATATTTTCATTTTTTCAGACTGATGACCTTCCTCTGCATTGCCCTTCAAATGTACTGTCATGGAACTGCTACAGGGTGGAAAACCTTTAAAGAAATAGTTCAAAGGATTATTTAGATTTACATTTAACAGTCTACTATATTAATAGCATGATTCACTTTGACTCTAGTGGGCTAAATGACATCATTATTAGACTGTGGGAGAAAGACGTTAAGTTTAAGTTGGAAATAATGTTGTTCAGAATCTTATCAGCAATATTTATGAAAGTATTAATATTACATCAGGGAAAAAATTGAGCTGAAATCCTGAAGAATGTGTTTTATATTATAAACTTCCATAAACCATTGACACAGAGCAGCTTTAGCATTTGGCACAACTGTTTTCTCTCTGAAATGCTATGGCAAAAGAACAAAAAAAATCATGTACTGTATTTTCTTCTTGTTCTCAGATTTCTTTAGTATTGACTGATATACTTAAGGCATATGAATACATAACGTGCAGATGAATGTGTGAATAACTACAAAGAAAATTAGTTAATTCAATATTTTAAACTTCATCTAGATCATTGATGTTTGAGAAAAACACTCCAGATATTTTGAAGGAAAAAAGTTATTGTTGTATTATTTCGTCTTTTTGGAAACAAGAAGGATATTGAAACAAAATGGGGATATTTTTAGCAATAACTTGTCTACGGAAATATGTACACTTTTTTCTTTAAGAATGAGTAATATATTATGTCTAATTATTGACACATCAATGGCATAATTATATATATTGATAAAATATAGGAGCAAAATTACTTTATATATTCACACCAATTATTTCAATTATATCTGGCATTAGAGACAGATTTATGGTGCATACTGAGGTATTTCATTGTATTTTATTCATATCTTTAATATAAAGGTGCATTTAAACTGCTGAAGATAAGTTTTACTGTTCTCTTATGAACAGAAATCAGGATTTTATAACAAATTTGGAAAAAATAGACTTTCAGTAATGAAAAAGTAGAAGAAAATACTCTTCTCAAGACAGCCTTTGGAGAATAGATATTAAAATTTTAAATTGGTACAGTATAATGATGAGAAAAAGCAATGTAATGATATCTCTCTAGTGTTATACACTTTAAAATGTCCTAAATGATACATTTCTTCATTATATAAAACATTTTGAATGTCATGAGTGGCAGTTTAATAATATAATTTGAATAAACATAATTTTATAGTAAAATTTTGCTATTCTTTCTAGTTTAAAATCTTCCTCATTATTTTGCTAAAAATCCATTGTCCTTATTTTACGAGGTTTTCAATATCAAGCCTTAGCAAAAAAAGGCAAAACTAAGGGAAAATATGGAAAAGAAACATAATTTCTGGAATATATTCCTTTAAAAAAAAAAATAGACACCTTCAAATCAACCAGTTGAAACATTCTTATAACTGACAAAGCAGTTAGTTAGAAATGCAAAATTAGGTGATTTGGATGTAATTGACGGACCTGGAAATGATATCCCCCTCTCCATTTCAGGCACGTGTACACACTAAGAGTCTGCATGTGTTCTGTGACTTTGGATGTCTCTGTTCTTAACTGCAAATGGCTGTTGTCTTTTAGGTGAATATGCCAGCTCCTTTGAGAAGATGCTTATCAGTTCCTAAGTCAGTGCCATGAAAAGTCCATGTGCACTGATACTGGGTTTTATGCTGCTTTAGTTTTCTGCGCCTTGTTGTTCTTGCTCAGAGCTTTTTCTTTGCCTTAGCTTTTCATTTTTTTCCTGCAGTGGAAGTGCCTATTCATCTGCACTTGAAATGGTATCTGATAAAAGTAGACAATAATTCTGGAGACAGTTTCTGAATATATTTCTGTTGGAGACAGTTATTACCCTCAAATTGAGAGATGTTCTCACTGATGACAGAAGATCTTAGCTGCAATTTGTTTCTAAGAATTTTTCTTTCCTCTTAATTGAAAGCTATCTATAAAGTCAATAAACTCATTAGCCCTCACATTACTGTAACAATGGACTGGAACACAGAAGCTCTGGGATTCAAGTTTAAAAGGAAATGTGAAAGATAAAAGTGTTCACTGCTTTCTTTGTGACAGTTCCAATGGAGTAATGAACTGCCATTTGCGGTAACCACGGCCCATTTTATGGAAAATAAAAAATAAGTTTATATTTCTGTATGGTATATCTTGATGTACACACCAGTTGATTAAAATTTCAGAAGAATTTCTGCAAAATTCTATATAAAAGCTAGATGGAAAGTTAAAATATGGTTCTCTCACCACACTACTTGGGTAAGATTATTAATGAAATAAACAACTAAACACAAAAGACTCATAGAGCTTTCGTGTATTGAAACACTCAACTCTGAGTCCTGTACGAGGATGACACATTGAACACAACCTACCTTCTGAAAGGCGTGCTAAGGCTTCAGTCATTGAAGTGTCTGTCAAATCAGGAGAGACTGGGAAAGCAGAGGCTTTTTAGCCCGGACTTGAGAAGGCTCAGGGAGGAGTGAAGAAGAGAGAAGCAGACTCTTCTCAGTGGTGCCCAGTGACAGGAAAAGAGGCAATGGGCAAAAATTGAAATACAGGAAATTCCAATTAAATTTTACAGGAAGCTTTTATGCTGTGAGAGTGGTCAAACATTGGAGCAGGTTGCTGAGAGAGGCTGTGGAGTCTCCATCTTTGAAGATATTCAAAACATGACTGGACATGGTCATGAGCAGCTGTATCCAGCTGACCCTGCTCATAGTGGGGCCAGACTGGACTGGACGAGCTCCAGAGGTGCTCTGACAGTGAAGGCGCTCCAGCCTCAGTCACACTGCAGCTCCCTTTGTTGATACTGGAGATGGCTCATCATAACAACTTGCTGAAGTTCAGCTGGGATTAAAGTTGTGTAACAAATTTTTTCACGTTACATTTTGGATTAAGAATGCCTGTTGCTGATATAAATGTTGCATGATGCCCCTGTTCAGTATGTTTCTGATCAGTGCTTGACATACATAGCACAGTTCCTGCTTTGTATTCTAAATGGTAGCAGTAAGCATTTAATATCCATACTTAAAAAGAAAATTTCTTTAAGTCACAATCTTGTTTAGTGTAAATTTAAAAAGCTTTTGGCTGATGTGAATGAAAGACTGAGAGTAGCGTGCTTCCTTTCCTAAGAACAGTAAAAGGATACAACATAATTGTACTGAGAAATTAAAACCTTAAGAATTATTTGAAAATATACACTTAAAGTTTATGAAACTGTTACAAATTGTTATTTCATGAAAAAAAAACATGGTGTAAAAAATGCGCAAGATTGGAAGGTGTAAATAATGGGGGTTGCACTATAATTAGTAGGTCCTCCTAAAAATTTCTATCTTAAAAACTCATTTATCAAGTATGAATCAAATGCCTATCTTATATTTAAAAGGTCAGAACGGATTTTCATATTTTGAGGGCTTGTTTCCATATCCAGATTAAAAATTACTGTATAAGAGAGGTTATGTAGCTTTTGGCTACAGTTCCCTTACAATATATTAATTTTAGATGTTTTAGAAGAGTGTTACAGAAGGATATTTCAAGATAATAGATTTACCAGATAATGAAAATAAAACTGCTATTAGTTCATACCAGCACATAGAAAGAGCAGAGCAAACCAAATATAGTCTAAAAAGGAGATGCTAACTTTATGCTTAAAACAGAAAATATTTGGATGATTATGTTTGCATTTTGATGAAAATGTAGATGATGAAAAGTACTTTGACTTGCAATATTTGGTATATCCCCTCCCCTCCCCTCCCCTCTCCTCTCCTCTCTTCTCTTCTCAGAAGAGGTTGCAAACACAAACAAGCATCGGCTTTCAGACTGCCTGGGAAATGTGATGGGCCCATAGCCACATTTCAAAGGAGCTAAAGCTCACGGGAAGCCAGAATTGCTTTGTGAAATGTCAGTCTTACAACTTCCTCTAGTAAAGAAGAGGTTTCTACATCAGCTCAAGCTGCACTTCATTGCAACTATTGTTGTCATACTCCAAAGAGTATGTCACTCCAAAGAGCCTTGCAGGTCTCTCTCACATCACTCTGCCCAGACCCAGAAAAGTGCTGTGTCTGCCTAACCTTTTTATTATCCCTGGTCACTGACTTTGGACAGCTGCACAGCATGTGCTGGGCAAGTTATTCTACATTATACTTAAATAAGATAGAGGCTTCCAGAAGAGAATATGTGATTTGAATACTATAAATTATTTTGAACTGTTGTAGAAAACCTTCTGTTAGAGCTAGGCAGTCCTGGGAAGTATTCCATTCTTCCTATTTTTTTGGCCATATTAAAGTGTACAGGAAATACAAAATCGTACCGAGGTCCTTGATTCTGGTCATCATCTATAAAGAAATATTAGTAAGGAAGAGATCCTTAAGAGATCCACATGCAGATGTGCAGCCACATATATCTTTGATTGTTTCTCCATTTTCTTTCATGAAAATTGTACTAGTATAGGTAACTAAATTTAATAGCAGAAGCCACATACATCATGACTGATCTGATTGATGGGAGATGTAGGCTCACATTTGAATTTACATTCTTACTACTGACCCTGTTGTCAACTGACCCTGTTGTCAACTGAGAATCCATTATCTTAATTCGACTAATGTTTTCTTTAATTTTAGGCAATGTATGTCACAGCTTGCATATTGAGTTATATGCTGGCATGCTCTTGTAGGAGCCAGCACTGCTGTTACCCTGTCAACACCAGGTTTCAGAAGGAATTCCTTTGGTCAGTCTGCCTTCAGTGTTGTGCCCCTCAAATTTGAAGTTCGTCCCTGCAGAGGGTTGTCTTGCTGGTTCAATATCTCTTTCAGTTGTTTTCATAATGCCTTCCACTTACTGGATTACTGTTTTCTTTAGGGAGTGCCTTGGAAGGCCATTTGTATTTTAATAAACACATATGTATTAGTATGTGGGAGGAGCAAGAGAGAGGCAGAGATGCTCTACAGGTATCTAAACTACTTTTTCTTGTGCTACAATACCTTTGAAGATACTTCACTAAAAGACATTTTGTGAAGCATTTTTCCATGTTGTATACTTAAAACAATCAAGAAACAAGCATTTTAGGAAGACCAGTACTATCTCCTTAAATAATATTACAATACACTTGGTATTGTTTAATCCATATTGAGCAAAAATGCTTTCATTGTTCTAAATGAGCATTTATGGTATATTTTGGACCTGTTATGAGAACTGCTAAATTGAGAAGTTTTTGGGGTGACCTGAATAATTTTATTGAATCTTTACTACTCTTGAGTAACCTGATTAACTCCCAAAGTGCCAACACAGCCTTCATGTCAATCCACACCACACTATCAACTTATTTTTCTCTCCCTCATCTAACCTAGTTTTCAGCACTTATACCAAAGCCAAGCTGCCATGATGAAAGTCTCAAAGCTGGAGAAGTAGAGGTTGAAAGTTACTTGAGCCTGAGAGTATCTTGGCACAAAGGTGGTAAAATAGATCTTTGTGAGGAATTAACTATAAGTGCATGTCGTGTAGAAGAGACTGGAACAAATTCTTCCTCATGTAACAACCAAGCCGTGCTAAAACTGGTAGGTTTCTTTGTGTAAGTGAGAGGAGGCTTTGGCTGAGCGTTTATCTAATAGGTTAAATGTAAATAGAGTCCAGTAGAGAACTGTATTTTCCACACTAATCTGAGTTACTGCTGGGAGTTAAACTATGTGTGTCCCTTTCTTATATTAAAGAAAATGAGTAGGAGAAATAAAATCTAATCACTTGCTGATATTTCATAGAGATGGAAGTAGGAAGACGCTTTAGGTTTCTTCAGCTGTTTATTCTACTTTATTTTTCTTCTGAACATGAATCTCTCTTCTCAGGAAACTGCTGTTTCGGATGCAATCTTACTGAACCTCTGCCCAGTGCTTAAACCAAACTGAATCTGAGCCTTTTCCAGGAAGACTGGGAGGAGAAGTGAAAACTGTTTGGAACTAAGATTAAAAAAATAAATGTGGTGTCTCTGCACTGCTGCTTTCACTTGGGATCTGAACTCAGGTCAGAAGGGCCATCCTTACCACAATTCCTGAGAGGACCCAGCCAGGAAAAGTTCATTCTTCTTAGGCTGTCAAAGGTGACAAAGGCATTCTACAGGTGACCCTGATGCCAGATTTGTAGATCTCTCTTCCTTCAGAGACAGATTTGGAAGGAACACTGAGTACGGTAGGAAAGGAGGAGGGAACTCTGACCAGGCAACTTCCTGCCCTGTAGGAGAAACTGGACCCTGGCTGCCAGAAGAGGGATGGCATTTCTTACAAGAAGAATTGTTTGATTAGCTAAAACAGCTATTAACCCCAATACCAGAGGCATCTTTTTCAATTGCACAAGAAGAGTTAGGAGGTACATGAGGATTCACTAGTATTTCATGTGTCAGGGAACAGATTCAACTAGAACTGACTAATGAAATAGGTGTTACAACAGTTCACTGTTCAAAGGCACAGCATGGCCTGTAACTACAAATTCATTTTGAACAGTACCAGCTTGTGAAATTATAACATTAGTGTATTTTTTCCTGCTTACTGGTGTAGTTGATACTTGAGCTTTGATTTGTAAGGGTTAAATTAAACTAAACTGTGTTCTTTTTATATGTAAAGATCAAAAGCAAGATGTTTGCTAATAGCAGAAAACACTCACAATTCTTTATGACTAACACATTGAATGTGACCAAGAAAGAGCACTTTTAACCTACCTTGTAAACTTTATTTTCATTTTCATTTACACTGCCCATATGAATATAGGAGGATTGAAGGGAGGCACACTGTGGCAGTATTTGACCTATGAAACAAAATTTATTTACAGTGAAATATCCTCCTTTTGAAATTCCTTGGTGTATAGACAGTGTTGAATTTTTTCTGTACCTCCTCAGCCTCTAATGCTGCTGCATGTCATTCTTTAGTTGTGGTTGCAGTGACAAGAGGAAAAAGTCTCTCTGGCTGCCAAAGAAGAGCCACATAGGCTCTCTCAAGGGACAAAGAAATGGTGAAAGGAGGAAAGACAATAGGGAAGTGAATTTTCTGTGGGTTTCATTCCATTACCATTTATGTGATAGAGTAAACCCACAGGTGTTGGATGTTTCATAGAGGGAAGGATGTAAGCTCTCTTTCTGCTCTGCTTTTAGAAACACTTTCCAAATCTCCCTAATCCATTAATCTATTTTTGTACTTTTTCTTAATTTCTGAAGAAATAGACACACACCCCCCTCTGAACTAAAGTTGTACAATTAGAGGTTGAAGAAACTTATCTGACTATGGATTGATGAGTCATTTATAGATAGTAGGAGTGATTTATAAAACATTCTGGCTAATATCTAAAACTAACTAATGAATGTAAAGATACCATTAAAACGTAAGTGTAGCAGTTGTTTCCTAACTCCCTACTTGTTATCTTTCTAATGCCTTCCTATTCTTCAGCTAAATTAGTGAATTACAAGGAAGTGCCATTCATTTGTTCATTGTCAATGCAGAATGATACCTTTTACTTGCTTATATGCCCTGGGTGCCTGAGTCACACTTGAATCTGTTTAGTGTCTCAGCAAAGATCATACTTATCCCCAGTTTTAGTTGTTAACACAGACCACTAAATACATTTTTGGTGTTTTCAGCAGTTTTCAAAGTCTGGTTAAGAAGAGTTTCCTGCTTCAGAAAGGAGATTTATGCTTCTAAAGAAACAGAACTCAACCCCTCCTGATCCTATTCTGATCCCTTTCTATCTTCTCCCCTGCCTATTTCTGCAAAGAGGAATCTGCAGGCGTCCAGAGGAATGTCTCTCTGTATTTCTGCACTGATTCCCTTTCTGTCTGCTTCTGCAGATTATAGAAAGCAAATAATGAGAACGCAGGATAAATTAACCTCAACCATATTACCTCCTACCTCTAACTGATTTCAGTATCTTGGACCAAGTCTTTAGTGCAAGTGAGCTAATTACAAACACATTTAAAAAAATCCCAAACAAACCCTAACACCCCGAGGTTTTATTTTTTGTTTTGCAATTAAGGTAACTTTGCACTTTTCCCTTAATTCAAAGTTCCCTTTTTTGACTGCAAATTATCAAAAAGAAGAGCAATACTACTAGATCAACTTTTAACGACAAAAGGGTTATGATATCAGCAAATCACTGGAAACACTCAGATTTGGAGGACTTCACACAAAAGTGGGTTAAACCAAGTGAAAACCAGTTATATTGCCAAAGACTTATCTCTTGACCTATGTCTGTGAAAGTAACAACACTGCCAAAATAAAGAGCAGTACCTTAGAACTAGGTATCAGGGTATACTGTGGATTTTAGAGTTAACCTCAGCTGGAGCTGGTTTATATAAAATCCATTAAAGAAGCTTAATATGGAAAAAAAATTATTCTTTTTTTATGCTTTTCAGTGGCTTTTTCACTGTAGGAAAGTTATTTTTGAATCTAAACGAAGGTTGCTCAAGATTACACAGGTTCTTAGTGCATTTTCATGTTAATTAGTTGCCACATCAATGGAAATTCTTGGTAAATTCAGCTCTTAGAAGCAGTTCTGTCTGTCCCATTAATAGCTGTTGACTAAGTTAATTTTCCACACTTACAAAAGAGTGTTCTTAACTTTGTAACTGATTTTAACATATAGTCTTAGTGTATTGTAAATATATAACTTCTTAAAAAAAGTCACATTATAATTGTGTTATCTTCTTTTTGTCTTCATTTTTTGTTTGTAGATATCTGTAGACCTTTTACTTCCTCCAGAAGAATCAAATATTGATCCCTGGTTTGGAACTTATGCTATCCAAGAGGGGCTTGTAATTTTATCCATAATGGGCAAAAGAGAATGAAAAAAGGGTTATGTTTCTCATTTTCTATATATTAGGGCCTGGATGGAAGCACAAGCAGTATGAATATTGCTCATATCTGTAGATTTATACATATGGTACTATTCAAATTCTATTAATGATGAAGACTGTTTCAAATTTTATTGATTTTCTAAATGAGTACTCCTCTATCTCTACATGGTATTGAAATCTCTATAAGAACCAGACTAAGCTTCCCTTCTTTCCCAGATCTAACTCACTTCAGAAGAGATAACCAACAATGCTTTCTTCTAGACAGAAAAAGTGTTCATATTACAATGGATTTAATTTTTTTTCACTTTATTGTTTTCTTCTACTTTGAGCAAAGGGTGATTTTTCTTGATTTGTTACTAGCAAGCAGTAAGACTCTTAATTCCATATGTAATTTAAACAACATTTTTCTCTTTCATACCTATATGTGGAGACCTACTATCATATACAGGCCAAGCAGAACACAGTATTTGGAAAAAGAGTTTGCAGAAGAAATACTTTACCTGTGAAGTGGGGTGTTTCCAAAGTACAGAGGTGTAAAGCAAGACAGGCAGAACTATCTGTATTTGGAGTATGTGCTGAACAGGCAGTAAACAGAGCACCACTATACCACTGTATGCTCTAGGAGGTGCATATGTCCTGCCTGCTCTGCACAGACCTTGTCCTCCCATCTCAGAAACAATACAAGACTGGAATAGGAACAGAGAACGATGTCTGAAAGGTGAAAAAGTTTCTGTACAAAGAACATCTTATGTAGGCTATGACTTGGAAAGCTGAAAAAGAGACGTCCGAAGGTCTCCAGCAGAAGCCTGTAAAAGAGTGAAAAGAAGAGACTGGAAGTCATAATTTTATCATTCCTAGTGCAGAGCCAAATGAATGTAGCAATTAACAGGCTAAAACTTAACAAAAGCAGACATTTTATATATTAAGTAGTCAAACTAAAAGCTACTCACCAAAAGTTATCTCAGACATTCCACTAATGGCTGAATCACGTATGGCAGGTGAGATATACACTGAGTGGTATAGCTGTTAGTTCCAATTTATTAAATTCTAGGTGGAGTGACACTGTTCCTGTGGAGATATTTGCCTGAACCTGGAAATCACATATTTAACATAATTGTCTGACACTGGGAACTTGCCTTAACTAGTTTCTGCCCATATGCTTATCTGGCTTTGATAGTGCCATTTAGTTCCTGAGAGTTCTCGATGATAAAATTTAAGATCAACTTATGAAACAACTTTTTTCATTCTACCTCTACTAATTATCTCATTTGATAGAAATATTGCATAAAATGAAGACCTGTCATAAAATGATGGTTTAATCTTGTAGAGAAGCAAGTAAATACTAATGGTAGAGAACCTTCTGTCCAATTCTTAATCAGAATGTTTCTTTTAATACTTCCATTTATCTTATGGCATTTCTTTATCAACTTACGTCTAAGAGTCACTAGTTCTGCATGGATGCAAGAGAATCTCTCTTGCTGACATGAGATCTTCATCCCTTGCTGGTAAGATAAACTCCTCCCTGGAAAGCAGTATGGATGAAGGTCACATATTATTCTTGGTGTTTTTTGTTGTATTTGTTTTTCCCCACTGGAATTCTCTCTCCTTTATAATTGAGATAGTTCCCTTGAGATCTTCCATTTAAATTAAAGGTAAGGATTTGCATATGCAGTGGCAAATGATTTTATGATTCATTACATTCATGCACAATAGTAATTTTACTAAATTAAACGGTCTCAAATTTGTGCCAATAGCACAAAACAACCTTTTGCTTCTGACTCTCAATTTCGGGTGTTTTAACAAACTATTGTCCAATTATAGCAAACAAGACATTGTGGTAACCTTTCCACATCAGTAAGTGGCTTCATCAGTATACTTGAAATTGTAGGTGCAATTGTAAATAACTTTCTGTCTGTTAAACGGTTTTGTAGTTACTGCAGTGAAAAGACAACTCCTAGATTGTCTATGGTATAAGTTCCTTCAAGAATTTTCAAGTTGTTGGATGAACTTGAGTGCCCATGAGCAGCTTTTATTTCTTGTGAAAGTGAGAGAAGATGTGGAAATTTCTCTATTCAAATGCAATCTCTGTCAAACCAAAAATCAGTTAAAAATCCCTCGAGTGTTGCTTTCTGATGAGCCTTATCAAAGCTTCACAGGAAAAATGGATGAAAATGTATGTGCTAGGATTTATAAATCTCTGGCAACTATGAAAATATTGCTTCTAACATAGAGATGAAATATTGTCATTAGCACACAGAATATTAAGGCAATGCTACATATCTCCTTTTAGTACTGGCATAAGTTTGACAGAAATTGCTTTGAGAGGCATGTGGTGAGCAAGCTAAGAATTTTGCTTCCTTCCTACTTCAGGATCTGTTTCTTCCCACTGAAAATTTGATTTCCTTGGTGCCTGCCATATAGAAGCTGGAGCACTTTCCTAGGACATTTCTCTTGCAGGTTGAAGTTGTAGTTGCCAATTTGTATATTCACAAAAATATTTTACTGTTGTTTTTTGAAGCATAATTAGAACACAAGGTAGGGCTTAGTTTGAAATTACTACATCTAATTTTTACACTTTCTGCACTATATAAAACAGTTAATTGATGCTGTCAGTAACTCTAGTGGAGAGTAATGCTAGTCTTTGGACTGTAGCATTCCAAGCTTGTTTTCAAGTTTTAGGGTATTTTTCAACTTTTAATGGTGTATTGCAAAGAAAAACAGTACAATAAAAATAGATAGTCATTGTAGCCAGCATCAACAAGTAAGTTTCCAGTTTTTCTGGATGTGTCTATTTAATTTTATCCTAGCCAAATTAATTGCTCCTTCAATCTCCAGATTCTGAGAAATATAAAGAACTACATGAGAATGAGATCATTGTGATAACGTACGTTACCAGTAGAGCTTGCCTGGAGTGAGAGAAGTCTGAGCATATGAAGAAAACATAGGCCAAGTCCAGGACTGAAAGTCTTGGTGAGGAAACATTTTAATTAGAAATACAAATATATTCTCCTTATCTTTTATTTCTTTCTCCATTGAAAAATCTGCCCAGTATCTATTTTTAGTGATATCAGCACATCTTCTTATTGCTGTAAATGTGTTGGTATAGCCAAACATTAAATCCAGATGAGGATTTTGCATACCCTGTTCTCTTCAAATGCTCAGAAATTAATTGTGTGTAATATTCATTACCTCTTGCATTTCAGAACTTGAGTGAATTTAGTGCTCAGGAAAGCAGAGTCAAAACCAGCTCTGGCTGATATTTAGGGCTGGTGCAGTGTCATGCAAGCTTTACCTCTGTGCCGCTCCATCTATGACTCGTATTGACCTACTAGTTCAAAGAAATGCTAACAAATTAAAAGGAGAATGTGACCTGCTGGCAGTAGTTAAAGACAATGATGATACCATTGCATATTATGACATTATTTACTGCTTTTTGGATGTCTTTGGTGCAAAGGTAAGGTAAATGGTCTCTGTCTCCAGCTAGATATAAAATGCTTATTGTTCAAAGCAGCTCCTAAGCTGAACCCTCCCTCAGGGAATGTCTCTTCACCATGGCTGAATGATCCTGAGATTAGAGGTTAGAGCGTGGTGCTAATAGCACCAAGGTTGTGGGTCCAATCCCTGTATGAGCCATTCACGTTAGAGGTGGACTTGATCTTTGTGGGTCAGTCCCTTCCAACCCAGAATACTCTGTTATCTGGAATTAAATATTAAATATAATAGCCTTTCACCCAAATAGGTCGATCCACTTGCTCCTAAGTCACTCCTGGGAATATTAAGGTTTCCTTAGTGAAAATAAGTCATTCTGAATTTTAAACAAAGCCTTCACAGATAAACTGTTTCCAGAAAGACCATACTAAAACAGGAGTCAGTAAAAAAACAGGTACTATTTACAGTAGTCAGACTCATACACTAATTTGGGAAAAACCTTGTACTGTAAGTACCTGATTAAATCAGTTAAAGTAAATGTATCATTTTTACTTCAGTGCGTTTATCATATTACAACAGTGGCAGCATGAGATCATGAACCATAAAAATTATGACTCTAGAAGTCCAGAACATGTTTACATAGCTGTAGTTGTGAATTTGAGTTGAAAGCAATGAGGCAACTTTGAGCTATGTAATATGATTTGTCAACATACTCTGGAATGCAGACAGGTAGTCCCACTGATGACCATAAGGACAATGCAGGGAATTTATCTTCCTTGTCAAGAAGTTATTCAAAAGCACTGGGGCAAGTGAGCGTTTCAGATGTTGCAGACATAAACCTTTTGGAAAAGAAAATATTTAGATACTCCCAGATACTCAGAAAAGCCAAGAGGGTTAATGCACTTTTTTGACTGCTACTAATACAAATTTAGTATCTTTTCTGACTACATATGTCTATAGGAATTTTGAATATCTCCATGGCATGAGTTTATCAAGAAGTTGAATAATGAAATGACTGCAAGAGCAGCTTCTTGTTGTCAGAATTAAAGACCAGACAGAAGGGGAGAGGTCTTATGCAGGAGAAAGTTAATTCCAAAATATTTGAGTCACCTGTCTGGAAATGAGGGTGATGATATGAAGTATAAATCTAATTTTAGTTTTCTGTGATTGCAACTCAGAAATAATGAGTACCTTCTTGCCAGCCTTCATGGAGAGGCCACAGAGTGGTCTCATCCCTCCCCACCCCAAAAAACCAATTAATTATTTCTCATCTCACCAGACCTGACTCTCTAGGATAGGTCTGCGTGTTTGCTGCTGCTGTGGTTGTACCAAAGGTCTTTCTTTTAGATCCTAATGTCTGTGGGTAATCCTGATCATCTAGCTCTTACTCCAGTGGAGGCACAAGTCATTTCCACCTCAGTACTGAGCCTTAAGATTCCAGGAGCTCTGCTTAATTCCATAGTCCCAAAGGGTGATTTAGATTTGCTCTAAAGCAAAATCAGAATCACATAATGGAAACGTAGGTAAGCAATTGTTATTATTGCAAGGAAAAACATATTTTTTTTCTGAAGAAAGGCAGCTTTCTGGTAACACTACAGAAAGATAACAAAAACCTTAGGAAAACAAATCTTATGCTGATTTTTAAGTTAAATAAAACACAAGAAAGACACTTTCTTTTCTGGCTTTCTTTTCTTCTTTCAGCTCTTCCCCAAGCTGTTATTTGATGGATCAGATACTTGAACAGCAGTAACATTTGATCACTCAACTCTTTGACCACTTGTATCTGCCCCAGGTCAAAGATTCCATTTCAGGTGTACGAACACAGTTGTCTAAGTTCATACTGTCAAAATGGAAAGCAACTGGGTATTACCTTTTGGTTTTGTTTTAGATAGAGGGAAGAGGATTTTTAGTTCTCTTTCTGATAGTAAAGTTTAAGCCAGGGAAAATACATTGGATACTTTGTTTTTACTTCTGAGAGAAATGTGTATTGGCTTGATGTCAAAATGAGATTCGCATTTTTATTGGGTGCTTCTCTTAGTTTGGTTTCCTGGCTATGTTTTACTAGTAATACAAAATCAAGTGCTGTTTTTATTTTCAGTTGAACCAGTGTTTTACCTCAAGTACAAATCACTGACACTAGGAAACTTTTGGAAGACTTTGTTAGATCTGACTCCTTCTGATGAGTATCAGAAGCCTGGAGATTGGAAAACAAAATTAAGAAAAAGAGAAATTGCTATTAGAATTTGAAATATTTTCTATCTCATGAAAATGAAGCAAATTAGATAATTTTGTCCACTTTCTAACAGGCTTTTCATACACTAGAACAAAAATAAATACAGGCCAGTACTTTAACTCAGAGCTGAGTTGCTGCAGGATTTTCAGTACAATCTTGAAACACTTCAGTGTAGCAGAAGCAAAAATGTTCTGAGCTTTTGAAAGCTGGGGGCCATTCCCTCAGATGAGGTGACAGTAATAAACCCACGTCTGGCTTTCAACCCTGCCTCAAATAATGAGCAAAATCAAGCAATAGGTCACCTTAAATGCTTTCCAGAACTAACCCAGGGAGATATGTTGTAAATCTGCAGCAAATGTAGAAAATTTTACTGTTTTATTACTAATGACAGTTTATAAAATGGAATAGTATTGTTATAATAGTACAATATAATAGTTTATGGTTGAAAGATTAAAAGCAATATCTTTTCCCCTCATTTATGACAGTAACACCAAATTCCATTAGAAGCAGATCTATGAGGTTATTTTTATTTGTTGATAATTGCAAAATCAGCTTTTTTTCATTGACAAGCCATTTTGAATGTCATAATTAGAATAAAATGCTCTTTAGTGAATTTGAAGTATCTGTGTGCAGTTAAATTCACATTCAGATATTTTCCTAGGAGAAATTTCATTTACAGATTCAGATAGTTTCTTGCAGAAATTTAGATTTTTAAGAATGTCTAAACTATGTAAATATATAATGTCCTTGTAATTTCACAGGATATCTCAAAGCCAAACAAAAAAAAGAAGGGCTACACCTTCTTCAAAAACTGTTGTGTAGTGTCCCATCAGAAATACTTTGAATGAAATTTTTGCTTTTTATCCTATGTTCAAGAAAGCTGTACTGCTCATAGGAAACAATTCCATGCAGAAAACTGAAAATCTTATGATGTTTTCATTCAGTTTGGGTTAGGTCTATAAATATTGAAGATTGACTAATAATTGAATACAATGGCTACTTAAGTATCCAAACTTTTGTGCGCTATAAGGAGCAATGAAAGCAATATCTGATGATTTTGCTTAACAAAACTCATCTTGACTGCCATATCATTCTTGACTCAGTACAATTTTCCATAACTGTTGTGGTTTAGAAATAGTATTCCCCAATTCAGTACTCTCACTAAAAAGACCATGAGCCACTCCCCTCCCCTCCTGAATGGGAGGCGTAAAAGACAAAGTTCACAGGTTGAGATTAGAACCATTTTCTGGAAAAAGGAATAACGTAAAAAGTAAAAGCAGCAACATTAATAACAAGGGGTATAAGACAAAGAAATTATTTACATACAAAAGAAAACAATAGCAGACTGTTTTGCCTGGCAAACTTTCTCCCACCAGAAGGAATGCCCTTCTTCATGGAAGCAAGAGAGTGTCTTTGGCCTGCCCTGCCAATGACGTGGGGTGGTATCAAATATCATTCGGGTCTTAGTCACACCCTCACCCACTGACCTGGGCACCAAAACCAGGGCAGTAACATTTTGTAATATACTAGTTATATGGATATTTTATATAGAATATTCTAAAATATTTTAAGGTAAGGCAGAATACGTACTGCAGATAACTTAGAGAAAAATACTTAAAATCTTGAACTCAATCTTTGTTTCTTAACAGAAATATAAGTCTTCCATAGTCTGGCAACGCCAATGACATGCAGATGGGAAAGAGGCTGTCAAGCTCAGTAAGCAAAACATAAATTTTGCTGCAGCTGTACCAATGACTTTTCACAGTCATTTGAAAAGTGTATTAAAAGGTTACTGTGGATTAAAAGGAGGGAAATATTGTGAGACAAAATAGTACACAAGTGGCTTATTTAAAAATGTGCCACATAAGAAAAAAACCAAAACAATTTGAAGGACTAAAATTTTTTGTGTGGTTTCAATACTATTTCCAACTGATCACTCTATGAAACACCCATAAAATCAAAAAAGAAAACTGACCTACCACTACTAAAAATAACATATAATGAGCTGTTAAACATCAAAGTAAAACTGGAGCTACATAGGAAGATAGCATGTTCTTTCTTATCTCCATTATTGTAACCTTATGTTTCAGAGGACATTGGACAGTGTTCAAGTGAGTAAATACTTAAATAAATTTTTTATTTCTTATTCAATGCTTTTACATTTCTGTTTTAACTCATAAACTGGTAGGGAAAAATCCATTTGGATCCTATATTCTATGGTATGTTTCTTAAGCATATTTTGACATTTTTACAATTGCTGTCCTTGTAAATTTTAGGATAGATCAATACACACTGTTGAACTGAAAGACAAAAAATAAAACAAAATAACTCTCAGGATCTGAGTTTAAAAGCTTGTGGTTGTGGCCATGAAGAAATGTCCAAGATAGTACACACAAAGTATTTTATACAAGTGAAAGTATTTGTCACAGAATTTTAAAACTTTGGACTGAAAATATAGTTCCTTAGTTAAAGGTATTTTATTTGAAGATGCAATTTCTATCCACTGTTACAATCAAATAAATTTCAAAAACATGCATGATTAATTGTAAAATATTAAAATTTTAAATGATGCTTAAAAAACAAAGTTTGAGTGCAATTCTTTTGTGAAGGCTTTCTAAGGACTTCTTCGTTTAGGAGTAAATGCCAAAAAAAATTATTTTTGCCTTATCCAGTTGAAAATAAGTACTTAACATAGAGTATGCAGTTTAGCCAGATAAAGCACAACCAAGGGAATGGTATGAAATAATCCTTCTTCTTAAAAAAAATAACCCTTCAGTTAAGATTTTGGCCCTAATCCTGTCCTCATTAAAACCGGTGGCAAATGTCCTGTTGTTTTTAATATAAAAATACTAACAGCTTTATGACATTCTGGTGATACTGGAAAAGAAAGTTATCTCCTTAGAATCTCTCTGACTGATAAAATGGAAGACACATGTTTAGAACTTGTTCAAGGATGCTCAAAAATATTCTTGGTTCTCAGTGAAAAAATAAAAAAATCATGTCTGGTGTGGGCTGAAAGCCCAGTATTTTCCCAGCATGGAATGAGGACCCAGAGAAGGTGAGAGATCTTGGGGACATTTTTATCCAAGTGAAATCAAACTAACTGTCCTACAAATCAAACTAACAACCTACATAATCAAAGACTGACAACAACGTGTTTTTGATGTCAAACAGCAGAAAATTTCCGGTTTTATAACTTTCTTCCAAAATATCCTAAAATGTGGCAATAGAGCTAAAAACCCAGGGAATTCAAAGACAGAAGTATGTAGGTCAAAGGAACTGACAGGCTACTCTCTTTTATTTCCTGCTGAATGAAGATGAGCATGGCTGAGCTTGGGCCCACTCTGCTCCCTGCTAACCTGACACAGGCCAGCCCTGGCCAGGAAGCCATCGAGCAGTGTCTGGCTGTTCTGCTTCCAGTTTTTCAGCTGGAAAATTTGAATTGGATTTAACAGCCCATCAAAGCAACCTCTGGGTTTGCAGCAGAGAGCTGGGTCACATCTGGGTAATGCTGACCATGGTCAAACTGAGCGGCACCCACTGAGCAGGGCATACCCTTTGCCTCCCACAACACCCAGCGGTAGCTGGAACAAATTAAATAATCTTTACCTTTATGAATAAAACAATGGAATGTAAAGAGGAGGAAAAGAAACAGACCTGCAGCTTTTGGTTTTTCCTTAGACCATGGATGATCTTAGCCAAAAACATTGACTCATATAAGCCTATAAGCTTATATTATATTACTTACAAGCTGTAATATAAAGACGTTTGTTTCTTGTGAAGACAGAGTCAGAGTAAGTATTTTAATTTCAATTTTTAGATGAGTTTACATTCAAAATATGCCATTAGGAAAAGGAAACATGTTTCCTACTCTGTTTTAAAGTGTTGATGATCTATTGCTTTGATACAGATGAGACAAAATCCTTTGGACTATATTTGGGATAATTTTGGACTACATTGGGGATACTCTTGAAAACTGTCTTTAATTTACAGCAAAGCTTGTGAAAATATTTCGGCTTGACCACTTACCCATGAAAATGACAATGTGTAAATCTACACTTCTGGAAAAGGAAGAGAATTTTATAAATGAGCTCTGCCAACGTGACTTGAAAACTGAAATGTCCAGACATGAGTCTGTACATGTTGTTTAATCCCTGAGTTTATAGCATTAGTCTTAGCTGGTAATAAAAAAGTTGTCTAATATCCTTCTTGACTGATCAAGTCCTTGTGGTAAATTACACAGATATGAGGTTATGCACAGAAACTTCTCAGAGTAATAATAAATCAAATACACTGAAATGGGTTGGGAAGTAGGTAACATGAGCTTTTTTACTGCCACTTAATCCTGGTTATATTTAATTCAGAAGCTCTACATGTCTAGAACAGGCTTATAAAAGACACTGATCTCTGTGATCATTTGAGAGGAACAATTTTATTTTTATTGTTGATAGGCAACCTAATGAAACAAATAGAAAAATAAATGGAAGGACTGACTTTTACCAAGGAGCTGTGTAGGCACATTAAAGAACTTATTTTAATTATTTAGCTGAAATAAATGCCATTCTAAAAGCCAAATGAGCTGTTTGTCAAAGCTGGATGAGGTGAAGTTGCCAGTTTAAAAATTACAGCTTTTATAAAACTGTTGCTAATGAAATTCTTAAAAATTTAAACCGATGTTTGCTTTGAAATGAAAACAACTTTTTTTAACTATTCATTTACCCTTTTTGTATGGAATTTTTTTAGTGTTAAGAGACACTGAAATGTATTCTTTGCTGTTATCTTGGTACTTTCTGGTTTGTATTCACAGACTTGAGATATGCTGTTACACACAGGAAGCTGTCAGTATGAGCCACCCGTATCACAGTTGACAGGAACTCCCTAAGGCCCATTAACCCACTTTGATAAGGACTGCTGTTTCAGTTACTACTATTATATAAAATTCAGGCTTGTTCACATGAGTAAATTAAGCAGGTTATAATCATCCCATGGACATTACTTGGTGTCTCTTACAGGATTACTTCTGTACAGTAAAGGTTTCAGGGTAATTTTTTCAGTGTGCCAGAGACTTCCAGTAAAGACAGAGGAAAAGAGGCCACTGAAGTCAATAAGCCCTGAATTAGAGCCTTTGAATTCAGTTTATCTCTTATCCCAAGGGTAAAATAAGAGTACTGCAAAATAAATAAGTGAAAGTCATCTTCTAAAATAGAATAAAGGGTCAGAATAAATTATCTTTGGTTCTCCTGTAATGAGTATATAAAATTTGTTTGAAGCTCTAGTGTAGGAATAAAGATTAACAAGCAAAAATTCTGCCTTGCTTGTCTTATGATACAAGCAAATGTGTGTACCCATTGTGGACTCCTCCCTGCCAGGTCTTTTTGTGTTAATTAGTCTAAAATTTCTTGGTCTTATGACAGAAGTTTTGGCTCTATGCAGGCAAAAGAGAAAGGGGCACCAAAAATGCAGATATCTGGAAGTACCTTATATTTTCTTATTTCTTTTGCTGTCCAGAAAAATATTGCTGTGTGCTTAAGAAAATAAATAAGTCTCTAAGGCTGAAGGAAATAAAAACCGAAAAAATCTAATCATTTACCAGCATATTAGTGATCTTCTCTCATCTGCCATTACGCACAAAGTATAATTCAAGTTTGCAAGCTGCAGTGAGAGTAAATCCAGCCTGGATGGTGAATGGGATCAGGTCGGGATCAGGTCCTCTTCCCCTCTCCTTCAGTGCAGGCAGTGGCTGGTCCGCTTTTTCCCATGTACAGCTGCAACAGGCTCTCCATTCCAGCCTCCTCCTGGGGTACTGCAGAGAAAGGATGTTTCTTCAGACTTCCCCAGTGGTCCTGTCAAGGTTCTGGAGGATGGAGAAGCCCTTCTGTTCACATCAACTCAGCATAAGCATTTCCAGGGCATTTAGACTGATTGTGGAGCTGAGATGTATGTGGAAGGGCAAATACCTTGGTCTGGGGAGGCTGATACCATATACCAGAGATGCAGAAAATCAGCCTGGGCAGGAAGGGTTGTGGGCAGTAGAGGTAGTATCTCAAGGGTTTGGACATGGGTTTGGAAAGGGGCATGCAGATCTGGGGCAGTGCAGTCTCAGGGGACACTTTGTGCCTTGAAGAGCAAGCTCTGAGCCTGCCAGTTAGTTGCACATGAGTATGCTGGTAGGGTTGAACTGAGGGAGGTGGCAGCTAAGTGGCAAACTCCATTTGCAGTGCTCTTGTATACACAGAAACAAACAGCTTGAGCTAATTCTTGAAACTCAGCCCTTCTCATACATTTTCCCTGCTTTTGCCTGCACAGCTCAAGGCCTGTCAGAAGTATCTGCCATACTGCCAGTAGCCTAAAATAGAAACATTTCATTTACATGGACATCTTAAAACCATAGAAGGCTTTTAAATTAAAAAATTAAATCCATCTGCATTAACCATGCCAGGAAAAATTGCATAGGGCTTACGGTCAACATGGATTCTTAGTACATGAGCAGTCCTAATGACAGAAACAGTAACTTCAGCAAGAGGTCAAAAAATCATTACTTCCTATTTATACAGGCATTCCTGTAACTAACATGAGAAGTTACTTGTGTTCAGAGAATGTTTAGAAATATATATTTGAAATTTTTCTCCCAGAAAATCTCTATGAAAAGAGGGATTGAATCTTGAATGCTTTCAGCTATCCATCTCAGAACACTCAGTCTTCATTATCTTTTAGAGGCCTTGAGCTTCACATTAAGTGTCTGATGTTTGTGTGTTTAACCTGAATATTAATATGGACGAGAAAGGGGTCCATATGTTGCTTAAGACATTAATTCAGAATGCCATTTCTATGTCTCTCATATCCTTTCTCCAATGCAATGATGACTGAGCTCTCACCTAATAGAAATCCCTTGGCTGGTCTTAGATCAAGCACTCTAGAAGTAAAAATAAAATCCTGTATAGTTGTATTTTGGCAAATGTGGTTTATTCTGTCCATGTCAATTTTTGTGTGAAATATATACGTCCAAATACAACATTTCTCCGCTGGCTGAACATGCTTTTCAGTATTCTGTATCATATATTCTCATTCACTATGTATTACACGTCTATATATTTATGTACATTTCTTTATCATTATTGATAAACTATTTGACAGTCACACAAAAATGGTTCCCTGATTCTCTTCTATTGTCTGTGTAGCTTTGTGATGAAAATGGCACCAATCATTTTGCTGTCTGCAAATTTCCCATGTGATTTTGATACCACTCTTGATTTCTTGTTCCCTAGATAGTCCATATTAACCAATATGCATTTAACTTTACTAAAGTAGAATGTGTAAGAAGACTCTGAGTCAGAAAAAATCCAAATAAGTGAGTTGACTCCTCAGCCCTAGAACTTTTGAGTCTCTAACTGCACTGGGAAATGTCCTATAAATTCTTGCTTTTTCAATGGTTTTATTTTCTTCTGCACCCATACATATTAGAGGCTTCTCTCTTGAAAATGGAAGATGAGATAATTATGTGAAAATTTTTAAATAATTATCATGATTTCAGCTTTTTTCTTGTGCTTACCCTAATTGTTGGACAACATTGCTTTACTCCCAGGGAACCAACAAAAGAGACTCTATAGTCATGTATTGCAACTTGTATTTCTTGAAGGAGATCAAGGGAACAAATTGAGTCATTAAGAGAAAGGCACTTGCTATGAACAACACTGCCAAAAGATATAGGAAATTACAATAAATCATTTTGGAGCTCAGTTAAAAGTGGATTTTTTCTCCTATCTGGCCATAGTACTGGCATATGAAACAGTAACATATGGAGGACAAACACTATTTTCAGAAAAAACTACCTGAATTCAAATAACCTCTTTAAATGAAGAACTAGATGGGTGAAGATTACAAATTACTGATAAATAAGTATGACAAAATTGAATAATATCCACTGCTTTAGTGAATCATATTGATGGGGAAAAAATCAGGATATCAATTCCTGAAAATGGTAAAAAATGCTTCAGAAGCATAGAATTAAATTTAAATTAGAATACTACATTTTGCTGTTTAACCTTCTGCTAAAATTGAGAGTCTGTGGTAAGGGTCTGACTTCTGGCCATCAACAGACAACAGTAGAAAAACTGTATTTGAGTAGTGATGTCTGGTCTCCCAACATCAGTGAAAAGAAGGCTTTTGGAAGTGTTAACAATCTGGATTTTAACTGCTGATTTCTTCACAGAAAAGTTTTTCTCTATTTTATTTCCTGTTTGATGTCTTTTTTGAAAACATTTTGTTTAACTACAAGTTTCTCCTGGTAGTGGAACAGGCAAGACACTCTCCATGACTGTTGCAGTGCTAGGTTTAATTCAGCAAGCTGCAGCTTTCCCTGAGAGCTCAGCAGGGCTGCTTAGGGCAGTGAGACCATTCTGTCCTCCTGTAGTCCATTTCAGACAGCTCCGCACTCTTGCTCCAGTAGCTACCAGCTCTACAACACAGCGATGGCGAAGGAGGCGAGAAGGGTCCCTCCATGAGGGTTTCAGAGGACCTTTAATGGTCACATCTTGTCCCAGCCATCCCCAGAGGCAGAGAGACCGTGTGGTCCGGGGCAGGAGGGTTTTTCCAGGGGCTCAGAGGCAGTACCTGGGTGGAGTTGGGGTACAGGAACCAACAGGTAGAGCCTGAGGGACTGGCCAGGGCTAGGGGCAAGGGAAAGTGGGGAGGAACAATATGGGATCAGAAAAGCAGTGGGTAAACAGATCACCACTCATGATACCGGAAAAGTCACGGCCATCAGGTGAAGTTCCAGGTGACCGAAAAGTGGGAAACATTGTACCCATCTTTAAAAAACGGTAAGAAAAGGTAACCCTGGGAACTACTTATCTTTCAGCCTCACCTCTGTGCCTGGGAAGATCATGGAACAGATCCTTCTACAATCTTTGCTAAGGCACATGGAGGACAGGGCTGTGATTCAAGACAGCATGGCTTTGCCAAGAAATTTGAGATTGCTGGTCAGAGGGTGAAGAAGTTCCATTAGGCAAGAAAATTATGTTGTTCTTTTTAATATATCACCATTTTCCCCTTTGTTTGCAGTGTAATTATAGGGCACCGAGAGGTCAGAAAACATCCAGAATATGAGAAGCACTTATTTTGGCTGATAATTCATTAATTTGACAGGGCATAAGTTTTTTTCCTGCTTCTTCATTGAAATGAATCTTCTTTAGTGATTCTATTTTAGTAGTACTGAAGATGACTGTACTCTTAACAGAAGGAGTGTCAGGAGTAAAAGTCTTTGGCTGATGTGGCAAATACATCACTGGCAAAAAATTCTAAGTGGAGGTGTTGATACATTTGTCACTATTTGGCCTTCTTTCCAACACCTGTCCAGAGATTAAGTAGAATGCAGTTTGTGCTTTGTCACTTACACTATAGATGACTTTGGCCTTCAAGTGTAACTCAACAGACTTAAAATACACAGTAGATAAACACTAAATACCAGGCTATCAACAATTTTATTCCTAAATGGATTATGAGAGGACAGGATGCCAATACGATAATCAAGCCATCACTAAGGCTGGTTGTTTTATTTCCAAAGTAACAACTGGATGCAATTAAAAGCTATGATTTTCTCTTCTGTCATGTCTGGTCAATTTTTTAGGTCTCAGCTGAGTAATAGTGCTTCTCGCACCTCATCTCCTAGGTAACTATTAGAGGTATGCCACTTTCAATTGCCAGATGTTCCTGTCATCAGCCTGACCCTTCAAGAAAATTAAAACCGAAAGCTGTCTCTTGTGATTTCTTCATTTTCCTGTACAGTAGAAATGAGAGAGGGAGTGATGAGTGGTTTATGGGTCAGAACATATGAAGGATGTCAATTTACAACTACCAATTTCATTTGAAATTTGTAGCCTGTCCTGGAGTTGTTGGGTATGCCTTAATAATTTCCCAAAACCATGCATGATACATCTGAATTTTGCTCCAGCTCAGACTCTGTTGGAAGGGCTCATGTTTTAGTCCAGACACCCAGCCCAGGGTCCTTTGTTTGTTGCCAGGTCTCCTTATACTGTCAGAAAAGAAGGCAAGTGCAGTTACAGAGTGCTCCAGTCAGCTCCAACTTACTGCTCCTACTATGAGCTGCTCTGACCACTAACCTTTGCATTACAAACTTTTATCTGTGGAATAGGCTGCCCAGGGAAGTGATAGAATCACAATCCCTGGAAGTTTTCAAAAGGCGTTTGGAGGTGGCTTGTGGGTATGTGGTTTAGTGATGAACACAGTGGTGCTGGGTTAACGGGTGGGTTTGATGATCTCAGGTGCCTTTTCCAACCTTAATAATGACCCCATGAGTCTAAGTTGTGTAGAATTGACTGAGGTTAAAATCTAGACCAGTCTCCTGTTTAGCTGAGTGTTAATAAGGTAAAAAAAAAACCCAATCAGCGATAACCTAAATGTTAATTTATGTACCCTAAGCCTCTCCCTCTTTTTCTATCTACAGTATTCTCCTTTCACATGTGGGTGAGTGCCTTATGAATATATGTACATATATGTATATATATAGGTACGTATATATTTGTATGCATGTATAAATTGCTATTTCCATGTTTTTAGTGGATGGTGTCCGTGTCCATGGCAAGGAGGTTGGAACTAGATGATATTTAAAGTCTTTCCAATCCAAGCTGTCTATGATTCTTATGAACACTGTGTCTAGGTCCTTTGAAATCAGCAGACAGCCTGTCCTTCACTGTGATATGTGTTTGGTCAGACTTCACGTGCAATGTTCTCATTGTTCTAAATAAGGAAACTTTTCATTTTAGATATCCTGATTCAGTAATGGCTTCTAGGGTCACATGCAGCAAACTGACACATTGTATTGCTTTCCAGAGGGGTTTTTGTGATGATACGAGATTTGCAATCCTATTTCTTGTCTAGCACTGAATAAATTAGCAGCTTTGGTTCATGAGACACTCTGGTGGTTCAGTTCTGCTTTCTCCATAATCCAGACTGTAGCTCTCAGATATGTTAATATCCTGCATTAATTGGGGATAGTTGATTCACTGCAAATTGTAGTTGATGGAGCTCTCACAGCAGAACATGTACTCTCAGGTATTTTAAAATAAAGCTCTAAAAAACCTCTTTAGATGCTCAGAAGCATAAAATATGTCTCAAAAATTTTTTGAAAATGACGAATTTTAAAGGGTGACTTAATTTGCGAAATCAGTACTGGATTTTGGAGTCTAGTTTTAAAAAGTTAGCTTATCTCATGGAGCAGCATAGGCCAGGACTGGACATAGCCCAGAAATTTGGCCAGCCTCCATAACTATTAGAAATCTTGTCATATTTTTAGAGGAAGTTACAAGAAAAGAGATATTGCCTGCTTTTAGTTACATGGTTTCACTCTTTGCCATACAGCTTAATGCACATAAGGACACACATACAGACATTTTGATTTCAGAAGACTTTAGTGATAGCAAAAGCACTTCCATTGAAATGTATTGCAAACCTTTAGACATAATATTGATTTTAAACATTTTATAGGCCAGGATACGTATGCTGGACTCACGAACAAACCTTCTGTGTAGTATGGATCTTCATATAGAAGATAATCAAAAGATATATATGGTGCTCAAAAGAGCAAAATATATATCTTTTTTATTCTTATTTTCTGGCACAACAAAAAGCAATAATGAAAATATTTGTAATTCAGCATGTGACTTAGAAGAATTCACTTTAAAAGATAATAAAAGTCTTCCAGGCAATGTGTCTTAGTAGCCTCAGGACTCAACGTGATTTTCTGTATTCTTAATTCTAAAATTAAGTACAATGCAAAGAAATGCTTTGCCTGGTAATTTTACTTGCAGATACATTCAGATAACATGCTTTGTTTAGCCCAATAAGTACAAAGTCACATAAAACTATTCCCTGTCTGGAAGAACTAAGTAATATTAAGAAGTAAGGAAGTATGTTTTTAGGTTGAAAATAGTCCTGCTTGTTCTTGAAACAAAAATAAGAAAGAAAGGTAATAGACCTAATTATAAAATGCTTGTGAGGGATGGAGTCCAAGACATTTGGCTAGGTCTACCACCACTTCTCTGTACCCACACTTACGAGAGATTTGATAATGGTAAAATACCCATAGAGGTTGTCGGTTGCTTTGTGTGACATTCCTGTATCTAGGTGTATAAAACTACAGACATATAGACAAACACTGAGTGTATTTTATGTCCTTGAATTAGAGATCTGGAAGAATCAACAAATGTTGAAACACCTTATAACAGCTATGCATATGTGATGTAGAGAGAAGAGGATGTTTTATATCCTGGCATTTCGTGTTGTGTTGGTGATTATGACTATTTGCACACTCAAAGTCTTGAAAGATTTTCAGACTGAAAGCTTCAAAAGTTCTCTATGAATGTCTAGAACTGTAACCAACATTGGACATAAACATTTAAAAAATATTTACTTATCCATATCATTGCTTAAGAAATGAACAGAAATGAATGGATAATTTGTCATCCTATTGCAAAGGTTTCTGTGTTTGGTTGAGAGTGCCTATATTCCTTCCATAAAGAGAGAAAGAAAGGATCTCTTGGAATTTTTTTAGCAATGGGCAAAGGGTGAGTTGAGCAGGTGTTCAAACAGAGCAGTGGTGAGATGCAGAGAATCAGCTCCTCGTGGAACACTGTAGACATAAGAAAGGGTTTGGGCTAGAAAGGGCAGTGGATAGTGTGTTGTATGTAGGATTTTATTATTTTCTTTCCTCACTGTATTATTTATTTACTGTCTGATTATTGTCTTCAGGGCACCTAGCATATTGTGAACAAGTAAGAGTATGTGGCATTTTTGGAATAAATTTATATAGAGATAAAAAGTGCTCAAGACTGCAAAATTGGACATTTTGCTTGCCTCAGAAAAGGTCCTCCATAAAACCTCATAAACCATGAAAAGCAGACAGTCAGCTTTCCTGGCATCCACAGTCCTTTTCCTCAGATAAAGACACTTCTTTCCAGTATGTAAATCTTCAGTACAAAACTGGCTTCAGATCTGCTAAATTTCTACCATCAAGTAACATATTGCTTTTCTTTTTGTAGTGGCTACTGCCAGATTGACAACTAATTTCTTTTCTCCTGCAGATGTGCTGTTCTGGCTAGTTTCTGCAATGATTTTCATTTGTTTTGGCACCTGCAAACTCATGACTCTCAATCTGGCTTTTTCTTAGGACATATGTTCTACAATTGAATAATGCATTAGTATAGATTTAGCTGACAAATACATTTTTGCTTCCTTTCTAATTTTAAGTGCAACATTATCAGTTTGGGGATTTTTATTCATATGTTTCAAAGCATGTGACTGCAATTTACAATAAGATCTTCTGAACATCTTCAGTTCAGGTTATCATCTTTTAGTATGATTTTGTACAGATAAAACACAGATGAATACAGCTGATCATGTGATTAAGCATACAGCATTTATATGTTGCCATTGCTGCTTTTGTAGCTATTTAATTTTAATCCTGCCTCCTAATCCCCACTTTATCTGGCTTTTTTTTTATTACTATTTGATATTTTCCATGCATAACCACTTAAGGAAAGATTTTCTTAAAAAAAAAGTACTCTCCACAAGTGTAAGAACATAAATACAAGTATTGCTACATCGTTGTAAAAACCAGGGAAATGCAAAAAATACCTTTTATACCCACATTTTCATTAGCAAAGAAACTTGGTTGTGCCATCTAGCACATGGCTAACACATGGTTGTGCCAAACTAGCAATGGCTATTCCCAACTGGTTCCGTCCTATACAACACACTAAACAAAAATTAGACAGCTGAGGAAAAGGAATTAAAGGAGTTGTTTTCCTGCTCTCAGTGGTCAGCTGCTGCTGAGGCTGATACAGTCATTAGTGCTGCTAGTGACTGCTTTTGTTGATGAAGTAACATGAGTTTTGTCATTTGTGCTTTCTCTGAGGTTTGCATTCTTACCTTTCAGCGTGCATCTCCATGCCACTGTGAGAGCTCTCCCAGCCTGTGGCATGCCCTGCTCCTGGGGAGCAGGAGGGCAGCTTGTGTCTTGCCCTGCTCTGTCCTGCATGCACTGCACCCCCTCTGCCACCGCACAAACCACCAAGTGAGCAAAGCTTGAACACTCAACAGTACCTGATAAGGAGGTGCCAGGAGGTGTGATGGGGGACAGTTACAGTGGTTATACAACTGCAAAGCTCTTTGCCCCCATCTCCCTGCCACTCCTGTCCTTTCCATACTCCCCTTAAGTACCAGTTACACAACGGAGATCCTTTACACGTCGTTTAAAACCACTAAAACTGACAGAAGATATAATTTCTGTACATTAAAACATGATGTTATGTCCCAGAGTCACATTTTGATCCAGCACTTCCATTACATAAAGGACATTGTGTCCCTCTTCCTAGCACTGCAAGTCACTGTCTAACAGATGTTGAAATCTGCAGTGATTTTTGTGGTTATGAAACCGGTCACTACTCAATGGATTTCTCCTAACACAACGCCTTACACTAAGACAATACTGAAGAGCAGTTTTCATGTGTGAAGGGAAGAGAATACCATAAATTTCCTCTGGCAAACAAGGTTCAGTCAACATATTTTAAAGGACAGGGCCTCAGTATGACATGAAAAAAGCACTGCATGGGTCTGTCATAGGAACTGTCACTACTGCCAGTTACAGTTATTTTCAGTGTTATGCAAGTGTTGATCCTGAAAATACATTATGAGGAATAAGGGTGTCAACAGCTTCTCGTGTTTGGTCCTAGATGTCACATGGACTTATGCTGGCTATTTCTTCACTCCTTCAAGCACTAATGTTTGCTTATATCTACATGCCCAGCAAGACAAGTCAGGTCCCAAAAAAGAAAGGATCATGACTGTCTACTTCAGAAATACTCCTGTAGTAAATTCAGCTCTCGTTCATTCTTACCAAAGAGTGCTGAATTCTCCTTGTCATGCTTTAGCTGTTCAGAGATGCTAAGCAGCAAGACTGGCTGTATAATCCAAAATACAACAAAGTGATTCAATGGTCCTTGAGATTGCTCATGCTGTAACTAGTGTAACTTGTCACATCCTTAAAGATTTTATCAGGATTTTTTGGTCACTGATTTCCTTATTTTTCCAATTATTTGGAATCATCCTAAAGTCTAAAGAGTCAGTCAGGATTAAGTCTGTAATGTGTTTTACATTCTGTACAGGCACAGAATAATCTGTGTATCTGACTATTTGTACAATCTTAATGCCTCTTCCTGAAGACTGAATTCCTGACATGGAGCACTTTCTTTCTAAAAGTAAATAGAGAATCCTAAGTAAATGTAAAAATACTAGGTCTTCTAATGCAAAACATCTAAATTTCAAAATTTT